>NC_135576.1:25956241-26269764 GCF_965152235.1 Eretmochelys imbricata | reverse complement strand
AGAGAAATTGCATACAAACTTCACAATTAGTTGGTGTATTTTGTGGGGGGTTCTTTAATACAGAAGTAGTTACTTTTAACTACTATTTTCTACTAAATGTAGAAAGTTTTCTTCCTGTTTTTATTTAGTTAAAGTCAGTATTTAAAAAAAACTCAAGTAAACGTTATAAATTAAATAGGTTTGGACAGTGTTCATCAGATGGAAGTGGACTGGGGCAAACTGGTGAATATTCATAATGCAACAAATAAAAGATGACATCAAGAAATCAGAGGGAATAAGATGTTTCATAAAGTCTGAAAATCTATAATCTACATTCCTCAACACTAAATTTATTTTAAGTGTTTTTTATTTGCTATGCAGATTTTGGTACAGAGCTTAGTAAGGGCCTAATATTTAAAGATAATAAAACATTGTCAACACCCATTTAAATCAGTGAGAATTGTGGGCACTCAGTACTTCAAAAATCATCAGTATTTATATACATTATAAATTCAAAACCACCTTCCAAATGCTCAAAGGTAAAAATTGTTCAAAATACAAGTTAAAGCTATGCTGTATAATCTAGTTGAAGAAGGTTAAAATTGTTTTCTAGTACAACTCTACTTACATCCAAGTATTGTTTTACTATACTCCTCTTCACATCTTCAGTTATCTTGGAATTAGCCATATCACTTCGCAGAAAATCTAGCGTCTGTTTCGGATGGAAGTGCACTCCTGTCTTCCTGTTTATTGCTTTATCATATACTTTTGCAGATTCGGATGGAGAATATTTCTGAATTTTACTATTAAAGAAAAACAAAACCCAGACATTAAGGAGAAAATGTTTTTTGGCTTTAAAATGAACAATTCTATTCTTCTTATTCTGTATTTATTAGGCATCAATTAATGTAAGCAAGGAAACTATCGCTATCCTGTATATGTCATTAATGAAGTAAATTTAACTAGATATATTTTGTCGTGAGATCTGCATGCTATAAAACCCATTGCTTAAAAAGTTAATTACCATCCACTTGAATAGAACTCACTAAACTAAAAGACGAAGAGCATTCTGCCATTAAGTATGATTCTTACCTATCAGAGAAACCACAAAGATTCTTTAAATGCTGTTTTAGCATCAAAAGCAACAATATGCCTTGGGAGACATTTGCAAATTCAATTAAAGGAGCTGAATTGTCTGGCAAACATTTCATCACAGCATTTATATCATTTTCTTCACCAGAATCTGAATCAGAGTCTACACGTTTACGTAACTTCCGAGGCTTGATAACTTCTTCTTCACTTTCACTTTCACTCTCACTCTCACTGTTACTGTCACTTTCACTCTCCTCATCAGATGAAGGTTTCCTCTCCTTTCTTTTGTCCTTTACCATAGACTGGAAGACAGAGAAGATGACAAATATTTAAGAATTATGATAGCGTTCAAAAAGATCCTTCCATAATCACAATTCTCTTAACTGTGTGAATTGCCTTTTAAAAAAATGTTTTTAGCTCACAGATTATTTGAAATCCACAGACTAAAATTTAAAGTAGGCCCACTTAAAAGTAGTTCAATGACTAAAACATGTCCAAAGTATAAACCTCTTGTTCTGAAACAAAAATTTCATCTAGGTCCAAAACATTGAGATTGGAAGTTGGGAAACCATGCCACCCTTACTTCTGCACTGCTGCTGGCGGTGGTGCTGCCTTCATAGCTCCACCGTTCTCTGGCCATCCAGCTCTGAAGGCAGTGCCGCTGCCAGAAACAGTGCAGAAGTAAGGGTGGCAAAACCATACCTTTGAAGAGAGACCACCTTTTACAAGTGACCACTTCTGCTAACTCACATGAGTGGTCACTCTTGGCAGGTTTTGCTGTTGTCCATTTTTATTATTAATAGGAATATGAACAAGTGTCTTAAAATATCATTTGGTTTGCCTTTCTAGATAGAGAGCAAATATTCAAACAGTTTTATTCTTAAAATCTGACAGAGGTTCTCATACGCTTTAAGGGGCCACGACATTCATACCAAGTTTCTCTCCAAGGGAATATTTATGTTGATAATATGGATAAGGTAAAGGAAATTTGCTATTATATAGCACAGGAGTTGGCAACCTTTCGGAAGTGGCGTGCTGAGTCTTCATTTATTCACTTTAATTTAAAGTTTTGCGTGCCAGTAATATATTTTAATGTTTTTAGAATGTCTCTTTCTATAAGTCTATAATATATAACTAAACTATTGTTGTATGTAAAGTAAATAAGGTTTTTAAAATGTTTAAGAAGCTTCATTTAAAACTAAATTACAATGCAGAGCCCCCCGGACCGGTGGCCAGGACCCAGGCAGTGTGAGTGCTACTGAAAATCAGCTCACGTGCTGCCTTCGGCATGTGTGCCATAGGTTGCCTACCCCTGTTATAGCCATAATATGTTTCAGGAAATACAGAATGTAAAAACGCATACGAAGTAATATAATTAGTTCAAGCCTACTTGAATGAGACCGGCAGACTGAAATTGAGAGACTTATAACTGGTAATATTTTTAAAATCAATAAATCAAAATACATTTTAGAAATGGCACATATTTACCTATATTTATAAGCAGGATTGACTGTTCTATTTAATCTCAGGAAAAAAAATTTAGCTATCAAAATATTGTTAACAAAACATTAAAAGGGATCTTTACAAAATTTTGGTTAATGAGAATTATCAAGTTCAGTCAATCCAAAATTGGAACTCAATTTTTCTCTTAAATAAGTAAGTAAAGATCATGTATCTCTGTTTTATATTTGAATAACTATGACAATACTCCTAATTATAAAAGAAAAATTAAAAAGTGCCAGTAGCCCAGCAGTTTATAAGCAGTGTAACAAAACAATGTTTATGTGCATGTTAAGGAGATAGGAAAATTTACATGTGTGTAACTGGGCTTATCTGAAGATATCATTTGACTTGATTCCTTCTCTTGGTCTTGTGCTTCTAGTATGACAGAGCTAGAGATTTCCCTATATCTGAATGTTTTTTGATCTTCTGAAGCTAAAGTAAGCGCACATCATGCACAGATGAAAATGCCAGTGCCACAATGCCACTTAAATATTCATTTTTGTTTCTTGATGACCAGGAAAGAAATAATTTCCCTGTAAGTATAATTTGTGACTGAAATAAATATCTATATGGTAGAATACTCAAGAAGTCAGTCATTTAAAAGACAGTTACCTTTTCCATAACTGGTGTTCTTTGAGATTGTTGCTCATGTCCATTCCATAGTAGATGTGTGTGCTCCCCACATGCACCGGTGCTGTAAGCTTTTCCCTCAGCAGTATCCATAGGGGACTGGCTCTGGTGCCCACATGGCACGCAATAAGGGGCACCGCCAGCTCCCCCCACCCTCAGTTCCTTCTTGCCGGAAACTCCAACAGTGGAGAAGGAGGGCGGGTTGTGGAATGGACATAAGCAACACATCTCTAAGAACACCAGTTATGGAAAAGGTAACTGTCTTTTCTTCTTCGAGTGCTTGCTCATGTCCTTTCCATATTAGGTGACTCCAAAGCAGTACCCCTGGAGGTGGGTAGGAGTTCATGGAAGTGTAGATTGCAACACAGCTCTGCCGAACCCAGTGTCATCTCTGGCCTGCTGAGTGACGGCAAAATGAGTGGCAAATGTGTGAAAAGAGGACCATGTTGCAGCTCTACAGATGTCCTGGATAGGGATGTGCTCCAGGAAGGCCGCCGAAGATGCCTGAGCTTTCATTGAGTGGGCTCTGACAATCAGTGATGGTGGAACCCATGCCAGGTCATAACAGGTCCTTATGCATGAGGTGATCCAATTGGAAATCCTCTGTGAGGGCACCGGGTGACCCTTCATCCTATCCGCTGTAGCAATGAAGAATTGAGTTGATTTTTGGAAAGTAAAGTAGATAGCCAAGGCCCTTCAAATGTCCAGGGCGTGAAGATGCCTCTCCTCACTGGTCTTGTGCGGTTTCGGACAGAACACCAAAGATGTGCTGGTTCATTTGGATCATGCAGGCTCCCTCCGGATGGAGTGACTGCTCATGGTGAGAGGAGAAGTCCCTGCTCAGCTGGTCCGCCAGAGCATTCTTGACACCAGGAACGTGACAAGCTTCCAGGTGGATTTCGTGGCTGATGCAGAAGTCCCATAGATAGAGTGCCTTTTGACAGAGAGCTGACATACGCACTCCCCCGTTGCCTGTTGATGTAAAACATCAAGGTTGTATTCCCCCATCAGGACTCGTACCACCTTGCCTAACAGGTGGGGCAGGAAGACTCCACATGCCAGCTGGACTGCTTGGCGCTCTTTGACGTTTATGTGCAACTTCGCCTCCTCCGGGGACCACATCCCCTGTGTCTGGAGGTCGCCGAAATGCGCACCCCAGCTGAGGTCCAAGATGTCTGACACCAACTCGATGGAGTGAGGGGGGCTGTTGAACGGAACCCCCTCTAGGACTGTCCTGCGGTCGGTCCACCATTGCAGCGAGGTAAGTATTGCCTGGGGAATGGTAACAATCTTTTCCATGGGGTCTCTGGACTGGGAATAGACTGTCCCCAGCCATTGTTGCAGGGGCAGGAAAGGATGGATCTGGGGAATAGTCTGCTAGGTCACTCTCGGGCGCACCCTCAAAATGACCGTTTGACCCCCTGCTTATTACAGGTCGAGCTAGGGAGAGGGTGGAGGCGGTTGGCTCAGGCAGTGCTTGTAGCCCTGGGCTCGTTTATAGGGCTGGTCCTGCCAAGGCTGACTCCCCTGGCCCTGCGGCTGCTGCAGTTTGAACCGCTTACAAACCGGGCTGGGACATAGAGACACAGGGTTTTTAAGAGTGGTTCAGGAGTCCTTGAGGCCATGCAACTTGCTGTCTGTTTGCTCCACAAATAAGGCCCAGCTGTCGAAGGGCAGGTCCTGCACTGACTCTTGAGCCTCGGTGGACAGCCCAGAGAGGTCACAGCCAAGAGGCTTGCTACATGGAGACAGCGGAAGCCCTGGTGCGGGCAGCAGTGTCCGCAGTGTCTGACGCCACCTGTAGAGCCGCTGTCATACCCTCATCAAGGATTGCTCAGAACTCCTCCTTGATAGCCTAGGGGAGTAACCCTTCAAACTTGGCCATGGTTTGCCACATATTGAAGTCATATCGGCCTAGAAGGTCTTGGTGTTGGCCACTCTCAGCTGAAGGCTGGAAGACTAATAAACCTTTCACCCGAAAAGATCCAGCCTCCTTGAGTCTTTATTTTTCGGGGTGGCCCTGGGTTGTCGCTGCTTTTCTTTGTGGTTAACCGCCTCGACCACAAGGGAATTGGGGGCTGGGTGGGAGTATAAGTACTCATGCCCTTTGGTTGACACGAAGTGTTTGCATTTGGCCCTTTTAGAGATAGGGGCCAGGGAAGGGGGTGGGGGTGGGGGGTCTGACACAGGGCTTTAGTGATCTTAGGTTTCAGAGTAGCAGCTGTTTTAGTCTGTATCCACAAAAAGAACAGGAGTACTTGTGGCACCTTAGAGACTAACAAATTTATTTGAACATAAGCTTTCGTGGGCTATAGCCCACTTCATTGGATGCATAGAATGGAACATATAGTAAGAAGATATATATATACATACATATATGAACATGAAAAGGTGGAATAAGAGGTTAATTAATTAAAATGAGCTATTATCAGCAGGAGAAAAAAATCTTTCGTAGTGATAATCAAGATGGCCCATTTAGATAGTTGACAAGAAGGTGTGAGGATTCTTAACATGGGGAAATCTTTTTAGTGATCTTAGAAACCCCTTCATGAAGAGGTACAGCCACCCTGGCAGGAGCCGAACAGCAGACAATGTCAAACAGAGAGTCCGAGGTCTCTTCCAATTCTTCTGCCTGAAGCCCCAGGTCAGAAGCAACCCTCTTCAAAAATTCCTGGTGCGCCTTGGTGTCATCCTGAGGAACTGGGTGAGGGGGCCCTGTGATAGCTTCATCTGGCGATGATGAGGACAATGCAGCGGGAACCTCCATGTCCATTGGTGGTCCTGCAGCTTTCTCCCCTGGGTCCTCCTGGACCCACGGGGTCTAACCCCCTGAAGTCTCCAGCACCAGTGGGGGACAGGATACCAAGGCTGCTGGCCTCTCCGAGGCTCCTGATAGTGGTAGGGCAGCCTGGGTGAACCTCCAAGGGTTCCATGGGTACCATGGCACCGGCCACTGCACTTGGGGCCATGGGACAGGTTTCAGTGCTGATAATTTTCAGAGGGGTAGCATGTTAGTTTGTATCAGCAAAAACAATGAGGAGTCCTTGTGGCATTTTAGAGGCTAACTGATTTATTTGGGCATAAGCTTTTGTGGGTTAAAACCCACTTCATCAGATGAGCCCACAAAAGCTTATGCCCAAATAAATTTGATAAGTCTCTAAGGTGCCACAAGGACTCCTCATTGTTGGCGCTGATAATGTAGTCAGCACCGTCGGTAGTCAGGGAACCCTGAGATGGAGCTACCAGTGGAGCAGTCAGTCCTGGGCGACCAGGATTGGGCTGAGTGGTGGCTTTTGTCTGATCAGTGCCAGTAGCTGCATCTCGAAGCCGACCTGTCCAAGCAAGACTGTCTTCATCAAGCTCTCGGGGACCAACGGAGTTCACTGGATCTGCGTCGGATACCCGGTGCTCCATGCCTCACGCTACTCGACCAGTATATCTAACGACCAGGACATCTAATGGTACCAGGAGCTACTCTAACAACTGGCTCATGAGGATCGTCCTGAGTAGGGCGACCTTCCTTCTGGAGACGGGCGATGATGGCCCGGTGAATGGCTGTCTCTGGAACCTGATTGGTCCCGGGATCGATACCGGGCCACTGAAGATGGTCAGGGCCGATCTCAGAGTTCTTGCGCGTGCCTCAGAGGGTCTGTGCCAATCTACCGGCAAGGTACACCTCGAATACCTCAATCAGTGCCCCCCGGTGTGGGGACCAAAGAGCCGGTGGTGCCCCTTACACTGCGTCATGTGGGCGCCGCTCCAGAGGGCGCCACAGCTGGTTCCCTATGGATACTGCTGAGGGAAAAACTTCCAGCACTGGTGCATGGAGCGAAGACACACACCTAATATGGAATGGACATGAGCAAGCACTCGAAGAAGAACTTTGCATTTCCCAACTCTAAAAGGAAGGCGGAATGCCAGCAAGGAATCAAGTCAAACTATATGTTAAGAGCCAATTACAGCTAAATGTCTTTTCCCTCTAAAGATACTGTGTTGACTGGATTCCAGCTCTTAGAGACTATAAAGAGTGAGGGAAAACTGCACAAACTATACATTTTTTAAGTCACAGAGAAAGAAAAACTAACTGAGTTAATTTAATATACCGAGGAAAACCAGATTTCCCAAAACATCTTTCAGAAATGGAAAGTAAGAATTGGGTGAGGAAAATGAACAGGTGAACAAGTCAACTGTATGGCCACTTGGACCCTTCCAAACAGAACAATAATATATGGTTTATATTAGCATCAATTTAAGAAACTGGACCAAATACTAATGAAATGGCCTGAAGCCTTATTTATGCTGGTAATTACCAAAGATAGACTACCTTAGTAAGGATCAACAGAAGGAGGTTACGGGGAAGATCTTTAAAATGAGAATGTTGAACTTCATCTAACCCAGTGGTTCCCAAACTGGGGTTCGCAGAACGTTACGGGGGTTGACCAGAAAAAATTTCACTAATGGCGGCCAGGAGACCCCGGGCATTGAGGCAGCAGGTGGCACCCGGTTGCAGAGCAGACAGCTCGAGCCCCAGGGAGAGCGGGGCAGGGCAGTTAGGGCTGGCAGCCCAAGTCCCGGCGGTCAGCGGGACCTGCAGCCCAAGTTCAGTGGAGCTTGGTTGACCAGGGCGGTCAACGGGGTCCAGTGGCAGGAGCCCTACGGATTGCGGAGGAAATTTAAACTTAAATCCCTGGAAATATTCATTTTTAGGGGGGGGTTCACGAGATTTTACAATTTAGTGAAAGGGGATCGCGGGCTGTTAAAGTTTGGGAACCACTGATCTAACCCCTAAGTCAGCTCCTAGCACAGTTTGGCAATTGGAATATTGCCTTTCAGAATAAAAACAATCCTCAGTCTTAGTCATGAAACTGAGCGAAGCAATCAGGCACAAAGGCTGGGATTTTCAAAAGGAAAATATCACCATGAGATTATAGCTGAACATATACACTCAGCAAGTATTTCTGCCTTCCTGACTGCACAAGTAACTCCTTTCCACTGGAGATAAAGTCCACTGAGAATGCAAAGAATCAAAATTACACATCATTGCAAGTCCTAATAGTCAGTTATCTCAGAGGACTTACTCCTAAGAGAAGGGTGTCCCATCCCTATACTACAGTCAAAAGAGGCTATAGATCCATCTATAAAATGGCCATAAGTCCATATTTAAGTACCTGTGGAGTCTGAGTGTGTGCACATCAGCACCTCTGAAAATGCGGTTACTTATTTAATTATTTAATTACTGATTTTGTTGTCCAGTTACAGGCACTCACAATTAAAAATCTTGGCTTATTTATATTTTGCAAACTCACTAATGAAGTCTTGAATGGACGCCTCAAGAGATCTGAGGTACTCTGTTACAACCAGAGTTTGGGGTAATGTTTCCAATTCTTGGAGATACTCCAACGCATCGATCAAATTTAGAAGAAAGAAAAGGGACATAAGACAATATATGTGAGCAGAAAAGCCTTTAACCTATACTGGCATGTTGCACAAAGAGATTTGATGCAGTGAAATCCAGGTCGGCCATTTGCACATTTTCTACTGAGGAAACATCAAGGAGCCATCTAGACACATCCAAACTGTGGCAGCGCAGAAAACCCATCCTCAGTCTGGATCCTGATTACTTTAAAGGATGAAATGGTATCAAATCAAAATGGACTTAAAGAAACAACAGTGCACCAACAAGTTACGCCAGAGCACTGGGGACCCTACAGAGAACAGGACAGACAAAAACTGCAAATGATATAGACTCACATTCTAAACAAAGCTGCAGGACTGACAGGAGAGCAGGCATTGGATGCACCTGTCCTGGCTCCAGTGGCGCTCCTTTACTGAATGTATAAGAACAGCATGAAAATTGTATGCTTTAGAGGGCCCCAAAGCCCTGGGACTTTTTACACAAGATACACCTGCAGTGCCTCAAAGGGTGAAAAAAGGTATACTCCTGCCTATCTCACTCTAGGCCAAGACTCCAGAGCAGGAATCTAGTCAATATGGTATCTTCAGAGAACAAGAAAAGAAACAATAAGTTAACAGATTTTAGTTTTAGGTACTACAAGCAATTGTTCATATTTTTAAAACTAGGAAAAATTATCTTAACAGGAACCTTTTAAGAATTATTCAGTATATGTTAAGACCTATTAACATGAGTTTTGTACCTATTTCTCAAAAAATTGGACAAGCAAAAAACCCCCGCCAAAACAGGCAAACCTAACATTAATGTGAGTTTTGACGTTTTAGAGTCACATTTACTTCATTTCTTGTTCTCTACAGGAGGACGGTTTATAAACAGTTAATTTTTTGCTGCAGTATAAAATATTATTATGTATAGAAAAGCTATTTTAGGTCAGTTAGAGATTGCTAAATTGTATTTTCTCTGATGACTGTATGATTGGACTCATGATAACTAAGACACCTAGTTATAAATGCAGAAGGATACAATTATTAGTACCTATGAGTAATAAAATAAGAATTCTAAAACATTTCTGAAATAGTTTGTTATAATGCGTGATATATAAGGAATACATGATAGTTTGGTATGATATAAGGGTTTCATTGTCATTTATTCGAGTTGTCCTGCATAAGTTGCTCATGACTTTGGCACTCATTAGTAAAGCAGCAATCTCAAACTCATTCATACAAACCTTTAGACAATACTACATATGCATTATATATCTTTTATATAAAATATTAGATGTTATTTTATTTTGTAAATATTTAATCAAAAATGGTTTACTGGCAAATTGTTCTTTAAAAAGCAACAGTTTGAAAACTGCCCAGAGGTTTCGTATTACTACAGTGGAGGAAATCAAAGGGGAATTCAATTTTTATATCACTTGCACATTTGCTCTGCATATACATAAGTAAAGATCATTCAATTTTGTTTTTAAATTTAGTGAATAGAGCTCGTCTCTCAAAATCGCTACCATGATTTAAAATACTTTCCCCCTCACAGAGGCCTACAGATGATGATGCTTAGTATGACTGAAAGAGTCAACTACTATTGCAGCTTAAAAAATTACTAGTGAAACTATTTGTAATCAAGAGGCACACAATGTACACACTATAATGAAGAAAAGTGCAAGTGAAGAGCCATATGGGCAAAGCAAATGAATATATTTGGGCTGTATAAATAGAAACCTTGCCAACAGGCAGATCCATTCAAAACATTTTCTGAGTAGTAAGGGCAACGTACCAATAGATTGCTTATGGCTCAGATATTCATGATGGATTAAAGGACCTAGAGCTAAGTAACCTGGATTCTGGGATCCCCCCTCCCTGACAAACATTAAATCTGACAATACCAGTCTTATTTTCTTCCATCTCTAATACTTTCCACTGACTTTCAAAATTAATGAAAAATCCTGAAAGTTTCTGAACACAGATCTGTCAGACCTTGCCAGAACTGAGAGTGATTTATGCTATTGGCTGCAAAGTAATGTTATTTATTATCCATGTGTGCAACACTGGAATGACTGAGAAGTGCTCATTATGGTGTCAACATAACTTCATTGCAACAAGTTATTAATATATCATAAATGCACTTACCTCCTTAAATGACTGTAATAGGTTACTACCAGAAACTGACAGCGTAATGTCTATATGATGCATTATAAACAGTGGCTCTTCCTGTGTTTGATAAGGAAAACACGCTAGATTGTCTGCTATATACAAGAGCATATTCACCTCTGTTTTCTGCAAGTTTAAAAAAATAAACATTTTATATAAATATATATATATAATACACACACACACACAAAAAAACATTATAGTCTAGTTTATGCACTGCTTTCCAAGGGTCTTGGTGCAAAACATCAACATGTACTTCATCCAAAGTAACTTTTCCACCTTGAAAACATTATGCACATGCAAAGTTTGCATCACACATGAACTTGCATTATTCCTGCTCTGTCCAAACTGGGCTTAAGTAGATATAAAATGGTTGAAGAGGATGTTATTTAAGTGGAAATACATTTAGTTTTGCAGCAAAATAAAAAAAGACTAGGGAAGTAAAGTTAGCCAGGCCAAAATTCATCAAGTCTCATAAAAACACATAAAATAAGGACACCAACGTTCATCATTTGAACTTGTTACGGTATATTTTATGAAAAACTGATTCTAATTTCTTTTTAAATGAGGTACATTTATGTAATGCTTACTGCTGTGTCATCAAAGAGGTTGAGTAAAGAAATTAGAAAGGCTCGTCTGTGCTGACGGTTCCCTCGGATCATGGAGTATAGATGTGAACACAAAGCGCTGGAGGATTCATCATGCCTAAAGCCCCTTACAGGATTCTTTGGGCACATGTTGATTGCCTGTTGTACCTGGTAAGACATCTTCATACCAGCCACTGCTTTCATCTAAAATTATAAAATATTTATTTTTGTTTAAATTGTGGCTTTCAAAACAGTCACACAAAAAGAAAAATAATTTTGTCAAATTGAAAAATTTTCATTTGAAATTAATGTCTTCCTCATCTTATTTTCATTAGCCTCAAATTAAAAACACAATTTTCAAAACCCTACCACTTCCTTCACATTTACTCTTTCCCCATGGATTTGTAGTACCCCTGATATTTATTGTAAAATTTAAGCTTTACTTTATTATTTTTTTTTAAAGCCTCTAGCCATTCTGGGTGTGCAGTTAAATTTCCAAACAAATTGATGCAGCATTGTTTTCTTGAGTTTGCAAATAGACCGAAATAGCTGTAAGAAAGGTAAAAGCAGTCCCATTCATGTCAAGGGGGTGTTGAAACTGAAGCGTAATGACTGTTTTATGTGAATATCTCTATTAACTGCCCTAATAGAAGCATCCAGCTAAAATGATGATTCAGAGCAGGCAGATATTTCATAAATTTGAAATGATTTTCCACAGGAATAATGTTGAAAGTTGTAAAGTTTTCCCTGAGTATTCTACCAAATTTGAATTTTTGAACTTGCATATGTCTTAACCCTCTCGTCTCACTCTACATGCACAGGATGACCAACAGAAACTCCCAATTATCTGCATGTGCCTCGGTCTCTCAGCTGATTTTAGTTAAGCCCAGGATTTGTTCCAGTTTCAGTATCAACTGGATGCCTGACCAGCCAATGTTCCCACCACTCCCTGTGCTTTGGCCTGTGCTTCTATCCCCTTTGCTTCCCTCATTCTCACCTACATGGAGAGTAACTCAGGTCTCAGTTGACTACATTCGGGACCCCACCTGCCAGCCTCTCTATTAAATTAAGTATGTACTTGGGTACAATGAGTGCAGTGACTCCAAATTCTAGTGTTGGATGAACTGGAGTGCCATGGGATTTGGAAGGTCCCATAATCTAGTGCACACACACAGCTCACTAGAGAGCCAGGCAGTTGGGCACTCAGTTCCACATCAAGATGAGGAGGAGGTTTTGGGGGTGTCTGTAGGGAAAAATAAAGCAATGGAAAGGCCAGGGATGGAAATTAATCTGGAAGGCCAGGTAGAGTGAATGGAAATATCTCACAACAGTAAGAGCCCTCACCTAGCTTCCTCCTCTCTCTAGAACAAGGTACCCAACTACAAGCACCTTCCTATGCTCCCTCTACCCGAACTCCAGCTTCCAAAACCCTGGTGTCTCCCACGGAGAAAAAGTACATGTAACACATAACATTTTCCCAGTATATAAATATTAAGGTGCTACTGCTTGGTTTTTTAGAAGACATTCTCTTCTCTATTCTGTTGAAGATTAGGAGAGTTGTTCCTTGTGATCAAACAGATGATCACAGTTACTTGGCCTGTGATACTCAATGAGCAAGATACTACTAACCATTATAAGTAAGAGAGTTTTAAGGTTGAATGAAACACTTTAGAGCAAATATGAGAACTAGGAATGCTTCCCATTTCTGATATTCTAAATCTTCAACTCTGAGACAAAACTGCTCCTTCACAACTCTATCGTTTCAGATGAAGAGGTCACAACTCAACTTCCCAACACAAGTAGAATTAATAAACAGATAAATATAACCATATTTTCCTATTCCTGCACTTTGGACTTGTACTTTTCTAGTCTCTTGAGAGAGCAGAGAATCAGCATTTTGTTTAAGTTACGTAATGTTAGAATTACATACATGAATGAATCCAGCATATTTTTTGTCTATTTCCACCAGTTGCTGGTCAGCTTTGTTCCGCATAGAGGGCTCTGGATCTGTGCCCATAGCAATTAAATATGGCACACACTAGAAAAGAAACAGATGAAAATACAAAGGCATTATACACCAAAAATGTATGTGGCTATACGCGCTGCTACATGCATAAATTTATCTCACATTATTATTTATGTTAAATTGTTAATAGTTGAGCAACCAGAATGTGACACCTTATGCGACTTAGAGCTTGATGGCTTCTTTTAGGCAAGAGCACAAGTTATAAAGAGGGGAGATGATCCAAGGACACGAGCATATTAAAAACTGAAAATTTGTGCCAGAACACAGTTGGTATTCCCAGTATCTCTCTTCCACTGGGCCACACTCTAGGACCCCATACTAGAAAAATGAGGTGTTTTTAGCAATTTGTTGATCTATTTTAAACACCACTTACGCCTATGTAGACAAAGACAGCAGTGTTTCAAAACATGTTACCAGTTCATGATCAATCCTAGGATCCTTGGTCCAGGAGACTCTAGGGTTGACCACAACTTGCTAACATGTTTTGAAACATCAATGTCTGTCTACACCAGGTGCTGACAACAGAGTTAAAAGTGGTGTTTAAAAATTTAAAAAACACTTTTGCTGAGAACACATTCAATTTCCAAGTCTAGATAGGACCTAGTAATTTGCCTCATGGCAAGCCTGAAATTTGGAAGCCATTAATATATTTAAAATATATGGGTCTCAAGTAAATTTGTTACACAGTTTGGTCTAGGAATTATCTATTTGAGGCTTGAGATATCTCCTCAATATTTTCCCAGAATTCTTCCAAAACAAAGGAGGATACAAAAGAATCTGTGGGAAATTATGGATACAGGTAAAAGTAAAATAGTCTATCCTTGTTAGCCACACCTCTATAGATTTTCACTGTAACAGATAAACACTATTTAGCTAAGATTCACAGGTGAAGAAAATTACTTGAAAATAAACTACAAATAGCTCTAACATTGGCTCTAAAAGTTCAGTCCAAAGTAGTGTTTTGCGGGGAAAGATGCTGGCAAAAGAATCTAATGAATGGAATGTAAAGAAGACAGACCATGGATGTAAGTGTGCCTGAACACTAACTGGGGTCTGATACCATATAACAGAAACCAGTGCACTCCACCATGCATTGAATGAGTGCTGCTTAAAAATGATTAAACTCAAATTTAATTTATAAGCCAACAAAGGGTTAGTCTTTGGAATCCTGTTGGCCTTTCAATACAGAAGAATTCTAGACATCTGTTGTATGTAAAACAGCCTCTCCAAACGAAGTATCCCCAAAAGAAGCAACTACTGTAACAGATTTGGGGGAGGGGGGAACACACACATACTGGAAGTTTACCTAGCAGCCATGGGAAATTCTGAGATTTTCTTGTGTAAAAGAAATACAACACATTAACATTACATACCTGAACTGGATGGATAAGACCCTGGTTTAATGTCAGTGCAATGACATTTAGAGCAAAGTGGCGAACGCTGGACTGTGCATGAAAGAAAGCTTCAAGAACCTGTTTCAGATAAAGTTGCATGATGGAGCTGCTCATCCCTGAGGAAATATCTCCCATTTCTTTCAGATCCTCCTGTTTTGCTACTTTCTTCCCTGTAGAAAGGAACAAAAGCAATTGTTTGTGCCAAGAACTTTGGGAAACCACTAACTTATTCTACTCTACATACTATTCATCATATTCTTTATGACATATTTAAGCTTCAGAATGGTCCCATAACACAGCCCTGAAGATTTCTTGTTTTATAATGCCTGAAAATTAATAATTTCAGAGAAGAATTTGATAATAGAAAAAGCAAAGCACTCATTATTTTAACTGCAAGAATTTAAGCATTACACCTTTTGGATTTTTCCCCAGCAACTTAAAACTTGAAGTTAAGAACAGAACGCTGTACTCTATACCTCTTGCTGTGGCTATGTATAAAAGATGTTCCTGAAATCTTCATCTAAGGTAATGTACGTATACATGAATAATTAGACCCAAAAAACCCTTATGAATCAGTTCAATTAAAAGGTTGTTTTCATGTAACAAAAGTTACATTTTGAACGTTTTCTTAACACAGCGCTCATCACTCACACTCTCTATCTGCCTGTTGCATACGTGTATCCTCCTCCTGTAGATAGGTTTGGAGATTTTTTAACACTTGGATTTTTAAGTTTACTGAGCTATTCTTATCAGACAGAATGCTGTTGTACAGAGTCTTCACCTCCTGTTCAAACATTAGACTTGGGTGTTGAATAAATGCAAATCCTGAAAGAAAAAAATAAGAAAGATCCCACTTGGTTGCCTTGCAATTACTGTGCTTACATTTTTCAAGGTAAACTAGTAAAATCTTCCATCATACATATATGAAATAAAATACAAAGAATCACTCAAAAATTGGAAACGCAACAGAAGGATGTTGGAGAATCAGGAGTTCTTGATTCTATTCCAGGCTCTGAAGTGGAGCATGATCTAGTGCTTATGCAGTCAAATACACAGCGCATTAATTCTCAAAGGCAGCATGGCTAAATGAATTTTATTCTCAGCTCTGCTAGAAGTGACCTCATGCAATCAATCTCTCATTTATCCCATTTATAAAATGGGAAAATTATACATGTCCATCCTATAATAGAGGTCTAAGGTCTTGCTCAATCATACGTCCGTGGGAACACTGAGACTCAGACATATACAGACTCAAAAACCCTTTCTTAAAAACTATTATGAAGGAAAAGAACCATTTGTTTTCCTTCCCCCTGCCCAAAATGTAGAGAACTGGTCTCTTATCAGTTGTAGGGTTTTTTTTGGTCTTCTCCCAGTTACCCTTCACTCCCCTCCCCAATTTTAATCCAGAATGATGGACATCATCTGAGGTAACATAAGTGGGTTTGGAGTACTGCTGATTTATAGCCTCACACAGCATCACAAGTGGCAGGGATGCAGCTTTCCTTTGAGAAGACTGGGAATTCTGCCACATATTAGACCATTACTTGGTTTATTTGTCCTAACTCTTGTTGGTCTGTGCCTTTCAGGAGTGGCAGATGTTGAATATCCCTTTACTTCTTTTCGACCACAGGTGGTAAAGATCTTTAATGAGTAAAAACAACAAAGTGCAAAACAAAAAAGAAAATAAAAGGAAAAGGAAATAATGGAAGAAGAAAAGAATATACATGGAAAAACCCAGCATGAAACAGTGGAGGGGGCTGACTGGCTGAAGCCAAGGGAATCAAGGTTCTATAAAGCTGGTTTCTCGCATCTAGAAAAGTTAGTGCAGGAAAAGACTTCGTTCAAGAAAAAGCTCAGTTCATCCAGTGGGTGGAAAAAAGGAAAGAGAAAGGGGTAAGGATGTTCTCTGGTAGGGATTATTATTATCTGCATGAACGTGCAATGACATTTTGTTACTTGATCTTTTCTAGCTAATCTGATTCACTTTTTAAAAGGGATTTTAAATTTAAAGTAGTATTTTTGATATATAACTTTCTTTCCTCCACTCACTGATTTAAATGAGTCTACAACCCACAATTCCCATGGAAAATTCTCCTTATCCTCCCTAATACGTTTTCCTTATTGCTTACTATGTCCAAATGTTTCAGATGGGGGAGATGGAAAATTTGCTATCTGACATTTTTTTTTTAAGAATGACCTCACCTTTAGTCTGCCACCACCTGAAAATAAATTATTTGGGGGGCTCTAAGATGATTGTATCAGAGACCATGTAAGTAATAAACACAGCTGTATAAAGTAGTATTCCTAAGAGCTTATGTTTGGTCTGCTAGTAAGGATTTAATATTTCGATACTTTATATGGAAGTACACATCTGGAGCAGAAAGAGTGTGGCAAAGCCTCAGACCCAGACCCTTGTAGGCAAGTCAAAACTTGCAAGAAGTGGCAAACTTCTTGCTAGCCATTATCCAGAAAGAAACTGTTAGAGCCTATGTATGTTAATGCCTATTGACATCTAAGGGGATGATCCTCAGCTGTTGTAAACGGTCATAACTCTACCGACTTCAGCTAAGGATCTAATGCATGGTTGCATCACCTAAGACTTTCCCAGATGTTCTTGGCTTGCTAATAATCTTTTGAATCTCATGCCTTGGTGGTGTAAAACTCAAGAAGTAGCAGATTATAAACTACTTTCCTTTTGAAAAATGATGGTACCATTAGTTTAGAAATCTGATACTTTTGAACATTGTAAAGAATTATATATACACATCAGGAAGGCATACACTGTGAAAATGTATTTCTCACAAGAAAGAGAAAAGAGCCCCTTTTCGACCAATTTGCTACAGACTATGTTCAGATATCTTCAGACATGCAGGGATGTCTTCCTTAAAAAAGATGCCAAAGCTTTTTAAATGAACCAACTTCTTGTAAAAAACAAACTACATATACTATTCCCTGAGATGCACAATTACTGATTCAATTAAAAACAAAAAAAGTCGTAATTCTTACCTAAACCAATAATGGCTTTTGTTTGTACCTCTTCATCTGAATGTTTTGTAAAATACATCAGCAGTTCAAGTACTTTATCCTTAATGTTAACCTGGCCAAATTAAAACAAAAAATATTGGTGACTTAAGGAGAAACAGCTAATTTTTAGATTCTACTTAAAACAATCTTTAAAACCTAACTGCAAAGTGAAACACACATTACTGACACCAGAGCTTTCCCAAAATAAATAAATTGTTGCAAATTACAAGTACAGTCTAGCTTCACTGTGAAGACTTTACTTCACTGTTTCAAATGACCAAACCTATTCTGTTCTATTTACAAGTTACAAGTTTTTTAACTTTACCTGTTTAAACACAAGACACCGAGAAGGTAAACAGTGTATTTTACCTTACTGTTGCCTTTAAAATCTTCCTGATCAAAATCAAAATGGCGACACAGTGCTCCAACAGTGAAAAGAGATCTAAGGAGTGCTGGTTTATTGGCTGTAAGTATAGTACTGTTTGGGTCTTCCTGGTGTTGACTTTTTAATTTTGAAAGTGCACCTAAAATAAAAGAAAAGATTTAATCATAGCAAATACTGCACTCCTGAAATGACATGCATAACCAAAACTTTTATAAAATTGTTTAATAATAGTATGCTCTGATATTTAACTTACCATAGTATCTATTAAAACAGGCCCACACAAATTTATAATTTTGAGTAACCTTGTTTACAACAGCCCCAAGACAGCTCACACAGTGCTGCACTACCTGAAGATAAGACAGAAAATGTTTATAACCATTTATTTAGAAATCAAGATAGAGATTTTTCAAAGCAATTTCAAGATATAAACAAATATTATTTATTTAAAACTAATAGAAGATAAAGATCTAAATCTTCAAGACTATTTTGAAAATCTCAGAACAAGTACATAACAACTAAAGTGTAATAATAAATACATAAACTCCGGTAAATCAAGAAAGTTAGTTGGCCATTTACACTATCACAAGTATAGCCAGTTTTTCAAAACTGCTATTCAAACATTAATAGGGAAGAAATGTTCATGCTTTCATCTTAAATAATTTCTACATATTCCATACCAAACTGAACCAAAACCATTATATTAATTTAAAAAGTAGAAATTAAATCTTACCGTCATGCCGTATTTGATTATAAGTTTCATGAGATCTTCCTCAATAGTGGCAAGGAAGGTCTCACTTGGATGCTCCATCAATGGCACCACCAGCTCTAAAATTTTTGCAACATTGCAGATCACCATGAAATCATTTTGAGTCTGTAAGAATAACATTTACAATGATTAAACATTTTCACCATTTTCCTGTATAAGAACTAACTATTTCTAATGTTATTTCAGGTTTGAGAATAACTTAATAAATCTCAGTTTTTCAGTAAAAGTATACACTGATATTCAAAGATCTAACTTTCCTGTGAAGTTTGTTTTAGGTAGCACTTCCCCATAGAAAAAGTTTGGCTAAGGGTTTAAAGACAACAATTTAAATTTGTTACCATGTTCAAAAGTATTGCTATGCTATGATCATCAAATTTAAACTGTTGTTTTTAATTACTAATCCAATACTTTTTCACTAGGAAATAAATGAGTCCAGGTGAGATAATTGTTCTTGTAAAGATAAAAGTTATTGATGTGAAAAGTAAGTTTTATTTTATGGTTAAAATATTCTTCATGTTGTCTTTGGTAATTATTATTTTGTAATTAATTATTACAAAACATGTCATGATATATCCTAAGCATAACAGGAACGCTGTCACTTAATTTTAATTCTGCACATAGGAGGAAATACAGAGTAACTAGATTTTCTGAATTTAAATATTTGATAACATATCATGAAAAAGGTACACACCTATATACCTTAATACATAGGTATACACTGTTTAATAAAATGTAACATTTTGATAACTATCATGGATTTAATATAGTTGCAATGGATAATATTCACCCAGAGGCACAGGGACCAGGTAAATCCCTCTGTATCACTTAAGTTCTCTAGAGTGGCTGCATGGGGTGGGGAGGAAGGGGTTCTGGACCCCCTTTATGTTGCAAAGAGATTCTCCTTTCCAGCCACTTATAGGATAGTGTGGGAAGAGTAAAGATCTAGGGGGACCGGAGGGGAGGTTCTCAAAGGAGAAGGAGAAAGAACTCAAACAAGTGGGAGGATTTGATTTTAAGAGACAAGAGTAGGTGAAATAAAAATGTTATTTAAAGTTACTCAGCAAAGTATTAAACAGCTTCTTATTGTTTTCTCTGTTTAAAAAAGTTCCATAGATTTCCAAAGAGTAGTCAGCAGGAACTTTAGTTAGTAGGGACTTTAAAAGGACAAACAAAGAAGCTTGCATTATATACAATGAAGGAGGAGGAACCTGAACAGGGACTCCAGGAGAAGGTAACATGGTCAGCATGATAGGCTAGGAATGCAACCTAATTTATTTCAGCTCTGAAAAGAGAAGAAGTTTGGGGTTGTCTGTACCAAGATTCTCAAAAATGATACATCAGAACTGATGCTGCTCCATCTTGAAGCTTGGAAGTATTCCACACAGTCTGAGTAGGACTTTGGATTCTGACTTTTCCTTTGGAGTCCTAGAAGGAATCTTTGAACTCTTCTGGCTTCTCTGCCCTAGTGCAGTGGTTCTCAACTAGGTGTACGTGTACCGCTGGGAGTATGCAGAGGTCTTCCAGAGGGTACATCAACTCATCTAGATATTTGCCTAGCTTTACAACAGGCTATATAAAAAGCACTGGAGAAGTCAGTACAAACTAAAATTTCATATAGACAATGACTTGTTTTATACTGCTCTATATACTATATGCTGAAACGTAAGTACAATTTGTATATTCCAGCTGATTTATTTTATGATAAAATATATGATAAAAATGAAAAAATAAGCACATTTTCAGTAATAGTGTGCTATGACACTTTTGTATTTTTATGTCTGATTTTGTAAGCAAGTAATTTTTAAGTGAGGTGAAACTTGGTGGTACGCAAGACAAATCAGACTCCTGAAAGGGGTACAGTAGTCTGGAAAGGTTGAGAGCCACTGCCCTAGAGAATGACCCATTGCTGATACCAGATACTAGCAACAGGTGAAGATAAACTGGGGCTGAATGTGATTTAACTACAAATATAGATAAAGACAGTGTTTAGGACATTTCAGAAACCATGATTTAAAAAACCTGATCTGATGAAAGGTTATTAGCCAGTGGGCCTAAAAGTAGTACACATGCCATACGTGAGGAATCTAGAGAAGAAATTATCAAAGCAAGTATTAATTACCAGTTCACTTCATATACACTAAAGTGTTTTATTAACCCTTTGACAATACAAGTTACAATTTCCCAGTGTGCATCCCATTAATCACAATGGGATACGCTATAAATTACCAGCTAAATGATTTTAGGATTCACCTCAAGCTGCATAACTGAAGCTTGTGTACAGTCCACTGAGTAGATGTTGCGGCATTTAAATCCCCTCCACCCCACTCAGGACAGCTTGGTATACTAGTCAATCAGAAGAGACTACATCTAATCATACAACACCAGGAGTACTTTGTAAATACTGCTAGATGACAAGGCTTGCTATCATGATGTCCTCCATCCACAGGCAGGTGAATGGGGAAGAGACCTGGAGATAATTAACTATTAAGATGACGACAGGAATTCTCAGATTAAAAGACCAGAAGTGAAATTCTGAAGTCAGTGACATAACTACCATTTACTTCAAGGGGGGGCGGCCCAGGAATTCACACTAGTAGTTTACACAAAACCTTACACAAACAGCAACATTCACAATAGGTTCCTTACCAACTTGCTACCATAAGCAGCAGTGTAAATGTAAAGCAAAGAAAGGGAATGGAGTTTATGTATGAAAAACGACAAAATTGGGATTTTTAGTTTTGAGGGAAAAATGATGACTGAGGTGAAATGTTGAAACTAGCTAATGGTTACTATAATATTAAGCTTGATTATGTATTTGTGGTAATTGGAAAAATCAAAATCATGATAAAAGGTTGAAATTAACAGGATAGATACATAAAATTGAACGGCTATCGAATACAGAGCAAATAATGAATAAGTGGGTTGAACTTTACAGGGGAATAGTTGCATTAAGTATTAATATGTTTATGCAAAATTGGATGACTATCTGAAACTTCATACCATAATGGCACATTGGTCAGTTTTCTGCTGAGGAGTGTACAAAACCAGGAAGTAAATATTACTAAAATAAAGGTTAAATACATTTAAAATATAACACCCTCTACTTATTTTCTTTTTTAAACCTTAGTAAGTACGTTTTTAATTTTTAACAAAACCTTTGCAGTTCACCCTTGGAGAAGAAAGTAAGAAACCTTGAAGGCAGACTTTTCTGTGCATCCAATACTTTTGGAAAAAAAACACTCCTATTAGAGATGTATGGATTACAAAAGGTTCTCTCATATCTTCAGGACTGAAAACAGCCATGTAGTGGAAATATTGCTGCTGTTTTTTACACACCCACCCTCAATTTCATCATGCATTTAAGATAACCCTTGAGTTCCATAATTATTGAGATGAAAGAAGACTTTAGTTTCCTATACTTACACTACATTTAGTGGTAAGGTATGGCTGCATGGTCATGGCATGTTTGACCATTAGCTGGGGCCTGATTTTGCTGAATAAGAACAAAGTGGTTATGCAAGCTACCAAGCGACCAGAATTCACACCTTTGTTGTCAGAGTCTGCAAAAATTAGAAAATACATTAAATATATTCAATTCAAGGACTGTTCTTTCAATAACAAAACTGGATAGTAAATAAACACAACATATAAAAATCACTTTCACTGATAATGTATCTTTGAAAAAATGGCATATAAATTCCTCATTAGATAAGAAAACTTGGATTAGCAGACAAAAATGTAAGCACATTATCAAGAAAATATGCAAAATAATAAGTAACTCCTTTGAAGTTTTCATTAATTTTTAAACCACTTATTTTTCCAGACCACAGGCTCAGCCAATGATTCTGTAATGAATGTAAAACAGAATAATGCAAACAAAACTTGGACTCATAACAAAAACTTTCCTAATATGAAATAATTTGTTTTGTTTTTTGGTCACTGAGAAGGTTCCACAAAATGTAGCTTGGTTAATGAGATTAGCTAGTGAACATGAGTGTGCCTTTGAGCATTTTTGGGAAAGCTGATGATTAATTTTGGAGGTTTTTGCTACTGGATTTGAATTTAGTAGATTGTGAGATCCCTTGTAAACTTTCTAATTTCTGTACTTTGTAATCCCTTTGCACTATATAAGTAGCTGCTTTGCTTCTAACTATGTTGAAGCAGTTCAGTCTGTCAAGTCTTGGAGAATGTGGATTAATCAGAAGGGAGAAAAGCAGGAACTACTCCCAGTTCAGCCATCTTACAGAATCATAGGACTGGAAAGGAGCTCAAGAGGTCATCGAGTCCAGTTGCCTGCACTCATGGTATAAGTATTATCTAGACCAGCCCTGACAGGTGTTTGTCTAACCTGCTCTTAAAAATGATGGAGATTCCACAACCTCGAATGATGTAAATTCCACAACCTCTCTAGGCAATTTATTCCAGTGCTTAACCACCCTGACAGTTAGGAAGCTTTTCCTAATGTCCAACCTAAACCTCCCTTGCTGTAATTTAAGCCCATTGCTTTTTGTCCTATCCTCAGAGGTTAAGAACAATTTTTTCCTTCCTCCTTGTAACAACCTTTTATGTACTTGAAACTGTTATGTCTCCGCTCAGTCTTCTCTATTCCAGACTAAACAAACCCAATTTTTTCAATCTACCCTCATAGGTCACATTTTCTAGACCTTTAATGATTTTTGTTGCTCTTCTCTGGACTTTCTCCAGTTTTTCCACATCTTTCCTGAAATGTGGCACCCAGAACTGGACACAATACTCCAGTTGAGGCCTAATCAGTACTGAGTAGAGTTGAAGAATTACTTCTCGTGTCTTGCTTACAACACTCTTGCTAATACATCCCAGAATAATTTTGTTTTTGCAACAATGTTACACTGTTGACTCATATTTAGTTTGTGGTCCGCTATGATCCCCAGATCCCTTTCTGCAGTACTCCTTCCGAGGCAGTCATTTCCCATTTCGTATGCGTGCAACTGATTGTTCCTACCTAAGTGGAGTACTTAGCATTTGTCCTTGTTGAATTTCATCCTATTTACTTCAGACCATTTCTTCAGCTTGTCCAGATCATTTTGAATTAGAATCCTATCTTCCAAAGCACTTGCAACCCCTCCCAGCTTGGTATCGTCCGCAAACTTTATAAGTGTTCTCTCTATGCCATTATCTAAATGACCGATGAAGATATTGAACAGAACTGGACCCAGAACTGATCCCTGCGGGACCCCACTTGTTATGCCCTTCCACAAGGTACCCACCTTATAGTAGCTCCATCTAGCTTGCATTTCCCTAGTTTGTTTATGAGAAGGTCATGCGAGACAGTATCAAAAGCTTTACTAAAGTCAAGCTATACAATGTCTACCACTTCCCCCCTATACACAAGGCTTGTTACCCTATCAAAGAAAGCTATCAGGTTGGTTTGACATGATTTGTTCTTGACAAATTCATGCTGACTGTTACTTATCACCTTATTATCTTCTAGATGTTTGCATACTGATTGCTTAATTATTTGTTCCATTATCTTTCCGGGTACAGAAGTTAAGCTGACTGGTCTATAATTCCCCGGGTTGTCCTTATTTCCCTTTTTTAGATTGGCATTATATTTGCCCTTTTCCAGTCTTTTGAAATCTCTCCCACCTTCCATGACTTTTCAAAGATAATTGCTAATGGCTCAGATATCTCCTCTGTCAGCTCTTGAGTATTCTAGGATGCATTTCATCAGGCCCTGGTGACTTGAAGACATCTAACTTGTCTAAGTAATTTTTAACTTGTTCTTTCCCTATTTTAGCCTCTGATCCTACCTCATTTTCACTGGTATTTACTATGTTAGACGTCCGATCACCATCAACCTTCTTGGTGAAAACCGAAACAAATAAGTCACTAAGCACCTCTGCCATTTCCACATGTTCGCCGCCCCCCACTGACTGACAGGACTACCCTGTCCTTGGTCTTCCTCTTGCTTTTAATGTATTTGTAGAATGTTTTCTTGTTACCCTTTAGGTCTCTAGCTAGTTTGATATCGTTTTGTGCCTTGGCCTTTCAAATTTTTTCCCTACATACTTGTGTTATTTGTTTATATTCATCTTTTGTAATTTGACCTAGTTTCCACTTTTTGTAAGACTCATTTTTGATATTTAGATCATTGAAGATCTCTTGGTTAAGCCAGGGTGGTCTCTTGCCGTACTTCCTATCTTTCCTACGCAGTGGGATAGTATGCTCTTGTGCCCTTAATAATATCTCTCTGAAAAACTACCAATTGTCTTAAATTGTTTTTCCCCTTAGACTTGCTTCTCCTGGGATCTTACCTACCAACTCCCTGAGTCTGCTAAAGACTGCCTTCTTTAAATCCATTTTCTTTATTTTGCTGTTCTCCCTCCTACCATTTCTTTGAATCATGAACTCTTACCATTTCATGATCACTTTCACCCAAGCTGCCTTCCACTTTCAAATTCTCAACCAGTTCCTCCCTATTTGTCAAAATCAAAGCTAGAACAGCCTATCCCCTAGTAGCTTTCCCCATCTTCTGAAATAAAGAATTGTCTCCAATACATTCCAAGAACTTGCTGGATGACCTGTGCCCTCCAGTGTTATTTTCCCAACAGATGTTTGAATAGTTGAAGTCCCCCATCACCACCAAGTCCTGCGTGTTGGATGATTTTGTTAATTGTTTAAAAAAAGCCTCATCCTCCTCTTCTTCGTGGTTAGGTGGTCTGCAGTAGACCCCATCATGACATCTCTCTTGTTTTTTACCCCATTTATTGTTACCTAGAGACTTTCAACAAGTCTGTCTCCTGTTTCCATCTCAACCTCAGTCCAAGTGTATAAATTTTTAATATATAAGGCAACACCTCCTTCCTTTCCCCCCCCGCCTATCCATCCTGAGCAAGCTGTACCATTCTATACCAATATTCCAGTCATGCGTATTTTCCCACCAAGTCTCTGTGATGCCAACTATGTCATAGTTGTGTTTATTTACTAGCATTTTGAGCTCTTCCTGCTTATTCCCCATACTTCTCGAATTAGTATACAGACATCTAAGATACTGATTTGATTTCTCCCCCGAGTTCTGTCTTGTGGAGCTGTACATAAAAACTTTCATTCAAGGCTCTCAAAGCACTTTGCAAACACTGTGTCCTACAGTCTACTTGTGAGGTTTACCTTTCCGCACCAAGACAGCAACATCAAAATTTTTTCTATAGGAAAAGAAGGGGGAAGATGGGTGGGTGGCAGGACAACTGGAAATTTTTTTTTGATTCATATGACTTGCGTTCTAATCTAAACTTTGACACATACTACGTGACCTTGAGCAAACAGTTTAATCTCTCTGCCCCAATATTTTCGCATCTGTTAAGTATAGATAATAAAACATACCTAATTAATAGGTTGTTACACAAAATTACTGTTTGTAATGTACAATGCGATTATTGGATCAAAGACATTGTTATAAAAGGAAAGTATTATTAAATTTGTATAAATACAAAGCATCTGCCTCCCATCCCTTCATAATCACAATAATTCCCTCATACAACATTTAGAATTATGCAAACCTTTCAGCCCTTTTCTATCTGGCTTCTTACAGCTGTGGAAATCTTACTCCATATGCCTGATTCTGGTTTCCATTAAGGCTCTTTCATATTGCTTTGGCAGTGTAAGTGGCCCTTAAAGTAACCAAAGTAGTGTAAACTTCCAGAATAGTATACAGGGGTCTCAATGCAATGAGAATCTGGCCCTATATATCTTTTGTGATTATGCTATGCATACTTTGCTGTGTAAACCACAGTGGATATAGTTTTCAATGTCTGCAAGCTGAAAGGGGCTATAGGCAAACCAAAGCATTCACTGAATTAACATATCAACCAGCTGTGGGTTTAAAGATGTACCTGTCTTATGTGGACAGGGTTGTGGGACACAGAGGCAGAGTTAAAGTTGCTGTATTTCCATATTTTCAATGTTTGTGAGTAAATGCTTTTAAGAACTATAAAGTTCTACTACTGATTTCCCCCATCCCTTTAAGCTATTGATATGTATTTACAACCTTACATCCAATTTAAACAAGTTTCCTGTCTAGGAATAATAGTACTATTACTAATCACAGATATAGCACTTTATATAGTCAAAAACCTTCAGTAATATTATTCAACTCTCAGAGATTAAGTAACATTAAAATCCCCACTTTAGATAAAGGGAAATGGAAGCACAGGGAGAGTATGTCCAAGCTCACACAGCAAGTCGAAGCTGGGAACAGAACCCAAGAGGAACTGACTCAACACAATAGACCAGGCTATTACTTAATGAGATAAAACAACCTAAATGAACTATGTGCAGCAACACCTACAGCTAGCCTGTAAATAACCCAAACATTCTCTATTACTTTAACAAAGCAAAGCTTCCTACTATTTCAAGTTGTATCAAAAGCTGGCAGTTGGACTTGAATATACATATTAGGTAATTTTGTCACAAACTATACCCTTCATGAAAAAATATAAGAAACGAAACTTATAAAAATTTAAAAGACTTCTAAAGATAAAGCCTAGTATTTAAAGTGTATATCTACAATATATATCAAATAGAAATGCATTCAAAACTTACTTAACCTCTCTTTCACACAAAATGTGAAACTCAAAGTTACCATTTATCCCAAATGGGAGTTATCTACTCAAAGATTTAGGAGCTCTAAATGGACACAAAAGCAAAGACATTTCTTAAAATTTTTGACTTATCAGGTATTCTGCTTGGTAAAAAGATGCTAAAAAAGGATGTATTACCACAACCATGTGTGGATGAAAAAATAACCTGTGGTAATTTATACTGTCCTGCACATCACAGATTCAGGATTTAAGACCAGAAGGTACCTTTAGATCATCTAGTCTAACCTCTGGTATATCACAGGTAATTAAATTTCTCCCAATTATTCCTATAATGAGCCTAATAAATTGTGTTTCACTAAAATATATCTTCCAGAAAGGCATCCAGTCTTGATCTGAAGACATCAGGAGTTGGAGAAGCCATCTTTTCCCTTGATAGTTTGTTCAATCAGCTAATCCTCCTTGCTATTAAAAAATTCTGCTTTATTTCTAATTTGAATGTATCCATGCCTGCCATGCTCTTGTTATGCCTTATAACAACATTCTATATTTCACCAAGTGTGATAGAACCAGAATATAATAGCACCAGAACAACTTTAATGAAGGAACAAAAAATGTTTTCAAGCAGCATCCTTTTCAAGTGACAAGAGGAAGATTTATTATAATGGCAGTTAAAAGTCAATTTAATCATAACAAAGGAAGCTTTAATTTAGATGTCTTGAGACAGTCCTTGTCTTATCCACTACTGTCCTTTTTTAAACGGAACTATAGATTTTTACAAACATTAGTGTATGATTTAATATATTTAACAACAAAAAATACATTAACACTATTGGATTTTAAGTAATTATATTACCTGCTAGAGATTCCTCATATTTAAGAATGTGCTCAACCAGATTATCAACAAGCTGAGTACAGGCTTTCTTCACAGGTTTATACGAGGCATCTTCTTCTGACTTCAAAAGCTATTGCAGACAGAAACACAGGAGATGATTAAGATTTAATATAAACTGCAATACACTGAATCGTCCCAATAATTTGCACTTAAATGTATGTCACATTTGTAACAATCATAGATGAAGAAGGATTTCATGATACATATAAAGTTATCCAAGTTCTTCCTAAGAAGCCCTGAAAAGCACTTTGTGGAGGCAAAAAATTAAACTATTTAACAAAATAAATATTACATTTGAATGGGGGATATCTAGGAACAAAGCACTACAATTAAAAGAATTAAGCGATAGGGCAGTAAGTATAGCTCATTCTCAAAGTTTAACAAGTAGAATTGTCTTGTCAGTGAGGTAGATACTATGTTCAAAATGTTAACAGAGTCATGTTCCATTGTCTTTGTCTTTTCTCACTCCCTATTACTCACTATTCACTTCCTGATGCCTGAACTGGCTCTCTGTTGTCCACGTGCCTTATCTGTGACTTGTAAGAGGTGCTGTTCTGGTGCAATATTATCATCTGTTTTGATTTGTTTCTCCTTGCCCCTCTTAGTAGCATAAGAACATAACAAAGGTCAGACCAAAAGTCCATCTAGACCAGTATCCTGTCTCCCGACAGTGGCCAATGCCAGGTGCCCCAGAGGAAATGAACAGAACAGGTGATCATCAAGTGATCCATCCCCTGTCACCCATTCCCAGCTTCCAGCAAATAGAGGCTAGGGACACCATCACTGCCCATCCTGGCTAATAGCCACTGATAGACCATCCTCCATGAATTTATCTAGTTCTTTTTTGAGCCCTGTTATAGTCTTGGCCTTCACAACATCCTCTGGCAAAGAGTTCCACAGATTGACTATGCGTTGTGTGAAGAAATACTTCCTTTTGTTTGTTTTAAACCTGCTGCCTATTAATTTTATTTGGTGACCCCTACTTCTTGTGTTATGAGAAGGAATAAACAACACTTCCTTAAATTTTAACAATGAGACACTGTCTCATGGCCCCCTTTTCCCATTAGTGATTACACCAACCACCTCCACTTGCATTCATAATCACATAACTGTTGACGTTGCTACAGAGATGTTTTCTGTATGGAAAAAGTAATATTATGAAAGTATCAAGACCAAGATTTGAAAAAAATGGGCAGTCTAACTTTGGGCTCCAAGTTTATATTTCAACACCTAAACAACTGGCCTGATTTTGAAAAGTGTCAAATATTCAGCTCCCATTAGTGTCACTGAAGCTGAGAGATGCGCAGAACTTTTGAAAATCAGGTCAATTGTTCAGGCACCAAAATATGGATTTGGAGATTAATTTTAGGCACCCATTTTTGAAAGTCTTGGTTTTAATGCATATGAAGGTATCTTTTAATGCGGATGAAAATATAGAGAAGAATGCAAAATGATGTGACCAGCCAGCTCTCTGGGGATTTCAGATGATCCATGTATACTGCAGTAAGACCCCACGTAATAACAGAAGAAATGCAGTCACTAGCTATCACTCCCAACAAATACAAGAACCAACCAGAGAACTGGGAAAGAAATAAAGGGAGTAGTTACAGGCTGGGATTTTCAAAGGGCCATAAGAAGTTAGGCACCCAAATTCCACTGAAATTAAACGGGGGCTGGGCTACTACCCTGCTTAGACTACTTTGAAAAATCCCAGCCACTGTCTTGAAAATGGGCAAAAAAAGATGACCTCAAGAACTAGTCAGATTAACATCAATATTGAGTAAATATAATAAATAAAGCCAGCATCTGGACAGGACAATGAAAAACGCTCTTGCTCCAGCAGTACCAATCAAAACACACTGAACAGTTCTTCCTCCATACCCAGTTCAAAACATAGAGGGGGAAAGAGGTGAAGCCTCCCTCATGACATGGGTGGGTTCTATAGGTGGGTATGGGGCCAGGTTCCCTAACAGGGCCAGCAGGACAGATCCTGTGGGTGTTGCAGAGGGCCCCATGGTGTGGGAAATCATTGGCTCCTCTGCTGTTGTGGAGGAGGGTAATGCCATGATGCCAGTGGTCTTTTGGGATACTCAGAGTAGCGTTAGGGAATTGGCAGCCCTCGTGCTCCATCCGAATCCTCTGAGGAAGCCAGTTCCAATGGCAGTACCACTGGAGCCGGTGGAAGCATGTAAACCATAGGAAGATGCGTTGAAATGTCTTGACCGTGGTATGTCCTGAGTAGGAGATCTGGCATCCCTAGATGTGGATGGTAGTGAAAGGCCACTAGAGTAAACAGTTCATGTGTCTCTGGTGCTTTCTCCAATCTCCCTGGTGTTAATGATACTCATTCCATAGCCAGAACCAGTGCCCGAGTGGAGGACTTTCCTGAAACTGATGAATCTCTGGTCTTAAGGGAGGCTGATGTTGACGGTGTGTGCGGCTTGGTATGCCATACTGGTGGATCTGCCAGTTTGTGAGGATTTTTGTCATGCTTGTGCGTGTTGGAGAACACTGCCTCCCCGTGGCTGGAATTCGTAGAAGGTGCATCATCATTCTTTGGTTTGGAGGAAGACTTACTGCCATGCTTATGTGCACGCTTCCGTACTTCCTGACTAGGCCCCAGCACGGGGTCCCTAGTGGCGGTACCACCGGAGCTGGACTCAAACTTCATAGCTGGAGGCGCACTCCTGGCTGTCTCAAGCTGATGTTGGGAGGGTGGGGTTCCCCCGTTTGGGTCTGCCTGAGGCCTCATGGCGACTTCCACGAGCTACTTCTTAATGTGGAAAGCCCGGCCTTCTTGGGTAAGGCTTGGGAAAGACTGGCAAATATTACATTAATGGACAGGATATTACTGGGCAGGAAGCTCAGATTTTAAATCCTGGTGTCTTTGGCACAGTCCAGTGCCCATGTGTGGGTACTTGGGTGAGGGGTAATATTAAACAGATTCCACCTAAGTCTCAGTTCTACCAAAATTATTACTAAAAGTTAAAACTACGTTAAAACAGTAAAAACAGCAAACGCTACAAGAAAAACTAACTGTATACTATTCTAAACATTTTAATGTGCATCATACACGAGAGGACACTAGTAGCTCTGACTTAGACCATGCAGAAGTGAGAAGGAACCGGAGATATGGTTGATCCACTTGGCCCTTTATCACCTTGGACAAAACGAAGAGGTGAGGCGAGACAAGGACGTATGTGTGGACCCCAACGGAAAGTACTACTTTTAAATTCTCCAGCTTTGGACACATGGCATGGATGTGTAAACCCTCAGTGGAATACAATAGGGACCATTACTCAAAGAAGAACTAGTTTTAGGTACAAAAGCAGTGGCAAAGGAAGAATACAACTGTTAAAGTCAAAAGGTTGTAACAAAAAAGTCAAGAAAATGTTAGATTTTACAATTGGGATCACAGTGTAAAGGACTATTCTAGAAGTTCGTGGAGTTACATTTTAGCCCTAGGTTCCATGAAACATGCTAAGAGTCTTTTGACATTTGTAAAATGAGTCTTTCAAAACTATTACTTACATTTTGAAGAAGTTGTTCAAACCAGTCATATCCTGTATCTCTACAAGCTGCAACCTAAGAAAGAATATTTGGAATAGATTTATAAAAAAGAAATCTGAAGGAAAATGTAATTGAAGTGTTTCAACACAGGTTTAAATTTAAACTATGATAAGTATTTTTCCTTTACGAAAATTATTTTAAATTGTAAGACAGCAGCAACAGGAACTATGTTGTCTGTATTTGATTTTTTTTTCCACGTTTTAGATGCTACCACAACCTACATTAAGTAAGTCTAAAGTTTTTACTTCAGTTGTAGGGTTACTGTGAGATCAAATTTGACCTAAATTTTAATTTTAGTGAAAACTTAGTTTTTGCAAAGCTTAACAGCTAATAAAATATATGACATATTTCAACTGCCCAAAAATGCATTTTTTAAACAGGCCCTATAGGATTTGCCATCATTCCAGGACTGTGTTAACTCATGAGAACCTGAAGGTAAAATTGACTAGACTAAAGAAAATGTAACCGATTAGTCTCTTTTTATTGTCTAAGATCAAACTAATGCATAAACTACTATTTAGAATAAATACTAAAAAGTAGATTAACCAGTTTTATGGTGTTAATAGTGAGATAAACAAATACATTTATTTTAATTGATCATGATTTTAAAACATGTATCCTTTAAAACAATAAATTTTACATAAGGACATTGGACTAGATGTAATGTCCTGCATCACTGAGTCAATCCTGTGCTATTGCACGCAACCCTATCATAAACTCACATTCATAAACTGATCAAGCTCCATCTTAAAACTAGCTAGGTTGTCTGCCACCACTACTCCTTTTGGAAAACTGTTTCAGAACCTCACTCCTTTCATGATTAGACATATTTTAATTTGCAGACTAAATTTATTTATAGCCAGTTTACATCCATTTGTTCTTATGAAAATATTGACCTTTAGCTTAAATAGCTCTTCTCCCTCCGTGATGTTTATCCTCCTGATGTACTGATAGGGAGCAATCTTATCCATTTTCTGCTTTCATTTTGCTAGACTAAATGACCCAAAAACTCTTTTAGTCTCCTCTCATAAGAATGTCTCTCTTTTCCCATGCTCCTCCTACTGGTACTTCTCTGCACCTATTCTAGTTTTTATTCATCATTCTTGAATATGGGTGACCAGAACTGTACACAGTATTCCAGGTGAGATCTTACCATTGCCTTGTACAATGACATTAACACCTTCTTATCTTACTCCTGAGGGCATTCTGTGTCAAAAAATTAAAAATTCTGTGCCAAAAATTTAAAAATTCTGCAAAATTGTGCATGTTTTATTTGTCAATAAATAAATGTAGAGGCTCCTGCATGGCAGTGGGGAGCATAGGCCACTGGCTGCACAAAGGTGGGAGATCATCCTGCATCACCCCATCCCCACCCCTGAGACACAGACTCAGCGGTGAAGGGGCACCTGACCCTGACATAGCACAAGGCCTGGGCCTGCCCCAGAAACACCCTGGAGTCTTACCCCTCTGTGCCAGGTGTGGGGCAGGCAGGCTCAACCATGCAGGATCCAAATGTGAAGGGGCTTGGTGCGGGGTGAGAAGGTTCTACGTAGGACAATCTGGGTGCAGGAAGCTCAGTATGGGGGCTAGGTGTTGGGGGATCTGGATGCACAGAGGCTTGTTGGGGGGATTCCAGGTGCAGGGGCAATGGGACTCTGCAACGACTTCCAGGTGAAGGTGGTTGGGGCTCAGTGGAGGGATCTGGGAGTGGGAGTCTCAGCGGGGGAGTCTGGGCGCTGAGAGAGTGAGGCTTGGTGGGGTGGGGGTCTGGGTGCAGCAGGTTGTGAGTCACTGATGTGGGTGTCTGGATGTGGGGGCTCACGGTGGTGTGGGGGTTTGAGTGCAGGGAGCTCAGTGGGAGGTAGTCTGGGGCGCAGGGGTGGGGTTCTGGAGGCAGAGGGTCTGGGTTCAGGGGTTGAGATTTGGGTATTGAGTGCAAGGGGAGTTCTGGGTGTATGGGGTGAGGCTTGGCAGGAATGTCTGGGTATGGAAGGTCCAGATGCACAGGGGTTGGGAGGATGGGGGAGCAGCTCTTCAAACAGTGACCCCTGTCCCCTGAAGCTGAGGAGAGATGGGGGCAGGAAGTAGGGGAGGATGCTGAGCTTCCTGCAGCTGAGTGAGGTTTCTGGTGATGAGTCTGATACAGCCCCAGCCACTCCTTGCAGGGGAAGAGGAAGTCCCGTCTTCTCCTGCCTCCAGCCCAGCCGGGACTACCAGCTGATCCCGCTCAGGGTAGGAGCCACTGTCTGGGATATTCCCAGTCCAACAGTGATTTACCACTCCGCTGGCTGCTCTGGGTGCCTGAAACGATGTACCTGCACTGCTAGGGAGTGGTGTGTAACTGCTCTTGCAGCTTCCCTTTGCCTCCCTGTCAGGAAGTCATTTTTCTGCGGGAAAGCAAAGAAATCTGCGGGGGACATGAATTCTGTGCATGCGCAGTGGAGCAGAATTCCCCCAGGAGTATTATCTCTAATTGCTAATACCTCATCTGATAAAATCCTAGGATTGCACTTGATTTTTTTCATGAATGCACCACATTAGTGACTCAGTCATCCTATGACTGACTAATACACCTAGGTCTTTCTCCTCCTCTATTATTTCCAATTGATGAGCCCCAGGTTTTAGCAGAAAAAAGGTTACCTACCTTTTGTAACTGTTGTTCTTTGAGATGTGTCGCTCGTGTCCATTCCATTCTAGGTGTGTGCATGCCCACCTGACCTGCACAGTTGTCAGAGATTTTTGCCTTAGCAGTATCCATAGTGTTAGCTGTGGCACCCTCTGGAGTGACACACTCATGCCTTGGTCTATTAGGCACCGCTGGCCCTATGCCCTCTAAATACCTTCTTCCTGGCAACTCCAACACAGGGTTTAGGAGGGCAGGTAATGGAATGGACATGAACAACACATCTTGAAGAACAACAGTTATGAAAGGTAGGTAACAGTTTTTTCTTCGTCAAGTGCTTGCTCATGTCAATTTCATTCTAGGTGACTCACAAGCAATATCCCAGGACGTGGGCTTCGAGTTCAGAGTCATGCGACTTGCAATACTGCTCTATCAAAGCCTGTGTTATCTCAGGCTTCCTGGGTAAGCATGTAGTGAGATGTGAATGTGTGAATGGATGACCAGACGGCGGTCCTGCAGATATCTGGAATTGGCACATGGGCCAGGAAGGCCACCACTGAGGCTTGGGCCCTAGTTGAGTGGGTGGTTACAGTTGCCGGTGGAGGCACTTTTGCCTGATCACAGCAAAACCGGATGAAGGCAGTGATCCATGATGAAATTCTCTGGGTGGACACTGGATGACCTTTCATCCTATCTGCTACCACGACGAATCGTTTCATCGACTTACAGAATGATTTGGTCCTTACAACGTAGAAGGCTAGTGCTCTCCTGAGGTCCAGGGAGTGCAACTTATGCTCCTCCTCATACTTATGAGGCTTTCGGAAGAAGACTGGCAAGAATATCCCCTGGTTCATGTGAAATTGTGAAACCACATTGGGCAGGAAAACTGGGTGTGGCTGCAGCTGGACCCTGTCCTTGAAAAACACCTTATAGGGAGGCTCCAAGGTAAGTGCCCTAATCTCAGAGACCCTTTGTGCAGATGTTATCTCCAACAGGAATGACACCCCCCAGGAGACCAGAAGAAGGGAACAGGAAGCCAACTGCTCGAAGGGAGCTATCATGAGCACTAGATTCAGGTCCTACAGAGGGATGGGGTCTTGGACATGGGGATAGAGTTGCTCCAGACCTTTCAAGTACTGGACCGTCATGTCATAAGTGAAGACTGACCTGCCCTGGAATAGGGGTGAAAGGCTCATATGGCGGCCAAGTGGATCTTAATCGATGAAAGGGAAAAGCCCTGGTGCTTGAGATGCAGAAGGTAGTCCGTTATCGACTGCAGCGAGGCCTGTTCAAGCCTAACCCCTTGGGTCAAGGCCCAGCACCTCAGCCAGGTAGGCTACTCTGGTGGAAGGCTTTTTACTCCCCAGTAGGACCTGCTGGACATGGGCCAAGCACTCCTGCTCTTCGGCATTCAACCATTCAGCAACCAAGCTGTCAGGCCCAGCACTGCTAGACTCGGGTGTAGGAGACTGCCATGGTTTTGGGATAGGAGATCCGGCCAAAGAGGCAGCTGCAGTGGGGCCGTCACCGTCAGGTCCAGCAGCATGCCGAACCAGTGTTGGCAAGACCAAACCAGGGCTATCAGGATCACTTTCACCCTGTCCTGCTTGATCTTCATGAGGACTTTGTGGATCAATGTGGATCATTAGAGCCCCCGACCATGGGAGTAAGAAGGCACTGACAAGGATCCCCCAAAATGAGCAGAGCATGTGGCATTTCCTGTTCTGATGAGTCGCAAACAAGTCCACTTGGAGAGATCCCACTTTCAGAAGATCATGCTGACCATCTTGGGGTGGAGCAACCATTCGTGGCGAGACTAGAAGGTTCTGCTGAGGCGATCTGCTAATACGTTCCTGGTCCTGGGGAGGTGCGCTGTCACAAGATGAATGGCATGCTGCACACAGAAGTCCCAGAGCCGGAGAACTTCCTGGCAAAGGGCTGACAACCTGGCTCCACCCTGCTGGTTGATATAGAACTTTGTGGTGGTGTTGTCCATCAGGACTTGAACCACTTACCCTTCAAGTGGGACCAAAATGCCTGACATATGAAGTGAACCGCTCTGAGCTCCCTGACATTTATGTGGAGGGAGGGGTCGACCCGCAACCAGCGGCCTTGTGTGAGCTCCCCAGGAAAACCAGGGTCAGCGATGGGGACGCGAAGGGAACTCCCTCCAACACCGATCTGGGGTCCAACCACCATGACAATGATGACTGGATGTGGTCCGGCACCTTGACTACCAGGTTTAGGTTGTGCCTGTTGGGGATGTAGACCAATGCCAGCCACGCCTGCAGCGACTGGAGATGGAGCCAGTTATGCCAGACGACGTAAGTACAGGCTGCCATGTGGCCTAACAACCTTTGGCAAGTATGGGCAGTAGTGAGTGGGTCATCCCTTACACGGAGATCACATCTGACATAGCTTACAAACAAGCCTCTGGAAGGAAGACTGGCCAGCATGGAGTCGAGGACTGCCCTTATAAACTCTGTTTGTTGCACTGGTATGAGGGTCAATTTCTTTTTGTTTACTAACAGGCCCACAGGTGGCACGCACCAGATCAGGACTGCTCTGCACCTGATCCCGTGACCTGCTCTTGATGAGCCAATCATCGAGATAAGGATAGACCTGGACTCCCCGACATCTCAGGTAAGCAGCTACCTGGGCCATGCATTTTGTAAATACCCACGGGGCCGGGGAGAGGCCAAAGGGTAGCACCATGAATTGGAAGTGACGCTGGCCCACCATAAAACGGAGGAACCATCTGTGTCCTCGGAAGATGGAAATAAGAAAATAAGTGTCTTTCAAGTCGCGAGCGGCATACCAGTCTCCCGGATCCAGGGAGGGGATAATGGAGATCAAAGAAACCATGCGGAACATCAACTTCTTGAGATATTTGTTTAGTCACCACAGGTCCAGAATGGGTCTTAGGCCCCCTTTGCCTTCAGGATTAGGAAATAGCAGGAGCAGAATCCTTTCCCCCCTCATTTCCCAAGGGACCTCCTCCACTGCTCCCAGCTGCAGGAGGTTGTCAACCTCCTGAATGAGGAGTTGCTTGTGAGAAGGGTCCCTGAAGAGGAACGGGAAGAGGAGTATGAGGGGGTTGGGGTGGATGAGAATTGCAGGGTGTAGGCCAGAGATACAATTTCTAGCACCCAGCAGTCTGAGGTAACCAGCAACTAGGTCGAATGGTAGGGATGAAGATGGTTGAGGAAAGGATGAGGTGGATCCGGGGATGTGACTGGGACACCGCTCTCAAGCGCACCCGCAAAAAGCCCACTTCTGGCCCCTGTGTTTTTTTGCAGGGCCAGGTTCTGCGGGTGAATGGGAGGAGGAAGGGCGGTGACAACATTACCCAAGGTGTCTGATTGCTCCGCTATCTCTTCCACCTGTCGTCCTAAGTTCGTGGCCACCCTTAGGAGCAGGACTTGGTACTCCTTAAAATCATCCAGTGGGTTAGCACAAAAGGGCCCTGCCAGAGCCTCATCTGGAGAGGATGAGAATGACTGGACCACCAGGGGAGGGCTCAGGGCATCATCCCCCCTGGGGGAAAAGGGCTTTCGGAGTGGGCACCTGCCCTTCCACCCCCACGTCCGATTGCACTTCACACACCAAGCCCGGTGCCGTCTGATGCTTGTCTGAAGCAGCAACCAACGATTGCTGAGAAGGGGGCATCAGCATAACTGGCATGCCCCAGGCATTCCAATACAGCCATTGCACTGGTTACTGGCCCTACTGCCAGGATGACATCATGGAGGTGGACACAGCCTCAGGAGCCCAGTCGCAATGTCTTGTCTCGGCAAGAGGCTGAACTCCCACTCAGTGCTGGAGGAATCCTCCTCTGATGACCATGGCAGGGCTGTCGACAACTGAGTCTGGTGGCTAACCATTGCCGTGGGTAAACGGTTCCTTGAATAGGTGGAGTACAGGGAGTGGCACCGTGTTGGGGAACATTCCCGTGGTCTAGGTGTTGGCGGCTGACATCATGGAGAGGGTCAGCAAGCGGACGACAATGACCGGCGCCTCCCTCTGGGCAAGTCTCGACAAGAGGGCTGAGACCAGGAGCGCAGTGCCAGTGAATTGGTGACCTGGGCTGATGCGGAGACCAGGGGTGTGATGACTAAGAGTTCTGCCTTGGCTCCAGAGACTGGTGGTGTTCACTCGCCTTCTGGGGGGCTTTCATGGCTGGCTTGCCCTCTGGGTCCATTGCAGCAGGTGGTGCTGGCTGCTCTGGGAGCGTCCTTTGCTCTCTGGGCACCGGGAGGGGCTGGGAAGGTGCTAACTCAGCAATGACTCTGGGTCCCCAACCGCTTCCTGGAGTTGGTGGTGGATCCATTGGGATATGTATCCCCTTGTGTCTCTGGGGTGGGTGAGAGGTCGCTCCGAACAGGGTCCTTTACCCGATGCCCGTTGGTCCTTGCTCAGTGCGGGTCCTGCTTTTTTGACTTCTTCTTGGGCACCGGCAAAGGGGAATGGTGTCAGGTAGAGCCCAGTGTCAGGGGTGCACAACACACTGAGGCGAAGTACTGGGAATCGAGTCCAGCTGGGATGGCTCAGAGGCCGAGCTGAGAGCAGCCTCCATAAGAAGGGCTCTCAAATGGATGTCACGCTCTTTTTGTATCCTGGGAAGAACGTTCTTAAAGATACAACACCTTTCTTTTACATGAGATTCCCCAAAGCACTTCAGACAGCTGCCATGGGGGTCACTAACAGGCCTATTACAGTCAGCGCAGGGCTTAAAACCTGGAGACTGAGGCATGCCCTGCTTGGGGAAAAATCCCCTAACTTACTAACTATACTGCTGAACAACTACTTACTAACTACAGTAAACAAAACTATTTACACCTCTAATACATGAAGTGAAGAAGGAAACCGATGATCACTTGTGAGGCAACGGAGAGAGGCACTCCAACCAACCAGCATGGGCGGTAAGAAGGAACTGAGAGGGTGTAGGGCCATGGCAGCTGATATATTGATGCATGAGTGTGACACTCCAGAGGGCGCTGCAGCCAACCCTACGGATACTGCTAAGGCAAATCTCCGACAATCGGGCATGTGGGTGTGCGCACACCTAGAATGGAATCGACAAGAGCAAGCACTCGAAGAAGAAATTCCTGCTATAAGTGCATGACCTTGTACTTCGTACTATTATACGCCATTCCGTTTTTATTACTCTAGTTCATCCAGTTCTTCCTGAATAATATTACATTCCTTGTCCAGAATGGCAATGCCTCCCAACTCTGTGTCATCAGCAAGTCTCATTAGCACACTCCCACTTTTTTTTTTTTCCAAGATCACTAATAAAAACATTAAATAAGATTGGTCTCAAAATAGATCCTTGAGGAACTTGGTGAATTACCTCTCTCCAGCCTGATTGTTCTCCCTTCAGCACAACCCATTATCATCTCTCTGTTAGCCAGTTCCTTACCCACCTTACAATTCATGCACTGATCCCCATCTTTTCCATTTCTAATAATTTCACATCTGGTACAGTATCAAATACTTTACTGAAGTCCAAACAGATTAAATCTAATGCATTTCCCTTGTCTAAAAAAAAAAAATCAGTTATTTCATCCAAGAAAGGTTATAAGGTTAGTCTAGCAAGATTTTCCTTTGATAAACCCATATTGCATTTTAACCCATTAACCTGCACGTCTTTAATTGTTCTTTCCTTCAAAATTTGTTCTGAAGCCTTGCATAATATTAAGGTCAGACTAACAAGTCTGCAGTTACCTGGATCACTAGTTCCTCTTACTTAAACAGGTACTATGTTTCCTATTCTCCTGTCTGATGGATTTTTAAAAAAATCTTTGCTTCTGGACTTGCAATTTCATGTCCCAGTTCTTTCAGTATTCCGGGATGGAGATTATCTGGTCCTCCCAATTTAAACACATTAAGCTCTTTAAGTTTTGCTTCCACCCTAGATGTGATCATTTCCATTTTTATATGCTCGTTCCCATTAGCCATCTTGTCTTTGTCCCTGTGTTTTATATGATCATTCTTACTGAAGACTGAAACAAAGTATTCATTTAGTTTTTGGGCTGTACCTAGACTATCTTTAATCTTTACCCCATCCATGCTGAATAATGGACACACTTCTTTTCTTGTTCTCTTTTTATTCATATGGCTAAGGAACCACTTACTATTTGTTTTAATTTCCTTTGCAAGGTCTAACTCAGTTTGACTTTTGGCAATTCTCACTTTATCCCTATACTTTCTGATTTCTGAGACATACGTTTCTTTGCTAATCAATGTTTTCTTCCATTCCTTGTAGGTTCTTTGCTTACACCTAATATCTTTTTTGAGGTGATTATTCATCCAGTTAGGTCTGCCAAGTTTTTTCCCTTTACTTGGGATGCCAATTCCAGATTTTTTTTGCATATTTGACTCGAAGAAATTCCAAGTCTACTCCACATTTATGTCTCTAAACTCTTCAATCCAGTTTGTCTTCACTAACTAGCTCCATTAATTTCTCAAAAACCCGCCCTTTTGATACAAGAAACCTTAGTTACTGACCTGTTTTTAATTATCTTTCCATTTAATTTAAACTGCACTGACTTGTGATCACTCAATCCAAGTTTATTTTCTACAACCAGCTTGTCTATAACATCCTCAGTACTTACCAAAAACAAGTCTAAAATAGCATCACCTCTTGTTGATTCAATGATTATTTTGGTTATACATGCAAACTTTTCTTTTGACACATGTAAAGATTCTAAGAATCTGGGTTCAATTTGTTGCTGATATAAATTGGGTACAACCAAATTGGCATTCAAAAGAATGTATGCGCTTATGCCAAATGCATTCTGGCCCTGCATTTCTTATTGACCTACTGAAATTAACCTTTCATATGGATTTTATGTATCACATATGGGATACTTTCTTCAAATGAAGTAAAATTTCTTTAGTGGCCTCCAGGCAGCACTGATGGCTACACATAGCTCTATTAGGGAATTCTATTGTATGTAATAGGAGACCATTTGGTATAATTATAATTTTACAGCACCAGAACAGAATGTAGTACCATTTATCATCACCAATAGGCTGATGAGTATTTATATTAAAAGTTTCCTACAAGATACTCTTGTTTCTTCCCAACTGTCAGCTGAATAAACCCATCACATCTTAAGGGATACAGCAAAAGAGGAGTACATATGAGATTTATAAAACTGTCTGGTGATTTAATTACTTGTTTATTTTTATATATTATAAGAAGGCTCAACAATAAAAATTATTTCAAGACATGTTAAAAAACACCTAATCAAATCCCGCATGTGACTCTTAGTTCAAATTTGTAAGGCATACCACATCAGTGATGTTTAGTATTTTCCTGGTCATTGCTTCTTTGTCATTGTGGGGAGTTGGAGTAAACCAGAGTTTCTGGAATGTCTCATTCACCAGTTTCTAGAGGGAAAAATATATAGTCAGAGATACATAACTTTATCTTGACATAAAGGTTTCCATTTTATTTCCCACATAAGAGTATAGACTTATTGATGGTGTGTCATTTTACACAGAATTACTGGAGCTAAGTGAGGCCTTCTAGAAAGAGAAGGTTACCTGAGCAAGACCTGTATCTCTATCTTAGAAGTTGGATTCCCAGACCAGGCCTGAGTCACCTGGGGCCTCCAAGCTGTATCTGAGGTCACCATTGCCTGGAAGGACATCTGGATAATTATTAATGACCAATGGAAATCCATGCTGCAGAAAATCTACACTACAACAACATTTGTGGAAAATGCCATTTTCAGCATTTTACTGAGAGATTTTGTCAGACTGGGAAGAACTGTTACAAGTTTCAGCAGACCATTACTGCAGTTTCCTGGTGATTCATCATCATCAGATATATATCACTAGATACAGTGAAAGCTTCACTCAGCCAAACAGAACTGTTAACTTCTGTATAGAAAAGAAGAGAACTGGATTCTTCAGCTAAAGTTTGATTGACGATTCCTGTCTGAATATGCTGGTGAAATTCTTACTATCCAGTGTCTATATAATAAGAGGAGCTGGTCACAACCTCTGTGTTTAAGTTGCTTAATACCGTCCTTTATAAAGGACTCTTGCATTCTTTAAACTGAAAACTCTCATACCTCCACTATTTGCAGTAAGCCACTGATACATGGCATTGGGCAAACACTTCAGACTAAAGAAATGCCTTTTCTTTGTCCTGTGAAATTCCATTCAGCTTTTGCTAAGATATAAACTGTTAAAAATCATCCTCTCTCACCTGTGCCTTGCAAGCCTCAGGAAAATTTGGGCAGCATGCCAAAATAATAACTGAACACGGAAACATTTTATGACCAGGCTGCCACTGCCAATAAGCAGTAACAACATACACTGTACTGGAAATACTTAGGAGCTGCCAAAGCAGCTGTAATAGGGTGGGAGGAGAAGAGAGCTAGGCTAGGTTCCTACCTTGGACCCAGCACATGTCCCCAAGTGGCCCATGCCTCTTTGGGTACCCTGTTAGGTAGGAATCCCTCCAACTCTAAGTTGGGGGCCTGGGAAGGGAGAAAAGAGAAAGCAAAGCTAGGTTCCCCCAACTCCAGTTATGGCCCCAGCAGCTCATTGGGGCATCACATGTGGCAGGATCATCCGCAACTTTTGGGAGGTGGAGAAGGAGGAGAAAGCCAGGCCAGACTCCCCTGCCATCGCAGAACATAGATCCAGCTATTCATTCCCACTCTTTAATTACATAATCACACTTTTTTTTCCATAGGACCCCTACTTCATTCAGTATACAGAAAGGACAGAATTAAGGTAACATAGGCACATGTAAATCTAGCATTTCATAACTTTTCAGTGCTTGACTTTGCAACCTAAATAAAGTGCCTTTAATGTAGGTTTTTCTGGGTTTTTTAAATGCAATCATAGAAGTGTAGAACTGGAAAGGACCTCAAAAGGTCATCTAGTCCAGTCCCCTGAACTCAGGGCAGGACTACATAATAACTAGACCATTCCTGACAGCTGTTTGTCTAGCCTGTTCTTAAAAGCCTCCAGTGATGGAGATTTCACAACCTTCCTACAATTTGTTTGAGTGCTTAACTACCCTGACAGTTAGGAAGTTTTTTCTAATGTCTAACCTAAACCTTCCTTGCTGCAATTTAAGCCCATTGCTTCTTGTCCTATCCTCAGAGGTTAACAAGAACGATTTTTCACCCTCTTTCTTGCAACAAACTTGTATGTCCTTGAAAACTGTTATCAGGTCCCCCCTTCAGTCTTCTCTTCTCCAGACTAAACAAACCCAATTTTTTCACTTTTTCCTCATAGGCATAGGTCATGTTTTCTAGACTTTTAATAAGTTTTGTTGCTCTCATCTGGACTTTCTCCAATTTGTCCACATCCTTCTTGAAATATGGTGCCCAGAACTGGACACAATACTTCAGCTGAGGTCTTATCAACGCAGAATAGGGTGGAAGAATTACTTCTCATGTCTTGCCTACAACACTCCTACTAATGCATCTCAGAATTATGTTCTTTTTTTTTTTTTTTTTTTGCAACAGTGTTACACTCTTGACTTATATTTAGCTTGTGATCCACTATAGACCCCAGATCCTTTTCCACAGTACTCCTTCCTAGGGAGTCATTTCCCTTTTTTTTGTGCAATTAACTGTTCTTTCCTAAGTGGAGTAATTTGCATTTGTCCTTATTGAATTTCATTCTGTTTACTTCAGACAATTTCTTCAGATAATTTTGAATTTTAATCCTATCCTCCAAAGCACTTGCAACCCCTTCCAAATTGGGAGGATTTATTTATGTCAGTAATCAGATAGATACAGAGTGGAGATAATTTATATTTGCAAGTGGAAAAGAAGAAATAAATCTAAATATTTTTATTTTATTTCTGAGCTCCCTTATTTTTTAAACAAAAATGGAGTAAACAACACGTCTGACAGGAACCTATCAATATCATTGTGAATTTTAAAAAAAAGACATTTATTTTAAAAAGTTAAAAACAAATAAAAATTATACATATACTAAAGAAACTCTGAAATGCTTCTAAGGAAAAATCTATTTATTTATTTCTCAAGATAAAAGAAAACTAAAATAAACCGTAATTAAAAACTTAAAAGAAATATTCTACCCTACCTTAATGCCCTCTTCATCATTGACTCTGCGAATCATTTTCACGCACATCTCTGTAATTTTGGGAAATGTTGGCTGTTCAATGCAGATATCCCTAAGAATCTTTATAACTCTCTTTCTGACACTGATACCAGTATCCTGATGGGAGAAAGCAAAATACTCTTGAAAAAAAAAATCAGAAGTGAGAATGAATTTAAGTATTGTGTGCATTAATATCAATTAAAAGTTATCAAGCCTGACTTGCAAAACATGTTAAAATAATAACTAAGAAATTCTAAATGCACCTATATGAAAGACAGCATTACTGTTTGGTAACACTACTTCATTCCAGAGGTCCTGTAGGTCCTGGAAGTCAAGTCCTGTGAATACTGCATTGTTGCCCCATTCTACATTCTCTCCCTCAAGAGCTCTGCATTTGTTCTGGTATTAAGGATTGGTCTAAAATCTATCAGAGCCTGATAACTCTGCATATTAACTGGACAGAGATTACACTTCCTTCCTTTCCAGGAGACTGGCTTGGGAAGCAACAAACTGACCATTAAAATGCAGATATTCTGCATGAGAGAGACAAAATGGGTGAGGTAATATCTTTTACTGGACCAACTTCTTTTGGTGAATGAGAGAAGCTTTTGAGCAACACAGAGCTCTTTCTTCAGGTCTGGGAAAGGTACTTAAAGTGTCACAGCTAAATGCAACATGGAACAGATTGTTTTAGTATAAGTAGTTAGCACATATTCTAAGAGACTATTTAAGGTAGTGGTGGCCAGTTAACACCTATGCAGTCATAGGACAGAATGGGGGGTTAGTGGGTTACAGATTGTTGTAATAAGCCATAAATCCAGTGAGTCTGTTCAGTCCATGATTTTTAAGATCTAGCAGAGTTATGAAGTTAAACTCCCAGGCTCATCTTTTGAAAGCACTGTGCAGGTTTCCTTTGAGGTTGAGGACTGACAAGTCAGACAGAGAGTGATCACTTTGTGAAAAGTGTTCACCCACAGGTAATAGGGTGTTTTTGTATTTTATCATTTTCCTGTGAGAGTTCATTCAATAGCACAGTGATTGTCTGGTTTCACTCACATAGTTGTTATTGCGGCATTTAGTGCACTTGATGAGGTATACCATGTGTTGTGATAGGCTTGTGTTTAAGAGTACAACTAGTAGGCCACTGGGCTATTTCACTGTAAATTACATTTTTGATTATTGTCTGGATACATTGTAACACATGTTTAATGCCTTAAATTATAACAACAGATGATACCAATAACTAAATCCTCACTTGACAGTTTCATATTTTAAATGATCAGGTTTGTACTCTTCTGTCCCAAGTGGGCTACAGCAGGCTCTCTTTTTTGTTAACCCTCATATTCAATATGTACATGAGGCAATCTAATGGTGATAGTGAGATGGTGAGGGCTTCTAAATGTAGATCACTCCAAGTTCTAAATCTCTATGTTATCAGATTCAAACTGCAACTTTCCCAATGTTTAAAAGAGAAATCAGCTTGTGCTCTAGCTTGCTGAAACTCTCAGATACGATAAAGATATTATTGATTGGAAATAAATGGCAGAAATATATCTGACTCTAACTGAGGGAGTTTTCCCATCTTTTGTTACTCAGGTTTGCAATTTGGAGAATCTTAGTGGATTCTTCCATCCTTCTTAATACCCAAAGAGCAGAGTACTTTCCCTCCCTCCAAATCTGCACTCATTCAGAAGATGGCAACTATTTTTTGTCCAACTGCGGATACTGCCAGTGTAACCTGTCTTTTTGTGACCTTGAGATTGATTTTCTGCAATATGGTCTACCATAAATTGGATTATACCTGAAGATCATTCAAAACTTCAGCTATTGCAGTGTAACATAATGGTGTTTTTCACAGGTAGCATATTGCACTTGAATTCCAGAGACTGCACTAGCTTCCAACAAATTCATGTTTCGGTGCATTTAACACAAAAAACTTGCAGTGGTTAGGCTGCTGGTGTGTTAAGACCACTGCCTATCATGCTGACCAATTCTGTCTCGTTTCCTTGTACTTCCCCATCAGTCTGTCTGTATCCATCTATTGTCTCTTTCCTTGTACTTAGATTGCATGTCTTTGGGGGCAAAGATTATTTTTTCTGTTCATTGTTTATACAGTGCTTGGCACAATGAGATCATGGTCCATAACTAGGACTCCTAGGCACTATAGTGATACCAACAACAATCACCTTTAATATTTGGGTCTTATATGTCTTAGAGTTCTCTCTTCTCCTGTTTTATCCCTATAGTTCAGATCAGTACCCGCAATGTTCTGAGAGCAGAGCTCTCTCACTGTCAGATTATTGGCTCTAGAACTTAACCTTTTACACCACTCTTGGTTTGACAGACATAGAAAAGATAGATCCTAGCTTATCTACTTTCTCAGGCTTAATCTACGGAGATGGAAACATAGGAATGAGAAGTTTAGGCTTTTAGATTTAATATGCTACAAGTTCTTAAACAATGACACAGGGTCACACTGAATATTTCTATATGTATTTACAAGTGTTTGATATATACATGTTCCTAAAGCCTTCCACATGCATGTTTAAATCAAAATAAATAACTTGACATGCAAAATACTAATGCTTTCTCACTGTTAATTTAACATGTTCATGTGATCTATCTGAATATCATAAACACATATACAAAATAATTGCTCTTTGGCATCTGAAAATGTTTTTACAATGCCAAAAATTAAAACAGAAAAATGTATAGGTTTAGCTTCTGACCCACTAGTTCCTCATCAAAAGCAACTGTTCCAATTCACAAGGTTAGTCTGGTGGGCAGAATTTTTAGTTTTGATTCCCCAAAAAATCTATACAAGTTAATTTACTCTAGGAACTGGGATGCTATTCAATATAATTAAGCATATAAACCCAGTTAAAAATGTGTTTACAAACATCAAAGTGATTTCAAAAGTGACCATACCAGTATTCGCTCAATGAGCATGTCATAATACTGCTCAGCAAGTTGAGGTCGACAGAGCACAAACCGACCAAGCAACTCCACAGCTGCTTCTCGTACACTAGTGGAGTTATCCATTAACCGTCCATGAACACCTCGTTGCATATCCAACTAAAAATATAAAGGGAAACACGAATGCAAAGTATGGAAAAACAGAATTTCTTTTAAATGTGAATAGAAGAATGTATGTACATTACAGATAGTTTCCTTTTTTTACCCTGGCGAGAATGCTGGGGTCTACAGCAACAACCTCAGACAAACACTTCATGGCTTTTGTTCGAACAGCAATCGCATTTTCACCAAGCACACGCAGAATCTAATAAGAAAACAGAAGTGACATTTTAAACGCTTTTGGAAAGTAGCAAGCAGTGTTCAATGCAAGCAAAAATACAATGGAATAACATGCAAAAGTCAAACTAAAATGAGAAAAAATCAACTACCAAAAATCGAACAAACTTTTAGAAAGTGAGGGGATACATGTGAGTGATGACTTTCCTGCACTGACATTGGAGCCTGGATTCTCCCTCACTATGTTAAGTTATAACCCAAATGTTGATCCATAGGGTCCATCCATTTATTTTAGCTCTGTTTTTCCTATCCACGTCACTTTATTATCCTCCAAACAAGATTTGTGCACCCCAACTTTGAGATAGCTCTATTAAGTGGATCAAAGAAAGTAATGTGACCCAAAGCATTACCTGGAGCTCAAATGTATCACCATGTCTACATGTTAGTGCTCTTTTCCCAGCCAGAAAGAAGGAACATTAAGGTCACTTGGTCAAACCATGACCATCAGCATGACAGCACCATTCATTGCAGGCAAATGATTGAGCTAGTTTGCATGGTCCAATTTAAAATTTATACAGTTATATGAATGATCTATGAAGACATGTTTTATGAGGTCATGTTCCCAATCAGGCATGCATTTTAGATAGATAAAATCTGTGAAAAGGTTTCAACATTTTGTAGTTATCTTTTTATTGTGCCCATCTAGTTGATGAATCTCTACATATGCACAAATAAAACAATGTATGTACAGTATGGTATATGTACAATACATGCAGGAAAAAAGAAAAATAAGCACATATGCTATCAATACATAACATGAAAACATGTGGTGTTATCATGACCTATTAAATACCTGTGCTCAACAATGAACAGACATTGCACACTACCCCATAAGTGTTTGGAACCAGGAAACCAACTGTATTTCACAGCATTAAGACTTCTGGCACAGTTTACCTGTGTCAAATAAATATCGAAGCTCTGGGCAAACGGCCTCATAGAGGCCAAGTAGCGAACAATCAAGCAAGCATCTTCATAGTCCACAGTATCAGAATTCATCCTGCAACAAAATTAACACAGTACTTGATAGTTATTTATTAAAAAACAAAGAAAAATGCTTATAAGTCAAATGAGCAGGTAACAAACTAAATCCACAATTACTGAAACTTACTTCAATGTACTGAACTGAGAGGGTGCAGTTTTAATGATACTGCGAAGAAATTTTTTGCGACCTTCCGCTCTGTGCATGATTTGTCCTGTTGTCTCAACTTCTTTTGCATGGTGAGTTCCTTCAGATGAATCCTCATCCTTCTGAGATTTCATTGCTTTCTCTGTCTCCATAGTTGTGTCACGGAACCACTGAGCTATATAAAATTTCCGAGAAAACTGGAGAAATGCAACAAGATTGGCAAAAAAACCAAAGAGAGTGATTATTAATAGTTCCTTTTCAAGTTGTGAAAAAATTAAATTGGGTCCAGGCAGGTATTAGCCCGGGGTTCAATGCTATTCAACATTTTTGTTTGAGACTTGAAAGGCAGAGTGGAAAATATGTTAGTCTAATACAAACAATACCGACAAGAACCAAAGGATTATCGTAGATGAACAGTATATGTGGACGTCTACAGTGTCAAGTATGGCATTTATGAAAGTCAGTCTGAATGCATCAAATACCAACCTAAACAGTGTGCTCCAACTAGAATTTAATCATTGGCAGGCAAGGACCATTATAAACATTATGTCTGAAATTCAGTAGAATGGGTCTACTAAGATTTCAACTACTTTAGAGTGATGCATGCTATGAACAGTTTTGGGATTAGAACGAGCATGTAACCAAGGCACAAGTATGTCTGTCTAAGAGCCTTGGGGAATAAACCATCCCGTTGATGAAGTTCCATTTATATAGACCGAATACATCCAGAAAATTGAAATTTACCAGTAATGAGGCATCAGTCTCTGTGTTTTCATCCAAATAATCTAGCAATGCCTTTTGCAGCTGCTGGATTTCATCTTCTCCTCCTGAAACCTGTAATATGTAGCAAGATACATTCATAAAATATAATATCTCACAGTTGCAAATATGATCAAGAAATCATGACACACACATACATATAAATTAATGTAAAGTAAAAGCACACAATTAATTACTTTGACAATAATTCCAAATTAGTTAGATAATTTCTGTAAATAAATTATCACTAAAACTGCAACACACAAACCAGATTATACATGAGGGACATTGTCTGGCTACGCCGGAAGAAGGACAGGAGACATTGGATGTGGTTTAATTAGGCCACAGCTATTCTTAAATGTCAGAGTACCTGGTAGATAAAAGTGTACAGTGCAGGTAATTCCATAATCATTTACATATACCTGGGGGTGAGGACTGTTGTCAGCCCTAACACTTTACCTATCCTAGTCCCCAGCCAACCCGATGCTGGTACCTCACCCACCATCTCCCTCAAACGAGAGTTATGGGGGGCTATAAAGGAGCGGGAGTTGGCTCCCTGCCACACCAATAATAGGAGTACTGAACTCCCTCCGCTCCCCGTTTCCACTCCTTTAAAGAATATCTCCTTTAAATCCTTCACCAAACTATTTTATCTGATCACCATATCCCTTCCCTACAGAGTACCTACACTGGACATCCACCCCATGCTTCCATAATGAGTTGCAATATCATAGCCTAACCTCCGTTTCATGTCCACCACCACAAAGCCCTAATACACTGTGAGGAAGGCGAGAAACCACTACCTCGCCTTGGTCAATCTGGCGGAGAGGGAAAAAATTCCTTCCCAGCCTCCTCCCCGGCCCTCGAAACAAATGAGGAGCACAATACCCACAATGGATGATGACAAAACCTGGTATTTAAACTACTTCCATGGGTGAGAGGGTAGGGGCTGTTCCACCTGGTCCAGGTAAAAGAGGGCTTTTTTTGTACCAGTGTGGACCTAAATAGTTTCCCTTCTCTTCTGCTCATTGGTCTGAAGTTGCTGCAGAAAATCATGTCACACACCTTTTCCTACAAGCCAGACAATGGCCACTATCACTTAACAGAAACAACTGTAGAGCAGAATGTGATAGATGAAAATAAACTGCCTTCCTAAAATCTTACTGGGTTAATATTCAGTCTGTGATGTTGCTATGGCCCCTGTTACTGGGAAAAAATGCCAAAGGATTTAAATCCCCCAAAACAGTCTGACACACAGACAAATCAAGAAATATCACATCAGTTGTCTGTTGGGTTACAAATGTTAGACACTGGAACGGCAGGTTGCTTAGGTCACTATGGCAAAAAGGCAGGAAAAAGAAGGGAGAAGAAAGGGAGAAGTTGAGAGAAATAGTCTCATTAATTTTGACAAAGCAAGGTTATCTGTTAGTAACTGTTGTCCCAGGACATAACATCTACACAAGCACCATTGATTTCATGTGCTCAAATATATCTAAAAAAGCAGAGCTCATTGGGGCTGCACAAGTGTACCTTCAAAGATCTGAACATTGGCAGTGACGTTATTAAAGGAACTAAGACAGGATACTCTGAAGAGTGGAGATTTGGGTGGGAACGTGACTCTGCATAGGCATTTATAATATAAGAATGGTTACTGTAAGAAACCTTTTTTCACCTTTTAGAACTATTTCTGTAAATCCACATTCTTAGAAGATTAGCAAGATTTCAATTTAATTAATATTAGTCAACAAGATTTAGATTGAAAGCTCTTTGGGGCAGGACTCTTGTCCTTTTATTTGTTCTATGAAATGCCTAATAAAATTTGAGTGCTTAAAAGAATGAAAAAACAAAGCAGTAATTACCCAAGAGGACAGCTGAACAGATTGCAGAACTACTTGCCCAAAACGAGCATCAAATTCTAATGCTAAATCAAGAGAGCTGTGCTTTGTAAAAATAGGAATGAACTCCAGGAGCAAATGTACAAATGATCAGGATAAGAATGCCATTTGCAAAATGGAGATAATATTACATAAATTTTTTGTAAAGTGCTTCAAGATCTATGGATGAGAAGCATTACACAAAGCCAGATTCTAGCCTGCAATTTATCAGGTACATGGGCTTATTGCTAAGGAATGACATGGGCATCTCCCATTGAGTTGTGGCTGCTCCCACAAAGATCTATTTCTGGATGACCCCAAGACAGACATATCCTTTGGAACCTGCATTGGTCAGTTCCTACCCATAGTTGAGGTGGAAATATGTTTTGAGGGAGTATGCAACTGCGTTCTGTAGTCCTGGAAGATAAACTGCCGAGATCTGTATGTGTTGCGATACATACCAGTTACATAGTTTTACTGACTTGGCACGTAAGAGGTAGGGTCCTGCTCCTCTTTGCCAATTGATATAATAAACAGATACTGTGTTGTCCAGCATTATTCTGATTGGGTTGCCTGTGATGTGCGGGAAGTAAGTCCTAGCAAGAGTAACAAACCTCTCTGAATTCGAATATGTTGATATGGAGGATCGCCTCTTGTGGGATCCATTTGCATTGAGCAAGTCCTAAAACAGTGCACCGCAGCCTAGCAGGGAGGTGTCTATGATGATGATCCTTGTGGGAGGAGGCAATGAGAATGGCACTCACTCACACACACACACTTTTATGGATCTTTCTATCAATTTGGAGAATTAAGGACCCTATGAGGTATGGACACCCGCTTGGACAGACTGTGCTTCGGGGTATAATCGGTTCTCAGCCAAGTTTGAACTTGCGAGTATAATCTTACTAAGGGTGTCAAAAATGTACCATTTGCCATGTGGCCCAGGAGTTGCAGGAAAGCCCTTGCTGTGATTTGTGGGCTCTACTATATTGTTGAAACAAGACTGCACCTAATGGTGAATTTGTCCAGGAACAAGTATGTTCTTGTGGTGGTGGAATCCAGAGTGACCCTGATGGAATCTATACATCGTGTGGATGTGTGTGTAGACTTTTTCACATTGAGACAGAGGCCAATAAAAAAAACAGCGATAAGATGGGATAAGATGGTGGGAGGATGCAAAACATCCTCATCTGGAGAGGAGAAAGATTTATGGGAAGGTGGTATTTATTTGTCCACAGCTGGCTCTGGCTGCTCTGTAAGATCAGGAGCAGGACCAGAGGATGCTTCGGTATCGGAGGGAGTGGGCGCCTCAGTGGTACCTGTGTAAGGATGTGATGTCTCCTGACAACCATACTGAGAGGGTGATTTTCTCCTTCTCTTACCCCATTTTTTGAGGGTCTGGATTATTTTAAAGGGTCCTCAGGATCTTTACTTACCGTCGAGCTCACTGAGCAACCAAATCCAAAGAGCAGGGGGGTGACTTGGACCCCTGCATCCAACAGAAGGCTCCATCAACAGAAGATTTAGTCTGTCTCGCCTCAATTTTTTAGATCTGCCCTTAAATCCTGAGTAGACTTTACAACTGGAGGTGATGAGACTATCTCTCAGGCAGTGGTCACAGCTTGAATGTCCATTGCTGTGGGGGAAAAGACCTGTGCCAGTTCTGGCAGGGTATGAAGCCACGGGATAACCCATTACACAAGGACCCAGGTTAAGACCCGAGAGAAAAAAACAAAGGCCCAGATCAGGCAAATGTAAGAGGGGAAGGAGGAAACTCCCCCCACGCTCAAAACTATGCTAAATTAATGAAAAAAATGGAAAAGATATAACAAGAAAAGAATTACTAAGAAAAAAAGATAAAAAATAAACTGTCAGAAGATACAAACAGCAAGCTGCGTCGTTAGCTATAGCAGACACTGCAATGCTACATCTCAAGTCGCAGACAGCTGAGAAAGAACTGGGGCAGTAGAGAGTCTGCTTCCCCTTCTCCTCCTCCACATACACACACACCACAGCATGAGGACATCTACGACTCAAGCCAAGACTTGCAGACACTGCTAATGAAAATCTCTTATCAAGAGTGGACAGGTGTGCACACATTCTGAAGTGGAATACTCATAGGGACATTACTCGAAGAACTGAGTAGGTACTCAATTTAAGTCTCAAGGTATACACTTAATGAGATCCTTTCAAATAATTTTTTGTTCTTAGAATGACCAAAGCCTGATGAACCTCAAAATGCTATGAAGGTTATGCCAAAATAGATGCCTGATGGCCCTTGCTGTCTAGATCTTTTCAAATACATAAATACATACATACACAAAAAAATTGTGGAACTGATACAGATGTCGGTGACAAAGCCTTATTCAATATTCCTTAAAAAAGTAGTTTCCATTTCCAAGAATAACATTTTTTTGATTTAAGTTTCCTGGCTGTAAGATATTTCCCTTCTTAAGCACTCAATGTAGTTTACTAGGGTGCAACAATCCTATCTGCCATGTGAAAAGATTGGATCTGGATTCAGAACCCAGTGATGAAGCCAAGATAGAAGCCCAAACACCAGGAGTAGGAAGAGAAGTAGCTCCAATTACAAGCCCACGAGATCGGAGTAACAAGGATGTTGAGTCCAAATAAGAGCTGCTAGAGTTACCCACACAATCTAGTCCCTAAGAAATGTCCTTGATAAGGTCTGGAAGCAGAGGCAGGAAGGAAAAAATATACAGTTTTGCCCCAGTTCAACAACAGAGAATCTAGCAGAGAACCCAAATCTGCTCTTGAGCAGGAAAGTGGTCACTTCACACCGTTTCTTGTAGCAAAGAGGTCTCCATCTTGTGAGAAGAGACTGAACCACCCATGTTGCTCTTGATGCCTGCAATATACCAGCATATCATTCTTTTTTCCTGCAAGATAAAGAGCAGTGTAGTGATTCTGGAGAAATACAACATTTCCAGAGAATTATCACTTGGCATAAATGTCTTAAGTAAGATGACTCTTGTTTACATTAGTACACAGCTGTGGTATTGTCCATAATATGCTTTCTTGAAGAAATGCTTTTCAAGCACAACATATTGCCCAGTGCAGTTTCATTTCCCATGAATTCCAATGACCAGGCAGAGGTGCACTAAGAGGAAAGAGAGGAGCACTGTGCCAAAGTGCAGATATCTACCTCTACCACTTCCTATGGAGATTGGGGAACTGAAAGAGACCCCTTTTAGAACATTCTTCTGTACTACCCAGTGCAGCATTCTTAGAATCTTTGCTGGTATTGAGACAAGTTAACAAATTCATCCTTCCTGGAAGAATAATTTGTGTTGAACCAGTGATGTAAAAGTATTATTTGATGTTTTGCACAGGGTGTGACGTAAGCTGACAGTCATGAAACCCATAAGTCTCAAAAAAGACTGAACAGACTTTGGTCATTTAGTTGATAAATATTCTGAATCTCCATAAGTTTCTCCTCTGGTAGAAATACAGCTGCCACAGAAGAATCTGAAGTGGTTCTTATGAAAGTCATTCTCTGGTGGAGTTACAGCTAATTTCAGATTACTAATCCTTAAGATTGGGAGTGAACCTGGGATCAAATAAATTTGAAATGACCACTGAACTCCAGTTCTGACTGTGCCTGACCCAGCCAGTGACCAGGAAAAAACAGACATAAATCCATAGGCATTTTAAATAGACAGCCTAAAACTAGGTATTGTAGAACACTCATGGCATAGTGGAGAGCCAAAAAAGGAACACCTTGTACTGAAAACTGTTGCCTCCCTCACAGAAATGGAGACAATTCTGATGAGTAGCACTGACAGAACCTTGGGAGTACATGTCCTCTAAACAGAGCTCCAAACCAGTCTTGATGGCACAAAGAAAAGTTGACTGATGCCAGATTCATCATTTGGAAATTGAACCTATAGCTATACTACTTTAGTTTTCTCAAATGCATATGAAAGTAGCTCTAACTAAACAAACATATCTGCTCCTTTTGTGAGTTCAGACGTCTGCTGACTTTAATAATTAAAATTATTTTTACTCCCCTTAGAGAGAGAGCAGCGAACTGGATTCTATTCTTTTATGTGCATAACCACCACACAACGGAACAGAATTGTTCAGTAGTTTTAACCCAGTGAAGATAAGGGGTTGGCACAAGAGCAACTGAGGCCCTAATATGACCTGCAGAATCCTTACTATTGAAAATCATGTGTGAGGCTGAAAGAATCCAGTCTTGATTCTCAAAATCCAGGATGAGTTTATAGGGCTGGTAGTTAGAAAACACATTTTTATTTATAATCTGAGTACATCTGATGAAGTCTTAAAGATATAATAAAGATGGACTCCCCAAATGGCACTTTTACATAATGACTTTTCAGAGCAGAATAGCACCTCAGACATTTTTAATGCCTCCATCTGTGTTGTTATCTAGGCACCAAATCATATGGATCTTATATATACCTGTTTTAAGATTCGAGCTATGGATCCTTGATCCATTTTGCTAGTGACCGCATCTTTCCTCAATCTTGCGGCTACAGTTCCAAGATAATCAAGTGATGCCACTCTCAAAGCCATCTCTGTAGACTTGTTACTGAACTGATGAACCTAACAAAAGCAGGATAAAATGTTATCTACTCATTTCTGTACCTGCAGTGCTTTTCATAATATACTATTTGATCTTATTCAGAAATTTATCAACTAATAAACTGAATAAATTATATCATTTACAATGGCCACTTATTTATTTGAAGCGTTGTTGTAGATGTGTAAGTCCCAGGATATCAGAGAGACAAGGTAGGTGAAGTAATATATTTTATTGGACCAACTTCTGTTGATGGAAGATACAAGCTTCATAGGGCTCTTCTTTGGGAAAGAAAATCAGTATGTCTGAGCTAAATACAAGTTGGGACAGATTGTTAAGCATAAGGGGTTAACACATGTCAGACAACTTAAAATGAAGTGGGCAACTGAGGATTAGCAAGCAGTGAGGTGTATTACAAATTGTTGTAATGAGCCATAGAATCAGTGTCTCCGGAGTCCATGCTTTTAAGTATCTAGCAGAGTTATGAATTTAAGTTACTAAGGATATAATAATAAATGATATTACCTCACTACCTTGTCTCTCCAATAACCACATATATATAATATTTTAAAATTGATATCAAATTCATTTCCTTCACCACTGGGCCCCTCCCTGCAAAAATACTCCTGAGATTTTTTTCCTTCTAATCAAACTAACTAGAGAGGATGCATCTTGTACACTGGATATATAAAATGTGTGCGTGTGTGTGAGAATATTATACTTATTTAATCTACCTGCCATATGTACACCAGTGAACTGCAAGCTACTATCTAGCTGGCTTAATCAGGGGCATGATTATAAATTATTTGTGCTATTGCCCAGAAACAGGCCCAAATTACTGCTTTAGTCTCGTAACAAATGTCTGCCAGTACTACTTACCACAGTGACTTATGAATTTCAGACAGACATTCTATACTAGCTAAAATGTTTAATTTATTTGAATCATAGTATTCTCTGTGTTAATGTGCTACATGTGCAAGATGACTAAACTACTGAATAATATTTTTGTGCTATATGAGCAGCCTAGAGAAGCTATCATCTATGAATATCTGCTGATGTTGGTGGATTTTACCCAATATGAGTCTATGCAGCTACTGGGTGCTATGGACCGGAATTTTAATGTGAAAAATATCCCCCACAGAACAATACAAGTGACCTCCACTGAGCAACATAGTCCATGGTGTCACTTTTTTTTCAAATTACCTATAAAATACAATAATTTTCCAAACTAAACTTCACTATCTCTATACTATTCAGCATATTATATAATATACTGATATACATCAGCAAAAAGTTCTTAAATGAAGCATGAACATTGTATACCACAAATACACATTTAAATATTAATAAAAGACTATGTCAAAATAAACAAGTTTTCATGATGATGAAAAGGAATGATCATCATCAACATTATGGCAAATCCCAAAGGGACATAGTTGCCTTGTAGACTGAGCAGCACCCATATCAATCTCCAGCAAGGTCCTTCCGCCCTCTGGCTGAATGATCAATCTCTGTCCATCATTGCCACTCTTATCTTGGCAAAGCCAGAAACTTCATGTGGCATTAGATCTGGTCACCCTAATATCACCAGATCTTTTACCTTGGGACAGCTTTTTGAGAAGATGGCTAAATTTAATAAGAACGTGCAGCACTTTATATCACTATGATAAATTAGAAATACTGTGGTCTCTTACCAACAACCTTCCTAATAAGCTAAGTAACAGCTCAGCAGCAGGCCATTCTGGCTTGTTGACCGTGGAAAGAAGATCTTGAACAAAGTTCTCAAACAGTGGCCTATAATCCTCTTCTCCCTGTTTACTACCACATCTGTTTAAAGGAAAACAATGAACATGTTATATAATAATCATGTACTAAAAAGGTTCAACTTTTTTTTATTTGTTCCAAAGTACAAAAACATGTGTATTTCTAAAACTAGATAGGACTGAAATATCAACAGAAAGAGTCATCCTAATCTAGCTATGTTTTTCAGTAACACATCCTATAAAGAAAAGAGAGTAAAAGTAGCTAAAATTTCATATTAAAAAGTAGGACAAATGACGGTAGCCCTTTCAATACTCCACATTACCATGAAAGAGATCTGGGATTCATTCCCTGGTCCAGTCTCTTATTTCTTTATCTAGCACTGGTTTCAACTACTGGAGACACAGTTTCCTTAATACTTTATGGGATATTAACGTATAATATGTATTATAACAATTTTACAGACTTTTCAGATATTGACTCAAATTCTACATGTGTGCTGGCTCTCATCTCTCCTCCAAGGGTAAGAAAAAAGGCCTCAGTCTTCGGTGAATTTGATACTCTGTCATCTAAAGTGAATGTATGTTGAATGGATGAGATAAGCCTGAAGATCTTGCTTGTATCTGCAGGGTGAATACATTAGATATAATAGGGTTTCAAGTCTGCATACAGAGAATAAATTAGGTTCCCTAGTTCATACTGGAATAGTGCATTTAGGAGGTATTCTCTCTCAACTCAGTCTCTGGCCTTAATATAAAGGGTGATATGAAGTCTTGGTATCTCTGGTCCATAAACAGCAGGTGCAGTGGAGAAAGATCAGATCAGAGCCTGGCATGCAATGATTTGGTAGTGTTTCAGAGGTATATAGTTTAATAAAATAATTAGGTTAATTTCTTTTAAAATAACTCTCATTAGTTGTTATGGCAGTACAGTATACCTTAAATACTTAATCAGTAAATCATGTTTCTCTTTCATATTATTGCAACACCTTTGGTGAAAGCTAAAATTTTCCTCTTTGTATTATGTGGTATAAGCTATTGCATGTAGATTCTCACATGTGTAAACAGCTCCCTGCAGAATTTCTGTGTATAAAAAGTTCTGTGCAAAGAGCTAACTGTCGTGGAATTTTAAAGTACTTGCAAGTTTCTTTAACTGGAGCTATCTGTCATATGAAAGTAACTAATTTTTCCAGATTTTCTGCAAAATTTATAAGCTTGAACTACACTTCAGGTGCTTGCAATTTTGCAATTGCAGGTTGCAGACTTTGTACAAGATTTGTGCAGAAACCTTAGTGACTATCAAGACTTGTTGAACCTCTAAGAAGTTCAAAATTCATAGCTCCAGGCAATTGTTCTCAGAGAGGCTTAATGAAGAAAACAAATGTGAGTTTTCTTTTTAAGACAGAACTTCACAAAAAAGTATTCATAAAATGAAAAATCTTTTTACAATGTCCTACATTTAAAAATACCATGTCCAATTCAAACTCCAACTTTCTCCTCAAAAATTTCTTTTGATTAAAATTTCAGAACTTTAAGGAGTGCCAAATTTCAGTCTATAACAGTTAAAATTGTAATAATGAATGACACATTAAAACACAATTAAACAGTGTGATAACACTTACTTCTTAAGGAAAATGGAAAGGAAGTTTTGTGCTGTTCTCATGGCTGTTTCATATGAGTTAGTAATAAGGACATCTTGATCCACCTAAAAATAATAGCAAAATTCATTTGTTGAATGTACAATATATGAAAACATGAACCTCCAAACCATCATTTTCAGTACATCATGTTATTATGCAGGACACACACATGAACACTGCTCCATGGGCTGGACCAGTGTCACAGAACAAGTACATATGCACACTCTTGTATGAAACAGTTTCATATCTCTTTAAAGGGTCTTACTTTTTTGTTTGACTCCTCTTCTGAATTCGAATCCTTCTCCACTGATGGCAGGTGCACAACACACTGAATAAGCTGTAGAACCAGTGCAGTTACCATCTGAATATACATAGGCTCTCCATCGGTATCACTACTGTTTAACCTGTTGGAGAAAACAAACAGAATATCATTACAGTTAAGAGGGACAATACAAAGGACTTTTAACTCTAACTCCTAACTACCTAAACTATTAAAACCTGATAAGCAAAGTTCACTGGGTTCTAAATGAGTACCCACAGCTTTACCAACTATTCCACTGTAAAGGAAAAAAACAAAATACAATAAGCACCATTCTTGTGAGAGCCATACAAAATTCATTCTATCCTATACAGATTATTGTACAACCCTCATCTCAGTAGTATGTGAGCTGCTTCCAATAGCGCATTAAGCATCTATTATGTGTTTGTACTCAAAATGTTTTGTACTCATTATGCTGACTCCAAAGCAACAGCCAAAATTATTCTCAGATCTATGACATTATTAGATCATGAAGGTATATAAGTCATTTTGGCATGATAAAAAAAGGTTTCCTACCTCTCATAACTGTTGTTCTTCAAGATGTGTTGCTCGTGTCCATTCCAAATAGGTGTACGCATACTGTGTGCACAGTCGTCGGAAGGATTTTCCCCTAGTGGTACTCATCGGGTCGACTGTGGAGCCCCCTGGGGGTGTACATAAATCCCTGCCAACCTGCCACTTCTTCAGTTCCTTCTTGCCGGATACTCTGGCAGAGGGGAGACAGGTGGGTCTTGGAAAGGATATGAGCAACACATCTCGAAAAACAACAATTATGAGAGGTAGGTAACTGTTTTTTCTTCTTCGAGTGCATGCTCATGTCGATTCCAGGTAGGTGACTCCCAAGCCTTACCTAGGAGTGGGGTCAGAGCTCACAGAATAGCTGATTGTACTCTAACAGGGTCTGAGCATGCGAGCTCGGAGGCATTTAACCACGGAGCTTCCATGCGATGGAATGGAGAGACTGAAGATTAGCATGCACTACCATGGTTCTGGGTGATCAAGTCCGGGAACCAGGCGCATGGTAATTGGCGTGTCCACCAACAGGCCTAGAAGCATGGCGAACCAGTGCTGGTGAGGCCACGCTGGTGCTGTTAAGATCATCGATGCTCCCTCCCTTCTGACCTTCAGCAGGACCTTGTGCACAAGCAGGAAGGGCGGAAAGTATATAGTAGATCAGAGGTTCTCAACCGTTTTCTTTCTGAGCTCCCCCTCCCCCACCATGCAATAAAAAATTCATGGCCCAGCCATGCCAGGACATCTGATTCAGGAAGGAGAAAAACTGGTGATGCTTCCTGTTTTACTTTGTTGCAAACAAATCTATTTCAGGAAATCCCAACTGTAGGAAGATGTTGATCACAACATCTGGGTGGAGGGACCACTCGTGGTTGTGAAATGAGCTGCTATGATGATTGGCCAGTTTGTTCTGGAAGGTACAATGCCTCTAGACATATCAAATGGGTGATGCAGAAGTCCCACAGTTTGAGGGCTTCCCGGCACAGGGGAGAGGAGTGAACACCACCCTGCCTGTTTATGTGCAATACCACTGACATGTTGTTGGTCAATACTGATACGTATCTGCCCTCCAGATGGGCCTGGAATGTCTGGCAAGCAAAGCAGACCACTCTTACCTCCGTGATATTGATGCGCAGCAAAAGCTCTGTCTGGGACCAGAAGGCGTGAGTCCGCCTAAGCGTGCTCCCCAACCCATCACCGATGCGTCCATTACAAGAGACAGTGAGGGTTGGGGCCTGGAGAAGAGCACTCCTGTACACACTGCTTGTGGGTCGAGCCACCACCTGAAGAACTCAATAACCGGGGAAGTAAGTGTGATTAATTTGTCTAGGTGGTCTCGATTCAGCCTGTGCACAGAGGCTAGCCAAGCCTGAAGGGGAGGAACTGCAGCCTGGCATGCTGTACTACAAGTGCAAGCGGCCATATGGTTGAACAGCTTCAGGAAATTTCGTGCCATAGTGGAGGGTATCGTCTGAGTTCCTCTATGATGGTGCCCATGGTGAGAAAGCAAGTTTCTGGAAGGAATGCCTGGCTTGACTCCACAGAGTCCAAGAAGGCTCCGATTAACTCTGTTCTCTGAGTCGGGGTTAGGGTTGACTTTGCTACATTCAGTACGAGGCCGAGCCTGTGAAATGTCGTCTGAAGTAGGCTTACCTAGACCTCCACTTGGTCTCTGGAGGAGTCTTTGATTGGCCAGTTGTTGAGGTACGGGAATACTTGCACCTGCCATTTCCACAGGAAGGCTCCTATGACAGATATGCAATTGGTGAACACCCAAGGGGCCGCCGAGAGGCTGAAGGGGAGAACTGTAAACTGATAGTGAGTGGTGTTGACCACAAAGCGGAGGAATCATCTGTGGGACAGGATTATGGACACTTGAAAACACGAACCTTCAGATCGAGGGCGACATACCAGTCCCCTGGATCCAGGGAGAGAATAATGGAACTTCACCTTCTTTATTAATTTGTTGAGGTTTTGCAGGTCTAGAATAGGTCTGAGTCCACCCTTGGCCTTCGGGATTAGGAAATACCGGGAATAGAATCTCCTGCCCCTGAATTCTAAAGGGAACTCCTCTATCGCCCCAAGTTGTAGGAGAGTTTGAACCTCCTCCATGAGCAGTTGCTTGTGAAAAGGGTCCCTGAAGAGGGATGGGTTAGGAGGATGGGAAGGCGGGAGGGAACAGAATTGGAGAGAATATCCCAGTTCTACCATGCTCAAGACCCATTGGTCTGAGGTAATTTGTGCCCAGGCATGGTAGAAATTGGATAGAGGATTCACAGGATGGGGGCAGAATCTGGGATCTGAACTGGTGCATTGCCCCTGGGTGCACCTTCAAAAGTTTGGTTTGGAAGCTGCTTTGCTGAGCCCTGGCTCTGGGTTCGATGAGGACTGAGAACCATCTGTTACTCCTGCCCAGTTTCCTGCTTTAGGAGGAGCTATGTAGAACCAAGGAGCAGGCTTAAAATGCTTTCTTCAGGGGGCTGGCGTATGAAGCCCCAGGGACTTCAGATTTGCCATTGAGTCCTTTAGGCTGTGGGGCTTAGTGTCTGTTTGCTCCGAAAAGAGGCCTATGTAGTCAAACAGCAACTCCTGAATTGTCTGCTGGACCTTGTGCAGGAGTCCCAACACCTGAAGCCATGAACTCCTTCTCATGGCTATGGCTGTTGCCATGATATGGGTTGCCAAGTCTGCAGAATCTAAGGAGGCCTGTAAGGAGATCCTTGCAACGACCTTGCCTTCCTCGAGGACCGCAGCAAACTCAGAGCAAGAGTCCATAGGCGCTGACTTCATGAGGAGTAATTTTAGCCTAAAGTCCCTCTCCTTCTTAGTCCTTCAGTGGAAGTTTCTACAGATTTTGCACTTCTCAGTCCGATGGGCTTCCCTCAAACACTTTAAACAGGAGTTGTGTCAGTCTCCCTTTGGCATAGGCTCCAGACAGGACCCAAATGGCTTAAACCCTTGAGACCAAGGCATGCCCTGGTCCCCAGGAGGGGAAACGTGGTGTGGGAAACCCCCAACTGAAACTTATCTTACTAACTAAGAACTGTTTGAACTAATACTAAGTTTTAAACTATTTACAGATACAACTGGAAAAAGTCCACTAGAGGATTGCTTGCTGTAGCAAGAAAAGAGCCGCTCCAACGACCGTCACTGGCGGTAAGAAGGAACTGAAGAGGCGCGGATCGGCAGGAACCTATATACACCACCATGAAGGCTTGACTCCAGGGGGCTCCACAGCCAACCAGACGAGTACCGCTAGGGGGCAAACCTTCCGATGACTGTGCACATGCACACCTACTTGGAATCGACATGAGTAACCACTCGAAGGAGAATAATAATTTTTGTTTTACAGTGTCTTTCTTTTAACACTCTTAAAACACTTGATATGTAATAGTATATAAGGAGTACTACTGTAAGAATACTATGCCAACCGTTTCACATTATAGGAATAAACATTTTAAAGTTTATCAGAGTGGGAGAAACATTAGAATATAAAAATTATATGCCAACATTCCTTTAAAGAGAAATTTTCACCATCAGGAAAAACTGAAACTGTTGTATCTTATTTAAAACTGAGACTCAATTGAAGTAGCAAGGAAAATTGCCAGATAATGCTTATTGTTTAATCAAAGATTATTTCCTCTACTCTTCACTCTTTTTATATGATACAGCATTTAAATTATAATGCTAAATCTGTGACATTAGCATTTCCTATGACAGAGGTCAAACACAGGATTACGACTTCAGGAGCAACCAGACATATTGGGTGAAGGAGAAAGCTCTTGTATAACATACAGCTGAATTGGCACAGCCACACAAGGGTAATTTAAACCTCCCTAAGATTTAGGGTTGTCTACATGGGGTAGTTTTTGCAGAACATATTTTTGCATATAATCTTTTCCGGAATAACTCACACAAAATTGTGTGCCCATGCAACCAGCTTTAACCTACTTAATTTTGAATCAGTGTCCACAGGGCACTGAGTTTTTTCAAAATAAGCACACAGCATTTTGGGCAGATAGCCCATGATGCATTTTCTTGCTTCTGGGCTCTGTGCATTCTGGGATTATTGCCATGATATATTGTGGGATACCTACCAGAAGTCACTGCAATTTTGAGACCTGGGGGTGAAACTAGCAAGTTCCCAGGATTCATCTGTCTTTTGCAATTTAGTGAAATTCTCAAATTACTGTCATGTGGGGAATACTGCTGTGAATGGTGATCTTGAGTCATAAATACAAAGAGGCTAATGCACTTGCATTTGTGGTCATGCAGCCAGATGGCTTTGGAAGTCAGCTGCCACACCGATTTAGACAGAAGAAAAAAATGAAATTGAGCAGCTACTAGAGGATTAACTTTTCTTGGAGCAGCTTCCCTTGGTGGAGTACTATTTCTGGGCCAGGGAAACTAGCACTAACTGGTGGGAAAGGATAGTACTCCAAACCTAGGATGACCAGCAGAATTTCTGGATGACCCAGGCTACTTTCTTAGAGATCTGTTCCATTTCTGGGCCAGGGAAACTAGCACTAACTGGTGTGAAAGGATAGTACTCCAAACCTAGGATGACCAGCAGAATTTCTGGATGACCAAGGCTACTTTCTTAGAGATCTGTTCAGCACTCACTCCAGAGCTCCAGCAGCAGCACACCCTTATGACACATCTCTTCAGCATGGAAAAACATTTGACCATTGCCATTGGACGTTAGCAGTAAGGATTGGCAATCGGTCAGTGCCTAACCAGTTCGGTGCTGAGAGATCAACTATCCGGACTGTTGTCATGGAAGCATGCTCTGCTATAAATCTTGGCAATGCACAATTTATTGATAGATTTGCAGGGCTGGGGTTCCTAATTTGTACTGGGGCTATTGATGGGACCTCACATACCTATTCTTTGCCCCCCTCTCCAGGACTCAGAGTTCATCAATAGAAAGGGCTATTTATCTATGATGCTCCATGGCCTGTCTGGTCACTGTGGAAGGCTCACCAATATCAACGTAGGGTGGCCTGGAAAAGTCAGGAATGCTAGGATTTTTAGAAACTTTCGAAACCCATCTTACCCCATGCTTCCCTGGCTTATGAAGCCTTACAGAAGTGTTGATTCCCAGGGCAGGTAGACAGACTTGTGCCAGCTCTGTTTGAGCTAGAACACTAAAAATAGCAAATAGCATTATGGATGTTGCGGCCTCAGTGGTGGCTCAGGCTAGCTTCCCAAGTCCAAGCCCACCCAGTCCCCCAGGTCTGAGTTCGAGTGACTAGACTGAGCTGCTACCCATATCATAATATCCACACTGCTGTTTTTAGTGAGCTAACTTGAACAGAGCCATTGCAACTCTCTTTATCCATGCTGGGAATCACACCTCCCAGCTGCAGTGGAGACATATGCTTACTGGACACTTGGATAATAGAAAGGGCCTCTAATTATATCCTGAGTAGCTGCAGAATGACAGTGGAGTGTGCATTTGAAAGGCTGAGTGGGAGATGGAGGTGCTCTATAACAAGGCTGGAGGCTGCTGAGCAATATCTGCCTTGTGTTATTATAATTGCTTTCTTTTGCACATCTGTGAGAGAAAGGAAAAGAGCCTCACTTATGAGCACAATAAAGAGGCACAGAAACTTTTGGAATGTTATAAACAGTCAGAGAGGCTGCCTCTCCAAACCGCAGCAAGTAATCAGGACGACAGGGTGAGGGATGCCTTGTGCTCCTACTTTGAGACTACGAGTTTAAATGGTGACATGAAATATTATCATTAGATCCGGATTTCTTTAGTTTTTGTACAAGGATTTTATTAAATGCAAGATAATTATGCCTTTTAAAGCTTTGTGCAATGATTTCATGAGGAGGCCTTTATGATGTTTCCGGCTGTTATGGGATAAACTCACCTGCAGTGCACCCCTTAGCTCCAGGACACAACACTCCAGAGTTTCTTCCACTCTAGTACTCCCTGTAGGCTGTCTGCCTTTGTGCGCCACTCAGCGCTCTGGCTGATAAGTGGCTAGTTCAGACTCCTTCTTAGGTAACAAAAGTCCACATGCAATCCAAAGTCACCAGTGAATCAACCTATCTTCTGAGCTCTGTGCTCAACCACTTCCTGAATTCCATTGCCTTTCCTTGGCTCTGTTATCAAGCACTGCCCCACTTTAGCATCTTCCTAAAGGCTCTAGCCTTCAGCAGTCTTTGGCACTTGGATCTTTCACAGGAGCCTGCCTGTCTGAACTCCCTCAGCCTATTTATAAGCCTAGGTCTCTCAAGATATCTCCTGATCCTTCTTTAGTTCTGACCTCTCTGGCTGACAAGTAACTACCTCATTAGCACACAGATGAAGTGAATTTGACTAACGGGCCCTTTAACTCTTCCTAGTCCAAGATGGAGTTCTACAATCACACTAGCATAAGGTTAAATTTTATTAAACCATGTTGAAAATTTGTCAATAACAACCATCATATAATGCAAATAGAAGAAACTTTCCCTATTAATAGCAATTCTACAGAAATATTTTCTGCATCAAACACCTAAACACTAAGTCACTTAACTTGTGTACTTACTCGCATAAAATGCTACACTAATTTTTTAAATAGCAGAAAACATCACAGTATTGAACAAATAACTAATTCCTTGCAACTTTTGTACTATTTGAGTTATGGCACTATTACAGAGCAGGCTTGACTAGCACTATATTAATTAAGAGTAAGGCTACAATTCTTTCACGGAGATTGCGGAAGTCATGGATTCCATGACTTTCCGCGACCTCTGTGACTTCCACTGTGGCTGGTACGGCTGACTTCGGGGTCACCCAAGCAGTGGCCACTGTGGCTGGTCCCACAGACTGCCCAAGCAGTGATCCAGGGGGCTGTCCAGGGGCCAGCTGCACCAGCTACTGCTCAGGCAGCCCCAGAGGGTGCCCTGGGGACCACCCAAGAAGCAGTCCTGGGACAGCTGTAGGTCATCCACAGAGCGGTCCCAGCCAACACGGAGCACTGGAGCAGGGCCCCCCAGAAACAGAGATTTAGTCAGGAGTATTTTTGGTAAAAATCATCGACAGATCATGGGCTGTGAATTTTTATTTATTGCCCATGACCTGTCCGTGACTTCTACCAAAAATAAGCATGACTAAATCTTAGCCTTAATTAAAAGACAATAGTAACCCATGATCTGGATTGTCCTTTGCAAGATTTGCCCTTGAGGGAACCTTCAATGCATACATCTCCTCCATCAAGCATGGAAGGGGGACTCAACCACTTCTTTGACATCATTCCATGGACCTGAACAGCCCACTTGTTGGGAAAGGGGCAGAAACTGGGTGGACCAGGAAGAGGAGTGACTGGGCTGGATGCTTATCACTAACTCTCCAGCCCTGTGAAGATTTTCTAAATAGGACACAGAGCCTGGGGGGGCTGTATTAGCCTTTATACTGAACCTCACCCTCACTGCGGTCTGGGGATGTCTCCACGCAGATTGGAACATTGCTGCTAAAGAGACCCAAGAGAGCGGTGCTGCCTTGGGCTAAAGCTGGCACAGAAACAGGGAGCCCTGGCCTCCCAAACAACCACCATTTTTGAGGGATGGGTTCCGTATTCTTTTCCATGGAAAGGTAATCATTTTGAGGGATGGGCTCCCAAGAAGAAAATGTGGTGGGAACTCTGTGAGGTTATCTTCACAAATTTTCTTCCAGAACTCCTTCCTTGCAGGTTTTACCAGTGGGGAGGATTACATGGCTCCATATATCCAGCTTCTGAAAAATTTCCTACTTGAAACTTCTATTTGCATACCTTCACTTAGTCTCACTTATATTTCTAGCTAGGTACATAATTACAGGTTTGTTTGTCTTATTTGTTATTGTCCCTTTGAAAGTCACATAAACAGTCAAAAACCAAGCACAGACATGTAACACAAGTAGAGGAAATGCAGATAATTACTATGGACCCAGACTGCTTGTCCTATAACTATTCCACTTTTGTTCCCACTGTAAAGGAACAGATAAATCATATTTATAGAATTATTTGCTTGATCTCATTAAGAAATTAATGCATCTTATGGACTTGTAGGTTTTTATAACAATCATTAATAAAACATGTAAAATCTAAACCCCTACATTTATGTACTGAAAATTATGTTCTGTAGAAGTTAGCCATCTGTGTCAGACATTACCTGAAGTTTCTCAAACTTCTTTTGCTGGTTGGTAGTCTTGCAAGTGAAGTGAAAATTTCCTCCAGAATCAACTGTCTATGTTTTTCATACCTCGAGAACACCTGTTATCAGTTACAGGATACAAATATATATGTACAAAAATAATGATTAAGTTTTACAGAAAACCAAAATAGCTTATTACTATTTTTTCAAAACGAACAGCTTTCCATATTTGTATTCATTAAAATATTCACAACTTGTTTTTTATATTTTTAAGTGATAGACAGGTATCTGAGTAACATACTGTTTTTTCAATACATGGGGGCGGGCAGTTCAGTTTAGCTATTCTTCTGTTTAGACAGGCTTTGATTTTAAAAACATTGAACATGTTGCCTCTCTAAAGGTTGAAGATATAGAATGAAACAAACTTGCTTCTTAAACTGCAAGCTTTCTGAGAGGGTTTTTCTGTTTTCATAATATAATGGTCCTTAAAATTTTATTTTTCTGTGAATCACTTTGCAACATGGATTCCCCTACACCCACATTTTCCAAAGAAAACCATTTCACATATACTTTTTATCAGGATAATTGCTATTCCTAGCTCTGTATTTTATACCAATGCACAGCTCCAGAAACTACGGTGATGAAAAAAAATAAATCAAATAAACCTGGAAAATACATTAAGGAAAATCATGTTGCTAAGGTTCCTTTGAGAACAGGACAGGAGACAGTGAGGGTTTTTTAAATATTTTTATTAAAAACTAAAAAGTGTACCACTTAAGAAAAAGGCGGGGATAGAGCTTTGATTTTGATTCTGTGATCATATTATATGAGCATGCTTGATTGTTGAGAAGGCCAAAAGAGCTCCTATACGATAGAAATCACAGCTCTTAGGAAGTCAAACTGTGGTTTGAAACTAGCACAAAAATTAACTTTGCAGTATAGTCTAATTATTCTAATCTATATGATTTAGAATTAATCCATGTCCAAACATGTTTATGACCATGACTGTCAAAGAAATGGTGAAAAATATAGAGATTGAATGTGTATTTTTATCTCATGACACGAATTTACCATGGGTACAGGATTTTACAAGAAGGATCAGATCCTTAACCAGAAATGTGGAAAAAAAAAAATCCTAGTTTTCCAAGATTGCTGTTCTATCTATGTAAAATTTATGGTAACTCAAAAGCAAAGTGGTAGCCATCTTAAACTTTCTTTTCATTTGCTACTTTGTTAGAGTATTAACTTTATTTTCAGGATGTATTTTATAAGCCTATTTTATTAAAATACATTTATTTTTAATGGAAAATATTATTGATATTGTTCAGTCTAAATACAGACTTTACAACCCTCAGAAGTAAGCTGCATGCACGGTTGGCAAAGATAACTAAGGACTTGTTCACATCAGGACATACCGCGGAATAGTAATCCAGTGGATTAAGATAAATCGCAAAAGGTGATGTAGTGCAGCATAGCAGAGTCCACATGGAGAGTTATTGTGAAAAACTATTGTGCTTTAAGGTCACACCCTATCTTATTTCACAATAGCTTCCCCATGTAGACAAGCCCTATCATCATTATGCTGGAGAGAGGGAAATAACAGACACTAAGGTCTGAAAAGAAATGAGTTCTCCAAGTTCATACAAACATTCAAGTGATTTAATTTAAAACCTAAAAAGTGAAAAAAACAAAACAGCTATGCAAATAAAATTGGTTGCATGATTTTTTCTGCTGGGTTGACCTTGCTTGAACTTTGTGTGTTTGGAATGAGATAAGAGTCACAATCCAGCCAGAGCTACAGTTTTGAGTCCAGTTCTATTCTGAAATATCACTACAAAAATGGTACCTTTTTACTCAACAGATCTACATCTGTATATTCAGTTACTTCTGATTACATTAAAATATCAATATACAATAGTGAGATGAGGATGTCAGACGTTTTTATGTTGTAAATCCAAGGACAAAATAAAAAAGAGAAAGAAACAAAAGAGTTTGGTGTAAACAATGTAGAAAGTGCTACTTATTTGGGATAATTCTCTTAAGAACGCTAAGTATAAAATTATTTGAATACAATACTTGGGGAGGGCAAAATTGTTTACAATCTTTTTAGTTATAATATTGTATATCTGAAGTTTTCTTTTAATTATTTGGTTTTAGTGGGAATGTCCCATTTGATTTCTTACCATAAACTAATCTGCAAACCAAAGAGGATCAAGTAAATTAAACTATGTTCCTCCATTGTGATGTTAAAAATATACAATGTGCAGAATAAAATGAGTTCAAAATTCAAATTCTTAACTAGAATGGAAAAAATGTGCACTGGTGGGGAGATGAAATGGATGAACTAATGTCTCTTTCCATGTGTACGTTTTATTTTTCAACAGCAATATCACTAAATCCTTAAGCTTGTTCATAGATTAAAAAAGTACTCACTGCAGTCACTAGTTTGATGGCGCATAACTGGAGCTCACTGACATTTTCTACAAAAAAAGGTGTTATTCCCATTGAGGATACCTACCAAAAGGAGGGAAAAACAGTAAATACATATTCTTTCCACTAAAGTGATATGTAAGCTCTTTGACATAACAGAGTATAATTAAATACATTCACTGCTTCATAGGTACATCTTGTTTGCTATTTGTAAAATGATGTTACATTTTTAATCTTAATTTTATAATAAATCCACTAAAGACTTGCAGATTAAATATTAAATGTATCTTTCTCTGTTTAGCTAGACTACTTTTTTAACAGTGTTATTAAAATATTAAACATTTTTTAAAAATTACACATTTTAAGATCACTAGCAAGACAGTTAAAATAATAAAGTTACAATACTATGACTATAGAAGTCATTCTGATAATTTACCTTAGCCACTGAACTAGATTGTATTTGGTTTACATTTAATGTTATTGCCAAGGTAGTCAAACTTCAGAATCACTTTGAAAAAAAAAAAAAAAAAACATTCTCAAATGGAAATTCTTTTGATGAAACTTGCCTGAAGAATAGTTGTGTCAGTAAGGAGCTGTATCTCTAGCAATTCTGCCAAACTGCTAACAATGTCACATACTTTATTATACAGCATCACTATGACCCTCTGCTTGTGTGTGGAACATTTGGCACGCTTTGCTTTTGAACTTAAAACACCTCCTAGAGAATAAAATAAAATAAAATAATAAAATGATGCATCTACAAGCCTGTCAGTTACAAAGAACAAAATGATTTTCTTAAAAAAAAAAAAGAAAGAAAAAAAAGGTACTTTATAATTTTTGTTAGCACAAAATGCTGATAGAAAAGTAATCTCTTTTTAACAGCACTAATTTGGAAAAACAAGAATTGTTATTGCAGACCATTTTTAAATAATTTTTGTGGATTGTTGGGCCAAGATTTTCAATATGGTACTAACAGTTAGTTTCCTACATCCATATATTATTAGAGCTGGTTGGCAATTTTCGACCAGAATGAATTTCTTATAGAAAATTCCGTTTTTCACAAAATTGAAATTTACCACACAGACATTTCTTATTTGCGGGCTGGAAAAATTGAAATGACGACTCCTTGGCTGCCTGCCTTGAAGGGTTTTGTCAATTTCATTTTCTGAGGTGAAATTAGTAAGCGCCTTCCGGGAGGACTGCCAAGACTGAATGCTCTATCTTTCTGCCTCCCCAACTATTAGCCTCCCCGCTGCCCCACAGCTCCAGCTGGCAGATTGCTGGGGCTCTCAATCCTCCCACCCACCTAGCTCTGGGGAGGCAAAGAGCCAGGGCGCTCAGCCTTACCACTTCTCCTGCAGCACAGGAGCCGGTGAGGCTCAGCAGACCAGCTATCTTAAGCAAAGTAAGCTGTCATGGGATAAGAGGGAAGGTCCTCTCATGGATCAATAACTGGTTAGAAGGTAGGAAACAAAGGGTAGGAATAAATGGTCAGTTTTCAGAATGGAGAGAGGTAAATAGTGTTGTCCCCCAAGGGTCTGTACTGGGACCACTATTATTCAACATATTCAGAAATTATCTGAAAAAGGGGTAAACAGTGAGGCTGCAAAATTTGAAGATGATACTAAACTACTGCAGATAGTTAAGTCTAAAGCAGACTGCAGAGAGTTACGAAGGGATCTCACAAAACTGGGTGACAGGGCAACAAAATGGCAGATTAAATTAAATATTGGTAAATGCAAAGTAATGCACATTGGAAAACATAATCCCAACTTCATATAAAATGAAGGGATCTAAATTAGCTGCTACCAATCAAGAACAAGATCTTGGAGTCATTGTGGATAGTTCTTTGAAAACATCCACTCAAAGTGCAGCAGCAATCAAAAAAGTGAACAGAATGTTGGGAATCATTAAGAAAGGGATCGATAATAAGACAGAAAATATCATATTGCCTCTATTTAAATCTATGGTACACCTACATCTTGAATATTGCGTGCAGATGTGGTAGCCTCATCTCAAAAAATATATACTGAAATTGGAAAAGGTTCAGAAAAGGGCAACAAAAATGATTAGGGGTCTGGAACAGCTTCCATGTGAGAAGAGATCAATAAAACTGAGATTTTTCAGTTTAGGAAAGAGACGACTAAGCGGGAATATGACAGAGGTCTATAAAATCAGGACAGGTATGGAGAAAGTAAATAAGGAAGTGTTATTTACTTCTTCTCAAAACACAAGAACTAGGGGTCACCAAATGAAATTAATAGGCAGCAGGTTTAAAACAGACAAAAGGAAGTATTTCTTCATACAACGCCCAGTCAAACTGTGGAACTCTTTGCCAGAGGATGTTGTGAAGGCCAAGACTATAACAGGGTTAAAAAAAGAACTAGATAAGTTCATGGAGAATAGGTTCATCAATGGCTATTAGCCAGGATGGGCAGGGATGGTGTCCCTAGCTTCTGTTTGCCAGAAGCTGGGAATGGGCGACAGGGGATGTATCTCTTGATGATTACCTGTTCTGTTCATTCCCTCTGAAGCATCTGGCATTGGCCACTGTCAGAAGACAGGCTACTGGGCTTGATGGACCTTTGGTCTGATCCGGTATGACTGTTCTTATGTTATCTACCTCTTTGGCTCCCAAAACTATGAAGGAAGGTGTGGAGGCTGAGCAGCCAGGCTCCGCTTCATAGGAAGTTTAAGTGAGGGGTAGGGGATGAGGCAGATGGATAGGCTCAGTGCTCCAGCTCTCTGCCTCTCCAGAAGCACAGTTGGAAAACTCTCTTGAAACAGCATTTTTCTTGAAATACCTTCCCATGAAAAATTTTGCATTTCTGACTTTTTGTCCCCGTTCAGGACAATTTTTTTTCCCCCAAAATGCAAAAAATTTTGCAGGAAGGGATTTCCATTTTCTGGCCACCTCTTGTATCATGTACTTCAACAAAAAGTCTGATTTCAAAAGTACTGACCATTAAGTGGCTCCTGATAATTGAAATAAATGGAAGCTGCTGGGTATTCAGGAATCATGAACACCAGACTACTTATTTAGGCACATAATATATGAATGTAAAAGTCTCATTTTAGGCACCAGCTTCTAGTTAGTTAGGTCTTGCCACTGAAGTATGTATGGACCTTTCATGTCACACACTGGTTCAGAGGAGGATGGGTTTCATTTCTCCTGTCATTTTGGGCTACAATTTACCATTGTAAACTGTTTTTTTCTCAAAATCATATGAAGCATTCAGTCATCCTTTATTCAGAGGACACTGGAAACGGGTGTCTCAAGATTAACTCTTGAATGTAGTGAACTGCATAACAGTGTCAAGGGATGTCAAGTTGTTTGCACATCACACTTAACAGAACTGGTCACATTTAAAATTGTATGCAGCACATTCGCTTACATGCAATCTCATTTATTTATTAACATACTAACCACCATGAGGATCCACTCTGTAGACAGGATCATACTGAGGATAAAGGGTATTCTGCAAATGAAATTTAGTGTACTGAATAACTCTTTCTATTACATCCTCAATATACACAGCTTTAGGCATATTTGGTGATGTCATTATGTTGATCGCGGTAAGACAGGCATCTGCAGACTTTGTGACTCTCTCCATAATCAGATCTCTCCACAATCTTTCCTCATCTTCAGTGTCATTATTCTACAATGAAAAACAAAGTTATATACGTTTTCTAAAAAATATGCATTAAGACAAAATTAATTCTGAGTTTTCACAAATACATATTATATTTCTGTATATTACAGGTTAACCCTGCTGAATAATATATACTACAGAAGAAGATTATTTTATAAATATATATACTAAAACATTATATGACATTTATAATCAGAGTGCTGTGCCTATATTATAAATGTAAAATGTATTTTATTAGCTGGAAAGTAGAATTTTTTTTTATAATATCTCCCTAAACCAGAATGAGATATTAAGGGCATGTAATCACCTAAAGGCCCACAGGTTATATTTTTCATGGGTAATTAACATTAACAGAAATTTCTACATTCATCAATAAAGACTGAATTACTTCAAGCAAAAATTCTATTAATTGATCTAATAATTCTTTATTATTTTTAGATGCACAGTACGATGTTGAGTTTTGTGAGGATGAATACATTAAAGACTGTGACGCACTTTGAGACTGACTGATGAAAACTGATGTATCAAATCTAGGTGTTATTTTTATAACCCCTGTGATTAGGCTCAGCAGAATCTGATTAAAAAAAAATTGATAATATCAATGTTTATTTTTACGCATATTTTTCAATGTTTATTGATATAAATGTTCAGAATTGTGCAAAATTATGGATTTTAAACATTTTTTACTTTTATCTATATAAATTTTCATAGTTGCAGGAAATTATGTGGGTTGTCAGACAATTATTATTTAATGACAGAGAGAGATTCAGAAAGTTAAAGCTTAATAATCATTAAAACACAAACTGTCAACATGACCTGTCAAAATATACTAAGTAAATATCCTTAAGTCAAATTCTCATAAATTCAGCATTGTTCTTATTGTCTGTAAATTTAAATTACAACCAAAGGAAATACTTTTTCATTAGTTTGTGTCTTTGCAGTGAAATCTATTTACCAACATTTAATAATAAAAAGCTAATCCTTCCAAGCCTACCTATGATTGCTACTTTGACCAGTTTCAATTTCTACCACTATATGTAACTCTAGTGCAGAAAGACTTTTATAAACCATGTGAAAATCATGAGGATTTTCCTGATCCTGTTTTTTCTTCCATGCTCCCTAAAGTCTCAAGATTCCCCTTATTAGTCATCATCATTGTGTTGAGGATTTGACTCATCAATAACTATGCCTTAAAAACAGACAAAGGAATTGCTAAAGAATCATGAGAGAAACCTCCTCTGTCCCAGAAGTTGAAAGTACAGTCTATGCAGCTCTTCTATCAACCACCAACTCAGACAAGCCTTCAGTATACTAGAGTAGGTCCTCTCAGCCACAAACACACAGACAAAACCTTGGCAGTGAGTCTCTGAGCTTGGGTCAACTTACTCTGGCTCACAGAGCTCCCGCTGCAGGGTTAAAAGTAGCAGCACAGATGTTCCCAGTCAAGCTGGAGCATGGGCTCTGAGATCCATCTCCTGGGTTTCAGAGCCTAGGCTCTAGACCAAGCTGGAACATCTACACTGCTATTTTTAGCCCTATAGCACAAGCCTCACGAGCTCATGTCAGTTGACCCAGGTTCTCAGACTCTCTGCGACGATTTCGGGGGGGAGGGGAGGGGGGTGTTTGGCAGCATAGATGCACCTGTAGGGATCTTTAGAAAAAAATTCCCACCAGCTTAGTTGGATTGATTGGTCTTATGATTAATAAAATGCACTGGGATTCCAGAGACATGTTTTCCTTTGATGGCACTGCCACAGACTACCTAAGACTGATCCTGGGAAAGTATGAAGTTAGTCAGTTCAGTAAATCAATTCAGCATGTACGTAAGACTATCCCTTTAGCAAAGCACTTAATCACATGTTGAATTTTAAGCACATGCTTAAATCTCATTGACGTCAGAGGGGTTAATTCAGAAGCCTAAAGTAGATGCTCCTAAAATGGACTCCTAAATTGGAACCTTGATCAATCTGTATCTCAATTCCCCATCTGTAAAATGATGAAAAAAAGAGTTACCTACCTTCCGTAATTGTTGTTCCTCGAGATGTGTTGCTCATGTCCATTCCATTCTAGGTGTGCGCGTGCCCAGTCATCGGAGATTTTTGCCTTAGCAGTACCCATAGGGTTAGCAGGGGCGCCCCAGTGAGTACCGCACTCTTGCCGGCAACTCCAACAGACGGATAGGAGGGCGGGTAATGGAATGGACATGAACAAAACATCTAGAAGAACAACAGTTACGAAAGGTAGGTAACCGTTTTTTCTTCTTCGAGTGCTTGCTCATGTTGATTTCATTCTAGGTGACTCACAAGCAGTTCCAATGGAGGTGGGCTTGGAGATGATGGTCTTGTAGCTTGCTGCACTGCCCTGCCGAAGCCAGCATTGTCTCGGGCCTGCTGGGTCAGCACATAATGGGACATAAACATGTGGACAGACGACCAGGTAGCAACTCTACAGATCTCTTGGATTGGCACCGGAGACACTTGCAGCCTAGTTGAGTGCACTTTGACTATCGCCGGCGGAGGCACACTCGCCAGCTCATACCAGTATCGGATGCAGGCTGTGATCCAGGACAAAATCCTCTGAGCAGACACTGGGCGACCTTTCATCCTGTCTGCCGCTGCAACAAACAGCTGCACTGACATATGGAAAGGCCGTGTCCTGTTAATATAAAAGGCCAGCGCCCTTTGGACGTTCAGGGGGTATAACCTGTGCTCCTCTTCGGAATTATGGGGCTTCAGAAAGAAGACTGGTAAGAAAATGTCCTGGCCAGTATGAAACTGGGAGATTCCGGGAGACTATGTTGGGCAGGAATGCCAGGTGCAGCCGCAGCTGGACCTTATGCTTGTAGAACACCATATAGAGTGGCTATGACCTAAGTGCCCTGCTCTCAGACACTCTGCTGGTAGACGTAATCACCACCAGTAACGCAACTTTCCAGGAGGGAAGGAGAAGACAGTAGGAAGCCAGAGGTTCAAAAGGAGACCCCATGAGCCTCAACAGCATGAGATTCAAATACCAGGGAGGAACAGGATCCTGGACGTAATGGTAAAGACGCTCCAAACCTTTCAAAAACTGGGCTGTCATGTCGTGAGCGAAGATCGACCTGCCTTGGAACAGAGGGTGGAAAGCTGAAATAGGAGCCAGGTGGACCCTGACAGACAAGACAAGCCCTGAAGCTTCAGGTGCAGAAGATAATCCAGGATCATCTGCAGTGAGGCCAGCTTGGATGGACAAGCCGATCCGAAGCCCAGCACGTGAATCTTTTCCACTTCGCCTGGTAAGTTGTTCTGGTGGAGGGCTTTCTGCTACCCAGCATGACCTGTTGCACACGGGTTGAGCATTCCCAGTCTTCCGCATTCAGACTTGCAGCAGCCACGCTGTCAAGCGCAACACCTCTAGGTTCGGGTGCAGGAGACTGCCAGGGTTCTGAGACAGCAGGTCCTGCCAGAGAGGGAGTCACAGCTTCCGAAAGGTCCAGTGTGCTGAACCAGGACTTGCAAGGCCACTTTGGGGCTATCAGGGTAACCTTCACCCTGTCCTGTTTGATCTTCATGAGGACTCTGTGGATCCATAGCACTGGCGGGAAGGCGTACTTCAGGGCTCCCAACCACAGAAGCAGGAAAACATCTGACAGGTACCCCCTGTCCATCCCCTGGAGCGAACACCTGGCATTTCCTATTCTGGTGGGACGTGAACAAGTCCACCTGGAGAGTCCCCTACTTTCGGAAGATCATACTGGCTACCTCCAGATGAAGCACCCACTCATGGCAAGATGAGAAGTTCCTGCTGAGGCGATTTGCTAGCACATTCTTGGTCCTGGGCAGTTGCGCGCTTACCAGATGAAAGGCATGCTGCACACAGAAGTCCCAAAGGCTGAGAGCTTCTTGGCAAAGAGCTGATGACCTGGCTCCGCCCTGCCTGTTGATGTAATACACCTTGGTGGTATTGGTCTGGCAGGCCAGGAAAACTGCTGACATTGATGTGAAGGGCCAGAGTGTCCTGCAACCAGCGGACTTGAGTGCTGAGCTCACTCAGGTGGGCTCCCCAGCCCAGGTCCGAAGCATCTGAGATGAGGGTCAGTGACAGAGATGGGGCTGCGAAGGGAACACCTTCCAACACCGACTCAGGGTTTAACCACCACTCCAGGGACGACAGGATGTGATCTGGCACCCTGACTACCCGGTCTAGATAGTGTCTGTTGGGGGTGTAAACCAATGCCAGCCATGCTTGCAGAGGCCTGAGGCAAAGCTGGGAATGACTGACCATGTACATACAGCAGTCATGTGGTCCAGCAACTGCAGGTAGGTGTGAGCCATAGTGAGAGGGTGGTTCTTCACATGGGAGATCAGGTCCGACATGGCCTGAAAACATGCCTCCAAAAGGAAGGCTCTGACTTGCATGGAGTCGAGAACCATCCCTCTGAACTCTTTGCTTTGGACTGGCCTTAAAGTGGATTTTTTCCTCGTTTATTAACAGGCCCAGGTCACAGAAGGTGGAACGCACCCGATCGAGGCTTCTCTACACTTGTTCCTGAGACCTGCCCTTGATGAGCCAATCATTGAGATATGGGAAGACCTGGACCCCTTGACGTTTGAGTTAAACAGCCACTGGCACCATACCCATGCCATCTGAAAGAGAACCTGGCAGCCACAGTGCCCTTCTCCACCAGGATGCCAAATTCTTGGGCCAAACCCTGTGGGAGGGACTCCTTGAACTTATGGAGGGAGTCCCATATGTTAAAATTGTATCGGCCCAAGAGGGCCTGATGGTTTGCCACCCGGAACTGCAAACTGGCCTTTGAATAATTTTTTTTTTCCAAACAGGTCCAACCATTTGGCCTCTTTATTTTGGTTGTCAAGCTGGTATTTGTCTCTTTCATTGGCCGCAGAAACCATCAGCGAGCCTGGGGGAGGGTGGTTGTAGAGATATTCAAACCCCTCGGCCAGAACAAAGTATTTCTTTGTTGCAGGGGGGAATGGAGACGCGACGGGGAGCACTCTCATGAGGCAGGTGACCGGGATCTGTGCCGAGAGGATGACTGGCAGGAGGGCAAATGGCACTGGTTGTACTGGGACCAGCGTCTTCCTCTAGGTGATCTGCGTCAAGACGGCTGAGGCTGCGAACACTGTGCCGGTGACTGAGGGCAAGCCTGGGAGGGTCTAGGCTGCAACTCCAGTGATATATGGTGCAGAGGTGGAGGGCGCTGCTTTGTCTTGAGAGAGATTGGCGGTGCTCCACTGCCCCCTGAGGGGTATTAGCGACTGGCTTGCCCTTGTGGGATTTGCCAGTTCCTGAGGCACGTGCTGCTTCAGTAGTGTGGGTGGAGGCTTGTGCTCTCTCAGCGCTGGGGGAGCTTGTGAAGGTGTTGGTGCCATCAGGGGTTTAGGTCCCATACTGCTCCTTGGAGTCAGTGGAGTCCTCTTTTCACAGGAGTAAGGGCCCCGACCGGGGAGGTATGAGTGTATGGCTCCAGAGTGGTTGAGCAGTCTGAAGTGGGTCCCTTGCCCAAAGACCTATTGCTCTTTTTGCCTGGTGCTGGGAAGCCATGCTTTTTGGTCTTCTTTTTGGGCACTGGAGACGGGGAATGCTGCTGGGTGGAGCCTGGTGTGCACTGCGCACCAAGGCTGAGGTACTCTGTGAGTCCTGGCGGGGCTGCATGGAGGCCGGATGCAGGGCAACTCCATGACGAGAGCCTGTAACTGAATATCCCACTCCTTTTGTGTTTAGGGCTGAAAGTTTTTACAAATTCGGCACTTATCTCTAACGTGTGATTCCCTCAAGCACTTGAGGCAGCTGCCATGGGGGTCACTTACAGGCACAGGCCTGCTGCAGGCTGCACAGGGTTTAAACAAGGGAGACCGGGGCATGCCCTGCCTGGACGAAGTCCCCATTGGGATCCTAACTGCTAACTTCTAACTACACTTAGCAACCTCTTAACACTAACTACTATAAACAAACTATTTACAAGGCCCTAAGGCTCTAAGTCAGTAGACGAAAACCCGCTAGCCCTTGCAATGCAAGGAAAAGTGCTCCGACTAACCACCACAGGTGGTAAGAAGGAACTGAGAGGGCATAGGGTCAGCAGCGCCTGACATACCAGCACATGAGCGTGGCAGTCAAGGGACCACCCCTGCCAACCCTACGGATACCACTGATGCAAAAATCTCCAACTACCGCACATGTGGGCACAGACACACCTAGAATGGAATTGATATGAGCAAGCACTTAAAGAAGAATACTATTTCTCTTCTCCCAGCTGTTGAACCTACCCAAAGCCCTAGGGATTTTCTCTTCTGACTTGTCTATTTAGATTCAGTTAAGGGCAGGAGCACACCATCTTCTGTGTATGTACAGCATCTAGCACGGGGTGGGCAAACTTTTTGGCCCGAGGGCCACATCTGGGTGGGGAAATTGCATGCAGGGCTGGGGCAGGGGGTTGTGGTGTGGGAGGGAGTGCAGGGTGTGGGAGGGGGTGTGGTGTGCAGGAAGGGGCTCAGGGCAAGGGGTTGGCCAGAGGAGGGCTGCGGGAGGTATGAGGGGCTCAGGGCATGGATTTGGGGTGCAGGAGGGGTTCGGGCTTCGGCGTGCAGCGGTGCCAGGGCAGGCTCGATCTCTGCCCGCCTTGCCTGGTGCCACTCTCAGAAGTGGCCAGCACCACATCCCTGTGGCCCCATGGGTGGGAGGGGAAGAAGAGGGCTCCGTGCGCTGCCCTTGCCTGTGGGTACCTCCCCCGAAGCGCCCATTGGCCGAGATTTCCTGTTCCCAGCCAATGGGAGCCGCGGAGGGCAGTGCCTGGAGGCAAGGGCAGTGCACAGAGCCCTCTTCCCCCACCTCCCGAGGGGCTGCAGGGACGTGGTGCCGGCCACTTCTGGGAGTGGCGCGGGGCTCGTGGCGCGAAGGGGGTGGCAATCCTGCAGGCCGGATCCAAAGTCCTGAGGGGTCGGATCCGGCCCGCGGGCTGTAGTTTGCCCACCCCTGATCTAGCATAACAAAGGCATAGTCTCGATGGGGCTCACTAAGTATTAGTGAAATACAACTAACATTATTAATAGTAAAACTAGTGGGAATTTTTTCCTAAAATTCTCCAACATAGATATGGTCTTAGTGAGAGACTGACTGGGGGGCGGAAAAAAAAACCTCTGGGCCACATATAGGGCAGTGCAGCATTGTTAAGTTGTTTCCAAAGTCTTATATTTTGAGATAAATCTTCAACATTTTAGTATTGAGTATATTTCATAATGGAGTTGCAGATTCAGTATTTTGGGTATACCTGGTGGGTATATTTGAAAATTTAAGAGAGACCTGCAAATATTTATTAGAAAAATTGGGCTTTCCTTCTTTATAATCCCTTTCTTCTTTATAATATATAAAGAAAGACCTGAAAGGTGATTTTTTAAATTTATTTAAAATTTCTTCTCTGCTTCCTTTTTAATTCAACTTAAGTATCAAGAAAGTCAAGTCTACTCTTCTCTGGTTTTTCTAACGAACCCCTCAGAGATATCAGGAATCTCACCTGTGAATACTGAACACCTTAACAGAAAGAGTGAAGAGGCTGACTCTTTGACAAAGTCTTCCTTTGTCCAAAGCGTTGATTAGTAATTCAAGTTAATTTGCTTTAATAAAAATATAAAAATTCAAATTTTTCAACTAAAAATCCCTTGCCCTCTCAATTGCTCATCTTTCAGTCTCTGGGCTCTCACGATGTCACCATTTCACTAGCTCTTCAGTCATCATGAAGGTAAGATTGGGTCTGAGTTTATTGGAACAAGCCATGCAGAAAACAAACTTAAAAAAACAACAACAATAATTCAGACCTTTCTTCATACATAGTAAGAAAAAGTAGAAAATGGAACAAGCAGCCTATTTTCTCCTCCACTTGCAGGTCACTTTTAAAGACATTTTGGAACTGTGTAGTGAAACATGAACAAACCACCACCTATCTAAAAGAAAAATAAAATATTCTGACACATTTAATATGTTCATTTTTTACTTAAGTAAAAATGCCTCCAATCCAAAGGCATATATATTAACTTTGGTCTATTACCATTTTCCTCAGGCCTGGTCTATATTTTGCCAGGATAGCCATATTGAATAGGAACGTGTGTGGGGAAACACACTCTTAACCAACATATGCCAGAAAAGTCCCAGTGTAGACAGTTATAAGAATTTTTTGCCTGTACAGCTTATTTCATTCAGAGAATTGATATAAGCTATACCAGCAGAATAACTCTTTTGCTGATATAAGCTGCATCTACATTAGACGAGTTTGCTGGATAGCTATAGAGGAGTGACTATCTGCTTCAGACAAGTCCAACTCTCCGGTCCCATAACAAATTATGAAAAGAGGTAATCACAGAAAAGTCAATTTATTTTAAAAAGATGCCTGAACGTTGGCACCCTTCTATTAATTTTCCAAAAGAACAGAAGCTATCTTCTTGGTACATTGTTATATTTATGTGTGCGTGTGTGTTATATGATAGAAACAGTTAATAACTAAAGCATTAATATATTAGTTTATATATACAAAAACTATGACATTTTGCCAGCTTGTCACAAAAATTAAATCTATTGAAAAAAGGAAAAAAATAAATAATTACAAGACATTTATGAACTTAACCGCCTCTAGAACATAAGAGCGGCCATACTGGGTCAGACCAAAGGTCCACTGAGCCCAGTATCCTGTCTTCTGACAGTGGCCAATGCCAGCTGCCCCAGAGGGAATGAACAGAACAGGTAATCATCAAGAGATCCATCCCCCGTCACCCATTCCCAGCTTCTGGCAAACAGAGGCTAGGGACACCATCCCTGTCCATCCTGACTAATACCCATTGATGGACCTATCCTCCATGAACTTATCTAATTCTTTTTTTAACCCTGTTATAGTCTTGGCCTTCACAACATCCTCTGGCAAAGAGTTCCACAGGTTGACTGTGCGTTGTGTGAAAAAATACTTCCTTTTGTTTGTTTTAAATCTGCTGCCTACTAATTTCACTTGGTGACCCCTAGTTCTTGTGTTTTGAGAAGGAGTAAATAACACTTCCTTATTTACTTTCTCCACACCAGTCATTTTATAGATCTCTCTCATATCCCCTCTTAGTCGTGTCTTTTCCAAGCTGAAAACTCCCACTCTTATTAATCTCTCCTCATATGGCAGCTGTTCCATATCCTTAATCATTCTTGTTGCCCCTTTCTGAACCTTTTCCAATTCCAATATATCTTTTTTGAGATGGGGTGACCACATCTGCACGTAATAGTCAAGATGTAGACATACAATGGATTTATATAGAGGCAATATGATATCTTCCGTCTTATTACCTATCCCTTTCTTAATGATTCCCAACATTCTGTTCACTTTTTTGACTGCCGCTGCACGTTGAGTGAATGTTTTCAGAGAACTATCCAATCACTCCAAGATCTCTTTTTTGAGTGCTAACAGCTAATTTAGGCTCTATCATTTTATATGTATAGTTGGAATTATGTTTTCCAATGTGCATTAGAACATCTATCTAGAGATAGATATTCTAAAAGATCCTACAAAGAACTTTGAAAAATGCCCTGAAGTCATGAATAATGTTTGGGGCGTTGGTTATAACCCTCACTCAATCCTTCATGTAATTATGCAGGTGCTTAACTTTAATCATGTGAGTAGATCCATCAAGGTCAAATTAAAATGCTTCCTCTCAATTCTAAATGGTGAGAATCTGCTTTACAGAAAAGTTCAGTTTTCTTCTATGGTATATATGAAGTTTAATGGGCAGGTAACAAAGAAAGTTATGCTGGCTGCAAGTTTGCCAATTGCCAATAAAAATCACAGAATGACACTAATGTGTTAAATTATATTTTTAAAAACAGAACACTACCAATCTGCTCTATTTTTAAATAGTTAGTATTTTACATAAGGAGAACACTGTAGAAACAATATAATTAGGCAAATATTTACTACTACCTGTTGCGTTGCTTAAGGGATTATGGTAATTTGTAAACACTAAAATTTCACACCATATTAATTATTATGTGAACTAAAATAGAAATCCTTTACAGTTAAAACCAAAATTATTTTGGAAATATTGCCATTGAGATTAAAATGAAAGTGCATATTTTAATCATTATAGTGATGCCAACAACTATGCTCTGAAACTCACATGGTTTAGTAATGTAGAAAGCTTTGAGCCATCTTGAATATTCTTCTCCAAGATGTTCAGGACTTTCACTGTTTTATCTGTTGAAAGCTAAAATAAAAATACTTGTATCAAAATAGCAGAAAGAATGTAAACAAATTATTTCTAAGTGGTTAAAAACAAATGTGTGCATGGAAGACAGGGCATACTGTCTAATTCTGGTGTAAAAATTAGGTTATAAATGCTTGGGGTAGGATCTTAATTTGTGTTTTTACAATTTCTAGCACAGTGAGGCCATGATCGTGACTGAGGATTCTGATCATATAATAAAACTAAATATGAAGCAATAGTAATAATGGTGATGCCTGTATAGAAATTAAAAATAAACAACAACATTCCATTAGTCTTCTGTTTCTTTGTTTGTTTTTTACAACACATAGGGAGATTAGTAGTAGTTTCTAGTGGTTTGTCACTTGAATTACACAATACAAAAATCTTGAATAAACCACAGTATGAAGTCAGTTTTCATGTTGCAATCAATTTTATAATATGAATTCACTAAGTTTTTCTCATCAAAATGTAATTTGAGAGATTTAGGTTAAATTCTTTATGATTTATTAGAACACCTTCCACAAAAACCGTTCACCCAGATTACACTTTGAACTGGCAAAAATGTATGGGAATATGTTTAATTATGTATATCTGCCACTGCTATCTTCTTGGTGCCAGGAATCAGAATTTGCCAAAACAAAGCACTAATCTTGAATCCTGGTTGGCTAGAGAAAGTTTTGTTTTTAATTTATTCTACAGTTTATGGACAACTACAAAATAATTTAACACTGTGTTGGTACTGGTGCATATATTTTTTTTATTCTCACAGGGGGACTGTGCTGAAAATAAAGTAATTCTACATGACCTACTCATGTTCTACAAAATTAAGACCAAGAAATGAGTGGAGCTTGCTGGCCCTTTAAGAATGGGGGCCACTAGCCCAGGTCTTACTGGAACTCAGTCCTGTAAGGCCACTGGTTTCTGGGAGATGTAGACCTCAAGTGACTGAGGGATGACGACTCATCAGGCAATATACAACCACTTTGTAAAAGAACTGTTTGTGCTCAGTATGATGTAGAAACTGGCAAGAACTCCAGCCAGTAGAAGCTGAGGCCTAAGGAGACTTGTAGGGAGCAAGGGCTAAGGCTTGGAAATATCTAGGGAGGAGATGCACCCAGCCCAGAAAGAGGAGTGAGGGCACCCATGGATAAGGCCAGAAGGGAGGCCTAGAGCTGGGGCTACTGAAAACCATAGGAAGAGGTTCGTATACTAAGGAATCCAGAAGTCTTCGTAAGAAGTGGCCCTGGAAAGACAGAGTCAGGATAGTAGTGAGGTTGAGAAAAGAGAGCTCATAGTGTAGAATCGCATGGTTGGATACCTATACTAGGAAGAGGGTATTAATCTTAGAGGGGTGATACCAATAACCTGCTTCAACACGATAAACCCCCAAAATGAAGCCAAGAAAGGCATAAAAAGAAAGCCATAGCTTGTTGAGGGCACAGATATTGTTTAGCCTAGGAAAGGGAACCCTGAATTAACAGGGATGTAAGGCTACTGGGCCTGGGGGAAAGGAAATCCAGTGAGAGAAGACTGCTGGGAAGAAGACTGCTGTTGTACTCTGGGAAAAGGGTGGACTTTGTGACATCACCCTCTAACTACATCATCTCAATGCAACAAAGCACTGAGGACCACTAGCTGAAAGGAGGGAAATTGAGACAAGCACATAACAGGAAGAAGTAAGAACACAGTTACAGAGCGGAAATGTATTTTATACATTTAACACTGAAGTGTTATGTACATTTTCATTTTTAAGGTCATGACATACCTTGTCCATAATGCCCATTGCCTTAATTTTTGCAGATTCACTACCCAACTCATTAAGCTGATGTTTTCCCAATAGCAACTCCTGTGGAATCTCATCATCATCACCTTAAAAAAAGAAAGAAAAAAAAAAGAAAAAAAAGGCAGTTTACATCTACTCCAATTAACTTCACTAGTTTTAAAAATAGGCTGCTTATTCTGATGCACAAATATGGATTTAGGAGCCTAAATTCAGACACCCATTTCTGAAAATCCTTGGCCAAAGTATTTTAATATGTCCAGCAAAACAGGCAGTTCACTTAACCCATTAGAGAATCCCTTTGTCTCAAAAAATCAAAAAGAAATATGGGTGTCATTCTACAATTAAACCTTTTTGCACTATCAATGGATTAAAAATGTACATAACATTGCTGAATGTTTTATGAAATATCTTAAAATTTATAATTAGAACTGGGTGGGAAACAATTTTCCCAAAACATGTGAATTTGAGATTTCAAAACCATTTTTCCATTCTAAATTGAGACAAAAAATAAAAATCTCATTTTTTTTTTACCACTCGATAACAACCCCCGTCCCCTGCCAAAAAAAGTCAGATTAGGTCAATCAGAACATTGTGTTTCAGTGTTAATACTTATATTTTTAACTATTTTTGGTGTAAATTAATTAAAATTTCAAAATGAAATGTCATTTCAAACCAAAAAATTGTTTTCAAAATATTGAAATGAGATATTTCAGTGTTTGAAACTTTTCAAATGTTTTTTCCAACTGGGAGATTTTTCAAAATCAATCCTTTCCCACTAACTGTTTTGGTTTCAACAAATCAAAATTTTCTGACAAAGTAGGTGTCATTGGAAAATTCCCAACCAGCTTTTTAGTTAAATTTCACTCAGTATTTTGAAGAGCTACTGATTGCATACAAAATTGTACAAGTGATTATTTATTTGTTTATTTTTTCAGAGGTAAGACCTAGAGTAAATCTATTAAGTTATCAATATGCCAATACCCAATTGTTTGCAACAATACAGCTTCTAGTGCTTTAGCTGGGGTAGGGAGAAATTTTTGAAAGCACCTCAGGGATTTAGGAGCACAAATTCCATTAACTTTCAATGGGAGTTACGCTACTAAATACCTTAGGAGCATTCTCTTTCAAAACATCTTCAATCCCCAGTGCTGATGACCCATTAAGGGAGGTGTAATGCAGAAGATAATCACATTTGGGATAGATATTCTCCCCACCCCAGTAGCTTAAGGTTTGCATCTGTTGTGGTTTGTCTCTCTTCTAAGTCCTGCAAGGAACCAAGGTTGGAGGAAGAAGAGCAATTAGAAGGTGGTGGAGGAGCTTATCCGTGGTGGCAGCCAAAAATGAGAAAGGAGACATTTCCCAGAGAGTACACCAGAGGCAGACAAGTTACAAAGAAGAGTCTATGAAATAAAATGCTTAGATGCAAATTTTGTAAAGGCTTCTTGTGGTTTTGTACAACAGAAAGAGCAGTGGAGAAATTTCTGACATATTACCAAATGTAGTAAAATCCATGTCTTCCAAATTTTCCAAAATATTTTCTACTGAAGCAGTAAACCTCTTAAAAGTTGAAGAATCCATCATTTCTGGTGAAAAAGAAAAGTATATATAGTTGAGTTATATACAACAGACAACATAACCTGAAGAAAACAACAAATTCAACCTTCCGAAAAGTTACCTTCAGGTGTTAGTTTAGGTTCATAAGCCTTCCTTTTCTTTTGTTTTTCTTTTTTCTTCATTTTTCTAGCCACTAGGAAACAAATTAAGAGCTTAAAATGAAGATATCTGAAACAAATGTTTTTGTTCAGTTTCGTAAAATATTCTGTTGAAGTTGGATACATGAATATTAGAAGCCATAAACAACATTCTTTAGACTAGCCTATCCACATTTAATATGCTTATATTAAGAATGCAAGGAAGGGTTATATTAATTATATTGAGTAAGATGCACTTTAATACTGATGAATTACCATCACTGAGGGGAGGAGGAGGAGAATAATCATCCATGTCAGAGTCTTCTGGAGTACGATTGCGATAACGGCTACTACCAGAAGTCCTTCTTCCTTCGTGATAATGACTGCTTCTCCTATGATCACCAGAACTTCTCTTATCATGCTCCTCACACTCCCAAGCTTTATCATCATCTCTGTCCTTTTTATGTTTTTTCCGAGAAGCTAGAAATGAAGCAAGTTTTCATTAGATAAACCGAAATCAGAATTATTTACAAGTTTAAGCAAATTTGTGTACCACTGTTACATTAAGCAAGTGTGCATTATAAACCTATAACATTAAAAACCCAGCCATGACATTATCCTAATCATAATTTCTGAAGAACATATAAAGTCCATGCCTGAAACAGGAAGAGAGGCCTGTTAAATTTTTAAAATACTTACTCAGAATGCCTGGCCTTTTAAATAGAATAAGGGAGGGAAAGTTGTAGGGTAAAATTTTTCATAAGTGCGTAAGTGACTTGAGCTCCCACGTTTCATTTTCATTAGGCATCTAGAACCCCAACTCTTATGGACTTTCAATGAGACTTGAGGTTCTAAATACCTACATCACTTTTGAAAATGGGATTTAGGAGTTTAAGTCAGTTAAGCCCATATTTTTAAAGGTATTTAGGTATTGCAATGCCTAACTGATTTAGAGGCCTAAATATTATTTTCAAAAGGGATTTAGATACTTAGGAAATCCGTGTTGTTCCTGGACAAAGGGCTAAACAGTGAGGAGGCAAAATTTGCATATTATACAAAATTACTCAAGATAGTTAAGTCCAAAGCAGACTGTGAAGAGTTACAAAGGGATCTCAGAATACTGGGTGACTGGGCAACAAAATGGCAGATGAAATTCAATGTTGATAAATGCAAAGTAATTCATATTGAAAAACATAATCCCAATTATACATACAAAAGGGTAGGGACTAAATTAGCTGTTACCACTCAAGGAGGAGATCTTGGAGTCATCAGGGACAGTTCTCTGAAAACATCTGCTCAAGGTGCAGCAGCAGTCAAAAAAGCTAACAGAATGTTAGGACCCATTAGGAAAGGAATAGATAATAAGACAGAAAATATCATAATACCACTATATAAAATCTATGTTATGCCCATACCTTGAATACTGCGTGCAATTATGGTTGCCTTGTCTCAAAAAAAGATGTATTAGAATTGGAAAAGGTACAGAGAAGGGCAACAAAATGATTATGGGCCTGGAACAGAGGAGAGATTAAAAACATTGGGACTGTTCAGTTTAGAAAAGAGATGACTAAGGCAGAATATTTTACAGGTGTGTAAAAACATGACCAGTGTGGAGAAAGTGCATAAGGAAGTGTTATTTACCCCTTCACATAACACACGAACCAGGTAGTCACCTGATTAAATTAATAGGCAGCAGATTTAAAACAAACATAAGGAAGCACTATTTCACACCATGCACTGTGTATATGTGGAACTCATTGCCAGGGGATGTTGTGAAGGACAAAAGTATAACTGGGTTAAACAAAAATTAGGTAAGTTCATGGAAGACAGGTCTATCAGTGGCTATTAGCCAAGACGGTCAGGGATGCCACCCCATACTCTGGGTGTTCGCAAACCTCTCACTGCCAGAAGCCGGGACTGGACGACAGAGGATGGATCACTCAATGATTGCCTGTTGTATTCATTCCCTCTGAAGGATTTGGCATTGGCCACTGGCGGAAGACAGGATACTGGGCAAGACGGACCATTGGTCTGGCCCAGTATCGCCATTCTTCTATTCTTATGTTCTTAAATCCCATCACTGTTGAGTGCAGCAATGCCTAAATATCTTTAAAAAACTGGGCCTTAGGATTTTTTAAATTTTAATTATGATACATTACACAAAATTCAGTGTTCTGAAGGTGAGTAGCTAAAAGGTGGAAGCTAGAGACAAAACCCCAGAGCCAGAGAATGAGACTGTGGCTGAAACCAGAGACAGTAACTGTAGCCAGCAGAACTGACAACAGGACAAATCTCACAGGCTAATCAAACTCTGGTAGAAATCCAAACAACTGAACAGTGGTTAATTCCAAGCGAGATTCGTGTACTTATGGAACTGATAAAAATGGTTGAGAATGTGTATGTCAGCGGTGGAAAGCTAGCAAAGCAATTGCCCATGAAACTACTTGGAGACAAGGAAAGCAATCTGGGATGCTTGGAAGTTGGGAGAAATACTGGAAGGGAAATAAGTGCTTGGGGGACTGTCCCAGCTCTGTCACCTCTTAAAGGAATGACACTGTATAAACCTGAACTGCTGATTTAAACAAAAACAAAAAACCACCACCTTTTCAAAAGGCGCCAAACCTTTTCTGGAGTCAGGGGAACTCTACTTATTCAAGAAGTTTACAAAAATCTGTTTTATTCTTCCTTAGTATCAGATCTTAGTTCATTTTGAGGCTGACTTATCTAAATGTAAGTAAGTACCAGCTGCTTCACAGGGGCCAATGCCTAATTTTCAGTTAAGTTTTCTAAAAAGTGTTTTTCTTTAGAATGAAAGCAAACATTAAGGGAGGATTTTAAGAGATGGGTATTACGCATCTTACCTGCTGTTCTGAAATCTGTGCTGCACGGGATTTGTATCTGAACAAGCATACTTATTTCTTCTCCACTGAGCAGCAGAGAACCTGTCCCAAGATGCTCGATGCTGAAAGGACCTTCAAATTTTTGCTAAGTGGCCTGTATTTTTACCTGGCCAGAGGGACCAGTAGTTCTAGTGATTGTGCAAACTAGGAAACTTTTAATGCAGGGTAGCAGGGTCCACACGAACAGTGAGTGCGCAGCATACTAGTGAGCTGTAGATTTACTCTCTACCTTACCACATACTAATAGTTCATCTAGACAAGCCCATTGTATAACACAGGTTTACTCTGGAAAGTGTCTCTAAAAATGGCATTACTCTACTGACAATTTCCAGATGAAATTTTCTTCATTTGGCAAATAAACGTGTATTTAACCTGGCTTCCTGCAAATCAATTTGGAATCTGAAAACCAGGAAAGTTCCTCCTTGAAATGTGCATCATCACTAGTAATAAAAGTTCTGCAGGCCATCTAGTCCAGCATCCTGTCTCTTACAGGGATAATATCAGTAGAGCTGGTTGGAAATCAGAATTTTTGGTTTATGGGAAGTATTGACATTTCAAAATTTGTTTTCATTGCAAAATGGAACAAAATTATATTCTGAAATTGTTTCTTTTTTATTTTTATTTTCACATTTCATAACAAATCAATAATAATAATAATATAATATGCCCTATAACTGATGTCATATGAAAATAATATATTTTCAAATTTTATTGTTTTAAAACCATGAAAGGTAGCCACAACTTAGTATTGACAAACATGTTATCGTATTTTCTAGATCAATCAGTATTAAGTTGCAACTCCCCTTAAGAATTTTAGAACAGTAAAACAAAAATAGAATATTTCAACTATGTCATTATGTCATGTCAGTAGGAGTATTACCACCGCTACTGGTATGATAATATTGAAACATAATAAAAATATAAATATGAAAAACTAAACATTCAAAACAAAACTATTCCCCAAAATAAAAAAATTCTGAAATGAAACAGTTGAAAAAACATTTAGACAAAAAATTTTCAACCAGTTTTAAAGTACCAAATACTTCTGAAGAAGATGTAAGGACCATAAAAGTAGGCATATGCAGGATAATCTGACCCCACATTAAGTCTCATCCTGATCTCTAGGAGGTAAAGCTTGATGTAAGCCATAAAACAGGTTTAATATTCCTTCCAAAATTGTTAATTATAATTCTGGATATTCTTGATATCCACATAAATACCCAATGCATTTTTCAATCTTGTTAAATTCTTGGCCTTAACAACTTCCCATGGCAACGAGTTCCACGGTTAAATCCAAGATGTGTGAAAAAATATTTTCTTTTATCCATTTTGTATCTCCCATCTTTTAATTTAATTAAATGTCCCCTTTGTTCTTGTGTTAGGTGAAAGGAAAAAAACCTTCTCAGTCTACCTACTCACTGCAACCTCCTCACTTATTCATCTCCATGGTAAGAGAACAATTCAATTCACTCCCTCTCTTCATACCAAAATGTGTTCATGCTTTTGATCATTCTTGTCACTCTTCTCTGAACCCCCTCTAATTCTGCAATATCATTTCTGAAATGGCATGACCAGTACCATACACAGTAGTCCAGATGAGGCTGCACCACTGATGTATAAAGGCATTACATGAATATCTGTATTATTCACCATCCTATTCTTTATGCATCTTAACAGCTTTTTTGACTGGAGCTACACATTGAGTAGAGATCTTCACTTAAGTTTCTACAATGACACCCTAGTCCCTTTCTTGAGTAGATCCAATTCATTTTGAACCCTGTAAGGTGTGTGAGTTGTTTAAATATTTCCTTGCAATGGGATTACTTTGTATTTATCAACATTCAATTTCATTTGCCACTATGTTGTCCATTTACATAACCTTTTTAGGTCTTTCTGGATTTCCTCATAGTCTTTTCTGATCTGGACAAACATAAGTAACTTTGCATCACCTGTAAATTTTGCTACCTCACTACAGTCCTTCCTCCCTTTCCAGAATATATTAAACAACACAGAACCCAATATGGAATCTTGAGGCAACCCTCTGTTAATTTTCATCATGGAAAAAGGTTAACAGCCAGGTGCCCCAAAATTCTGTACATCATGGTCAAAACAGCAGCCATTGGTGTCTTTAAAAAAAAGGTAGTGTACTCCTCTTTGGGTTTCCATCTGGATGTGATGAGATTTCTCTTTTAGAGTAGGTGATAGAATTGTCTGTGGTCTCAGTCAGACCCATGGGAGCTCAGTATCAGATTATAATACATGATTTTGACGACCATCTTGCTTTTCCTCCCCCAAATAACTTCCATTCAGGCCTGATTTCAAAGGTTATCTCAAGAGCTGTTAGAACTAGAAGTAATTTTGATTTGTCCAAGCAATAATACCCTCCACCCCCAGAGGATGGGGCAGTCCAAGAAAGGCTGTGTCTGAGAAACCCACTGGGAAGAAGGAGCCCAAGAGTCTCCTTTTTTCTTCTTCTTGTGTTTCCAGTTAGGAAAAGTGACAGGTTGGTTTGTGCGTATTTTCTTTTTTGAGGCTTAAAAAAATTCCTACGGCCACATCACAAGGAGACTTGTTTGGTATGACGAATTCCAGACCTCTAACTGATCTAGCCCCTGTATGCAGTCAAATCTATCAGCCTGCCTCCAGTACTCCAGGGAGAAGGAGACTATTCCCCAGTTCAGTTTGTCAGACATGGAGGAGACATGAGAATTTACAAAACTAGCTATTAAGATAGTAAATAGCATTATGTGGCAGCACTAGGAGTTTGAGATCCCTGACTGCAAAAATCACACTGGAACTAAAGTATGGGTGAAGTAAGATGATAAATATTCAGTTTTAAAATATGGGTGGTCACCAAATTCATTAAATTATTTTTTCAACATTTTCATTTAGAATATTATCCATGTAAAACTTCTCAGGTCTTTTTTAATGGTCTTTTCTTTAACCTGAGTCTAAAACGTGTCCTAGAGCACAAGTGAAAAAGTCTACGAGATATTCTGCCATACATGTAGGATTGGGGAGAGAAGTTTAACAGGCTACCTATTCATCTTGCATGGTAAATTTAGGTTTAGTAATTTTTCCTAAAAATAAGTTACTCAGTCAACGAGTTATCTAGACCCCAAACTTAACTAGTTCTTATATTGTTTTGACTAGTCAGCTAAGAAATCTGTTAGCAAGAGCAAAGAGTTATCCTGCTGTGTAATAGTAGTAATAGAATGATGTACTACTTACATTCAAAAGCTTCTTCGCTTTCATTGTCTTCATCAGAACTGATCTCAGCATATTTTGGTTTCTCATTAACTGTGCTACGTTTGCGCTTGTTCATTTTCACACGTTCACAAAGTGGCATGGTGGATTCAATTTCTGCCAGGAGCTCAGGAGGCAACTCCTTTAACACTGACTGATCTATGCTACCTATTAATGAAGAGTAAGAAGAGTAAATGTAGATCACTAAGGGACCAAAGCTGTAGTCCTTTCTCAGGACTAATTCTAATAGAGCACCCACTAAATATCTCATAGTTAGATATTCTTGAAAGTAACTGATGTCATGAAGTCCTCTGTCCAAAGTTTTATATTTTGTCAACTTTACAATTAAAATGATCATACTGTATCTCTTACAAATGTACTTTAAAAAAATATTTACCAGCATATACATGATATAAATTCAACCAGCAACCTTCACATACATTTCCCTCACTCCCACTAAACAGAGTCTTACTTTAGTTGGTTGTCCAAATTTGCAGAAGTGTTTAAAAAAATTAGGCTAAGTCAGGATTCAGTATGCATCATGGTCACATTTCTACTTATTCTGCAACATCTCCTTTACCAGTGCACATAAGAGGATTACTTTGCAATATCAGCGGGTGGAAACAAAAGCAATCAGAATTTATAAGGTTGTTAACCTTAAAATAAGGCCCAGATGACTAGCACACCTCAATTGTTTCCTATGTAGAAATACAACTTTTTTGTGGCTATTACAGAGTTCATTTTTGTTGCTCTTTTCTTAAGCTTAACACAAACTTAAAAAACTTAAAGCGATTGATTAGGTACCAAATAAAAAGAAACAGCAAATAGGAGTACACTATTTTCTACTAATATTCCTTACAGTACCAGAAAGATTATGTAGCATCACATCGCTGTCATCACACATTTTGGTAGTGCTGATAGGCCTATACAAAGCCAGGACCTCTTAAAGACACTCTTCTATAGGAAGGGTCACACACATATTTCTTAGCAATCAGCCAGGAAAACCAAATTAGTTCAAAGACCAAGTATTATGCTTCAGCACTGGTTCTAATGCACCAATCCTTCACAGACTTATACAGGTGCATATATTTATGCACTGAATAGCTTCACTGAAGTTAATGAGACTACTCATAGCGCAAAAAGCATGTGCATAAGTCTTTAGAGAATTGTGGCCTAAATAAAGGCATGACAAAAAGCAACTCTTGGGGGAAGACAAGGAGTGCCAGGGGACAAGAAGAACATGTTTCTGCAACTCAGTTTTTAGTATTTTCTTTCTTGTTGAATTCAATAGGATATGGTCTACTCTGTACAAATCATCTCTCACCAAAGTTTCTTAAGAAGAGTTGAGGTTATTATATACACAGAGCCTCATTTGTTCAGGTATATATAGAAACACCTGGAAAATCCAAGTTTATGCATAAGAAATGAGTCTTATGGTAACAAGCATTAGTCTACAAAACACATGCTAATGATTTTGCTCTGCTTCAAATTTACAGGATACTTATAAAAACTAAAGGGATACAATTTTCAAACAGAAATGTGATTTTTATTTCCTAAAATATTTAAGAGTAAAACATTGAGGAAAATTTGTTTTCAATGTATTTCATTTTTGCATTTGATAGTGGATTTAGTGTATAGTTTTACTGTTAGCACACTGCACAGTCAGTCACCTTTTCCTCTAGTTTGTGTGCCTTTTTTGAACAGTAGTATGGGAGGGGAAACATTTTGCAGTTTTCTTTAGATAAGATTTTTAAAACCACAAAAATTGGCAGAAGGCAACAGGGGCAGCTGAACTACCTGAAACTCCATTCAAGTTTCGAAATTGACTAGGATACGTTGATGAAGTGCTGCTAATATATTAGCTACCATGCATGTTAAACCTTTTTTATATTTGTACACTACAATATATTTGTAACAATCAAAAATAAGTATAATGAATCATAATTTATACTTGGGAATCTTTACATTTTAAAATATAAAGACATTTTATGTGTATGTATTTTACTATACAGCATTGTAAAGAAAATTTCTGAACACTGATATGTTGTCAAATACAATCCATCACTTTTCACACTTACCAAAAATTAAAACACCAGTGTACTCTTTAGAACAATTTACTACAGGACCTCTGTAAAGTCCTAACTACATCATAATCAATCACGTTGGTGAACCCTGTGAGAACATAGCTGCCCCCAACATGGTTAAAGTGTAGTTCAATTTTACAGTATAAACAAAATGTGTGTTATAACCTTGTCTGTGAAATATGCTAAAGCTTTGGCAGATCCAAATATAATATTTCCTAGTTAAAATAACATTTCTGTGATCCACGATTAAATAATACTGTAATGAGGAATACTAGAAAAGTACGTGGGGAGGTTGGCATACAAGATATGTACTTTTTCTGAAAAAGTTCTCTAAAACAGCTTCAGTCTGAGCGTTAAATGTATATTAAAAGCTTTGACAGTTAATATTAAAAAAATACTTTAAAAATATATTCACGCAAGTAACCTAACAGACAAGTCCCAGAGTTCAGTGACCAAAAACGGCACCCTGTTACGCTTTTCCAGAATAACTTTTTCCCTAAAATTCCTAGATTCACATAAATAATTTCAGCTTGTATCTGTAATTAAAAAAAAAACACCTTTAATTTTAATGAAAATACTTTCCCCTACCTAGTTGATCATCTAAATTAATAATACAAATTATCAGTCGATTTTATTCTGAGAAATGTCATGGTATTTGCATTTATTTTACAACCTGAAAAAAATACAAGTAACTTGCTTCCCTCAGCTTCCTTTATTTACACTATTCAATAATAGGATCAGAAGCCTTTCACGGTATAGCATTTTGTCTGTTGGCATCTTTATTTTATTACAAAAGACTAAAAGCCCATTGGTACAATTAAATGCCCCCAAACTTAGCTAATCCCGGGGTAAAGTTGCCCAGTAGTGCACTGTGATGTTTCAGAATGCGTTGTGGCTAAATTTAAAACACTATGAACCAGGAAATGAAGAGTTGACACACACACTACCCTTGCAATGCAACTTTAACTTTACCCCAGCTGGAGATGGCAACAGCCACTAGGAATGGCTCCATAAGGGTGGTGTAAAGATTAACAAACTATCAAGGAGAATGGAGTCTCTATCTTTGAATGCCTTCAAATCAAGATTTACTAAAAAGATGTTTTAGTCAATCACAAGTTAACAGGCTCAATACAGGCGTAACTGGATGAAATTCTCTACCCTAAGATACACAAGTTATCAGACTAGATGGTCTACTGTTCCTTCTAGTCTTAACACCTATGAATCTATAATAAGTAGGTATGAGAAAGGATTAAGAGAATGTGCCATTGCTTGTACTCTGGTTCATAGATTCGAATTCCAGCATTTATCGACATGCACTCCAGCTGCATTGACTATGTTAGGTGTAGCTGTACTGAATGGATAAGGGATTAGTAGAAGCAGCCTGGCTACAATATGAGGAGAAACACATATGGACTTTGAGGGATCAAGTACGCCTCATTTGAGCACTGAATTTTGTAGGCTGTGTCAGTAGAAGTGCATGAGGGTGTCTTCTTGACATGGGGATTATCAGCAGTGGTTTCCAGGGTTTAGTGACAGGAAAATAAAGGCAATGTCTCAGAAGAAATCCTCAGCACAAAGGTGAAGGGGTGATAACATTTAGTGAGTCTGGGGATGTTTGTGTGCAGTAAGGTTAGTGTTTGAATGTAGGCTAGGTGCAGGTAGCTCCTGTTTGCTACACCTGACATAAACCCAAATTTTGCCTTAGCAGACAGAAGGTGTTAGACTTTGTCCTTCAGTGCACACGTGTTTTGTTTGCAATGTGTTCTGTAGCATCTGTGAGGACAGAGTGCTAGTACATGTGTTATTAATGTGTTGGGGTATTGCTTAAAGAGGGCAAAATTAAAGTTGCGTTGTGGGGCTGGTGTGAAACTTAACTCTTCATTTCTTGGCTTTCAAAGGTTTAAGTTTAGCCACTCTCCACAAGGCTCTACTGTGCAACCTTAACTCTGTGTTAATAAAGTTTTAAGGCATTTAATTTCCTTGTTTTTTTAAAAAAAATAGTTTTGCAGTATTTGCACATACCACAACCTATTTCCCACACTCCACTGCCTCTGGCTCCTTGACACTGATTATCCTAGGCACAGAATGTAGTGTAGTGGTTGCACGTTGGTCCTTCCACTACCCTTGCATCATCTCCTTAGCTCGTCTTCTGCCTGTCCAGCACACTGATTCTCCCTCCTCAGTCCTCCTGCCCATGGAGGAGCAGGCATCAGCCTCGGACCTGCATGTTGTGGAGCTGGGATAAGGATATAGAAACAGTCCAGGGACTAGCATGGAGTCAGTGGAGACATTTTTGAAGGGGGACAGACATGGGATCACATCAGAGGAAGGAGGACTGTCCTGTGGTTAGGAAACTAACCTGGAATGTGGGAGGATCTGGGTACAATTCCTGGACTTTGGGCAAGCCACTTAGGTTTCGTCTACAAAGGAAGTTATAGAGATCATATCGCCATAACATTCTCTGTGGATGCTTTCTTCTCAATAAGAGTGGCTTTTTTCTTTTCTTTCTTATTTCTTAAACCATTTTCAAAGCAACATAACCTAAAATGGAGAAAGGCACTCTGACACCAGAAGAAGTGTCTCTACACAGGGAGATATACTGGTAACTACAGCAGCAGGAAGTCACACCTCATCTAATACCGATACAGCTTCCCATGTAGACAAAACATTTGTTTCTGTCTCAGTTCTTCATCTGTAAAATGGGAGTAATAGCGCTTCTCTACCTCACAGAGCTATTGTGAAGATAAATACATTGAAGTCTTTGAGGTGCTCAGGTATTACAGTGATGGGGGGCAGATAAGTGCCTATGATTGAGTGATTGATGGATGTGGGTTCCTGGAGAGGACAGGGTTGAAGCCACCTCAGCATCCCCCGCTGCACAGCTCTGATTCCCTACTTCCACCCCACTCTTCCCTGCACTGTTCCAACACTCCCCCTCACTGCTCTGACCTCCCATAATCCCCCCAAAAAGCTCAGACTACCCTACCACTGCTCAGATGCTGCTCCCACTCCTCCAACATTACCTCCCTCATGCCTAATACCAAATGACTAAAATCAGTTGGGGGATGATTAAAGTCATAGTTTTAGCTCCCGTTATGTGCAAAAAAAAAAAAAAAAAGTTAGACGAACCAAGCGATTTTGTAAAATGCTGGGTTTGTTTAGGGAACTGTATCTTGGGAACCCCTTGCTCAATTGACCCTAAACCTGGATCAATATATCCCCCACCCAAATCGGATATGGCAAATTTCAAGGCAATCTGGACAAAGATTCAGATTTTAGAGCATTTAGAATAGTTAGCCTTTAACTAGAAAGCAATGAAAAATCTCAGCTATAGCACAGCATAAGTTCTTTTGTACCAGCTTCCAATGGAGGCAAAGAGATACTTTTGATTAGTAATCGAAGTACAGGACTAGGGATCATTTCAACAAGGTGGTTTTTATTCCTTAGTGTCCTTCTCTGAACTTCTCACTTTTACCTATTTCTAAAATGAGGCTAGTACAACCCACTTTTGACAAATACTTTGAAAGAAAAATATGAAGTGCAAAATCATATAATAGTACTCTGTAGAGACACTGTTGGCAGATTCATGACCAACTATGATTAATTTGAAATTTTGTTTTTATTTGATAAGCGTGGTAGTGGTTTTTTTGTTTTGTTTTGTGCACAAATGTAATAACTTAGTATCTTTTTTACCAATATGGAAGCTTAGATTTTGTAATTGATGTGACCCACAGATTTGTCATACCCTATGTTATGATTAAACAAATTAAAATTTGAGCCATCAATCCTCTTGAATGTTACTGTTTTCAAAATGGAAAGTGAAAATATGCCTCAACTGAGGTAGTTGCATAACTTTTTCTCACATTAATGAATCACTTGTACATAACACTTTCTCCACAGACATTTGAGATACTGGTAAGCAAAAGAAAAAACAAGCTTATTTCTTTTGTCCCAGACTGTTATATACCAACTTTTAATGGGACAAGATGGTAAAATTAAGAGGAAAATGAGATTTTTTAAACATGCAGAACATCACTATGCTATCATTTCCCCGCCCCACTCATTCACTTTCTTTAAAACCACAACTCATTTAACTGAACCCATTAAATTTAAGTTTAAAACTGATTTTAATATTTCCATCTCTTTTGAGGTCACAATGAGAGTTTCTTTGCTTGCTTTCAACCTTCACTATCATTTTGGCAAAAGTCAGGGGTCTCTTGAACTTCATGACCTAATCATTGTGTTCCTTTTTTAAATAAAAATGTAATTTTAAATAATCATTACATTCACCAAAATAAGATAGTCTTAAAAATTAAATTTCAGGTGAATGGTAATCATCTAACTTGAAATAATTACATTTATAATTTTAAAAAGATATCTAAAACTACAATATGGTATTAAAAGGAGCACTTAACTATCAAAAAGACATGAGAAAAAAGAAAAATCAATAATCTGAAAGCAAACAAATAGTTCTATCTTACTCCTATTATAGTCATAGGCCAAACTCCTATTGAATATGAACAGGATCAAGTTTAAAGGTAGAAGTCAACAGGTTAAACTTTCTTAGGTGGAAAAATCACCTAAAGCAGATCAAAAGTGTTGAATGCTTTACTACCAGAAAAATTCGTTCACCAGTGGCTAGTAGGAAATTTTCCCATTGTCAAGTTCTGCTGAATGTAAACTTTCACTAAAAAAAAAAAAGGCACATTTTTCCAATCACGAATGTCTAAAAGTAAGCAAACACATCCAACATTTAGAAATCTAAATAAATGGCTTCACTTTCAGAGGTGTTGACTTCTACAAGGGTTGTAAGTGCTTAGCATCTCTGAAAAATTATACCACAAGTTTCTAACATTTTTGCTGCAAAGATAAACTTTCAAATGCGAACCAATTAAGTTCTGTCTTTCTGAATCTGCAAAAAGACAGTCCATGTCTTATTCTATTTCTGCTCTCCAGGAAATGAACAAAATTTACAATAATCTGGTCAGTTTCAGGACTGTGTTCAGAAGTAGATGAGCATCATGTCTATTTCACTCTTTTGCGCTTAGACAATGCTTGGAGCAGCAGCAAAGGCAGGCGCTGGAGTGGAGGAGAAAAAAATAGAGGACAACCCACACAACTCACGGTAGACTGGACATGGAGAGAGGGGTGAGGTAACTGAGACCTCTCCTCTTTGCAGTAGCAAACTAAGATATATGAGAGAAAGATATTGATTGTGTGTGTCTGCTTACATCTGACAACCAAGAGGGTTACAAGTTGATCTGATATCTGCTAAGGAATGGGCATACAAAAGATGAACCTTCCAGAGCACTATGTTAGTATAAATCCTGGGAGTGGGAAGTGGTAGAGTCCTGTAGTGAGACAGTGATTCTGCACACGGGCCCTGCAGGACCTGCTACCATAATAGCGGGAGCAGGTAAAATGTACTTTGTTGCGGGTGGAATTGGGTGGGAAAAAAACCAGACTGCAGTAATTTGTGGGAAAACACTAAATCTCTCATCAGTTTACCATGTAAAAATTGCATCTGAATTCCATTTATATATAGATTAACCAACTTTTTTTTTAAAAGTAGCATGGGGAAATCTGTCTCTCTTGCAGAATTTGCAGGATCTAAAGTTTTTGTGGGTAGGAGTGGGATAAAAATGCAAGAAACAATGCAGTAGTGGGTAGGAGTAGGTATTGTGGGGTGCGGTGGAAGCAGAATTTTTAAAAGTCCCGTGCAGGATTCTAGAAATTCACCACTTGCTTTTTAGGGTTTCCTTCCACTTTTTGTGTCAACTTCCAGCTATCATGTCTGGGAAATTTTTCAAATGATAAACCTGTTCAATACAACCCAGACAGGGCAAAGCCTAGAACAGAATTAAATTAGACACTTTATCTTTGCTTGCGCTAGAATTATTTTTAAAAAAATCCATTTTATCATTACAAAGTCACATAATTGTATTTCTATCCTATTCAGAAGTTGAAAAAGCAAGAAAGATATTTCCCCCTAATGACAGCATTCTAGTAATGCTGTTTTGAATACATGTATATTTAATATACAAATTTAACTAATTTAAAACTTTTATGTAAATTTCCTTATAGTCCCTGTGTTAGGGCCCCTGCTGGAGGCCTCATGCCCCTGCATCAGCCTGCCCCAGAGTAGAGCAGCGAGAAGTCCTCCAGGCAGCCTAGAGTGGCTGCAGAAGAGCGGCCAATCAGAGGAGCTACTGGAATGACCAATAAGGAGCCAAAAGGGCCAGATAAAAGGCAAGCAGCAGAGCAGAGCCTTCAGTTGCTGTGTGGAGCTTGACAAGGGAGGCCCAGGTGCCTGTCTGGCTAGATGAACAGCATGCCATGGATGGCTCACTGCAGAGAGATCACCTGTCAGAACCGAGCCCAAGGAAAGCTGCTGAAGACCAGCCGAGAGAACCAGCGGCCAGGGGGTGCTTGCAAGAGGCAGGTGCTACCCTGATGTAAAACCAAAAAAAGAAAAGCATGCTCACTCCAGCCAACCAAAGGGAGCTGTCCATGAGAGGTGGGTGCCTCCCCCCAAAAAGACTTTGATTGCAGGTACATTGGCTAGAGAAAAGGGGGCACTTGTAAGAGGTGGGTGCTGAACCCCGTTACATTATGGTACCAAAGTCGGATCTTCAGACTGACCTTGTCTAAAGGGGGCCAGGACAGAATTCACTGTTTTACTTGGTCAAGCTTTCAACTGTTTTACTACAAGCTTTTAACCGTGTTATTGTGTGAGGCCAGAGGCAGTGGCAGCAACAAAACAGTGAAGGCAGAGGCTGAAGAAAGCTGGAGGCAGAGGTGGAGGCAAAAGCAGTTAGACAATGAAGCCAGAGGCAGAGGCCAAAGAAGGGCCGGAGCCAGAGGCAGGCACAGAAACAGGCAATATTTTAATTATTTATTGGGCAGAGCCAGAGCCCAAAGAGAGCCAGAGGCAGCCCAAGTGGAGTACACCCTGACTAACGGGGGCATGAGAAAAGACTGGGGGGGGAAGAACCACTGCCTCAAACCTGTCTGAAGGGGGAGGTGTGTGGCAGGGTGGACTAGGTCCTGAGGCCCCCTGCTGGAGGCCTCATGGCCCTACATCACTCTGCCCCAGACCTAGAGCAGCAAGAAGTCCTCCAGGAAGCTTAGAGTGGCTGCAGAAGTGCGGTCAATCAGAGGGGCTGAAAGGAGGACAATCAGAGGAGCAAACAATAAGGGGCCAGAAGGGCCAGATAAAAGGCAAGCAGCACAGCACAGCCTTAAGTTGCTTTGTGGAGCTTGACAAGACAGGACCTGATTGTCCTCCTTTCAGCCCCTCTGAAAGGTGCCTGGATGGCTAAACGAGCGGCAGGCCACAGACAGCTCACTGGGCAGAACTGAGCCCAGGGAAAGCTGCCGAAGACCAGCTGAGAGAACCAGCAGACAGGTGGATGCTTATGAGAGGCAGGTGCCACCCTGATATGAGACACCCCCCACCCCCCAAAAAAGCAGGCTCACACTAAAGCAACCAAAGAGGGCTGTCCATGAGAGGCGGGTGCTGGCCCAAAAGAAGACTGATTGCAGGTATATCGGCAAGAGAAAAGGGGGCAGTCATGAGAGGTAAGTGCTGATGCCATTACAGTCCCACATGCTCCCATGTTTTTTCCAGATGCCTGGGGAGCCTTTCAGTGCAATGGACATGACTCTCAGCTGGTGTAGTCAATAGAGCAACACCTATTTATATCAACTGAGGATCTGGCCCATTGAATGCAAAACTGAACAGGACACTGTTTGAAGCCTCTTTCTATTATTATACCAAATGAAAGTTATATATGCCATAAATCCCAAATGGTCTGCAGCTCTGCTGGTATAGTCTCTAATGTTTATAAAGGCTCCTTCAAACATTGCACTCATCAAGATAATCAATAAGTCAAACTTCTGTAAATTCGAAGCATTCCAGATATTGGTTTCACAGCATTTAATAGATGTTCTAGTTTCACCATTGGAAGCACCATTGGTGCTTCCTGAACCATAGCTATTAAACTTATAGGACTTAAAAGCTCAACCAGATGTACTTATACATTTTATAAATTCCATGAACTCTATTTTTCTCATGGAATTTACAAACTTTGCCAGCTTCGTGCAAGTAGCTACAATTCACAAAGAATTGCAAGACTCCTTAACTGTGGCATAAATACCTTTCAGCTCCCCTACTACTCCTTCCCAGTTATGTTATAAATGTGAATTGCCCCATACATCTCATGAAAGGGGGGCATGGATCAGTGTTCATATCGCACTCCCCATCAGTACCCAGCCCAAGCTGGGGAAGCTAATGATCCAGCCACTGGACCAAATTCGGCAATGAATCCTGGTCATGTGCCACCTGAGGCACATTGCACATATGCTAAGGAGATGATCTCCTGGAAGCAGTGAAGGATTCTCCTGACCCAATCAGAGAACTGTGTGGGAGAGCAGGAGGAGAATGCAACATGCCAAGCTCACTTAGCCAAGACATAGATATACCCTGGATGCTGGGGTAAGTACGGGGGATTCCACTGGTACTGTTTCTAGGAGCAGAAACCACTACCCCTGCCTCACTGGGAAAGAAGGCCTTCAACAGGGCCACAGTGTGGGGCAGAGCCACAGGGAGCCCCTGTGACAGCTTATGCTCAGGACCATGGCGTGCATTACTCCAGCCTGCCAATTACCACATGAATAGTGCTTAGACTACAACATGCCCTGAAAACTCAATATGGGATCCAACAACCAAGCAGGATTCTTTATTTCTCACGCATCACCCCCAGAAATAAATGTTCTGAAGGCCAAAGTATACCTCTCACTGACACCAAGAGTTCCATTTCCATCAATAAGTTTGAATAGATGTAACTGTTTGCAACTTCAAAACGATTTTGATGTCACACAAGAACATTTCAGGAAAGATGTGGACAAATTGGAGAAAGTCCAGAGAAGAGCAACAAAAATCATCGTTAAAGGTCTAGAAAACATGACCTATGAGGGAAGATTGAAGAAATTGGGTTTGTTTAGTCTGGAAAAGAGAAGACTGAAAGGGGACACGATAACAGTTTTCAAGTACATAAAAGGTTGTTAAAAGGAGGAGGGAGAAAAATTGTTCTTCTTAACCTCTGAGGATAGGACAAGAAGCAATGAGCTTAAATTGCAGCAAGGGTGGTTTAGACTGGACATTAGGAAAAACTTTCTGTCATAGTGGTTAAACACTGGAATAAATTCCCTAGGGAGGTTGTGGAATCTCCATCACTGGGGATTTTTAAGAGCAGGTTGGACAAACAGCTGTCAGGGATGATCTAGATAATGCTTAGTCCTGCCTTGAGTGCAGGGGACTGGACTAGCTGACCTCTCGAGGTCCCTTCTAGTTCTATGATTCTATAAGTATAATATTGGCTCTGCAGTGTTAGTGGGAATAAGTATCAGTAAAAAAAAAAATTAGTTGCTTCTGTAGGAAGAATACACTTAAGGAGCAGTTTTAAGTAAGATGATGCCATTTTTACACAGTCACAGAACAGCTGCACAGAGTGTTATCAGTGTGTCTTAACAGAAACTTCTGGGGAGTGGTTAAAATCTCCTTTGTAGATCTAGCCAGAATCTGAAAGCATTCAGTACAAATACGGTATCCATGCTGATTAATCCTAAAATGATCTGTCTAAATATGAAAAATGGTCCTCTGCACTAGACTTTGTCAAAGATTCTTCGGTGAAACCACTACAGTTTTTAAGACAAGCTCATGTGTGATATGACAAGACCCAAAAAAAGGTGTTCTACACAAGTCTCAAAAAAAATCCCATTTGTCCTATGGAGAGTAGGAAGCTTTTCTCAGCCAGCATCAGCGTCTACAGAACTGAAGCCTCTATTAAAAATAATTACATTTATTTTTGTTGTGGTGGCTTCCAAACATGAACTGAAAGTAAACCAAATCACCAATATCTTCTTAAGTCTGCAGACAGTTCCATTTCCTTTGTGGCTGCTCTTTATTTTGGCAAGCTGCTGCAGAGAGAAAACTGCTCCTTTCCAAATTCTATGAGTAGCCAGGAAACTGACAAGAATCAGCTCAATTTCATGCTGCAGCTCAAGGGCACAGCTATGAGCAGAAACAGAGGCAGACACTGGAGCTATTGACTGGAAAGAACGAAGAACTGGAATCTGGATAGAGGAAGGATTGCAAATATAACCCACTCACCGCAGCCAGACTACTGAGGAGAAAGAAGAATACCAGAGACCTCACACACAACCCACCTTTGCAGTAAGAGACTTTGGAGTAGAAGGGGGAGGAGGAGGGACTCACAGATTTTTAGACCAGAAGAGAACATTATAGTAATTTATTATTATTTGAATAACACAAATCATAGAATTTATCCAAGCGATGCCTGTATCAAGCCCATAACTTCTGGTTGAGCTGGAGCTATCTTTTAGAAAAAACATTCAATCTGTGAACGGAACAGAAAAAATGTTCCTTTTTCCTTCAAACAGCCAGAGGGGATTGGAGGGATGATTCAAATTTATTAATGGCCTACTAGCTAGAGGCCTATATGAAGAACAGTGATCCCAAATCAAGGTTCAGGATAACAACTTGGAGAATCCCAGGAACCTCCTTTTTCCCAGCAATGCCCCTATTTTTTAAGTCTTTGGCTAACAGGCTTATCCCTCTGTCTATTAGGAGTCTGTTAAAATTACACAAGCCCATGTACCTGGGATGGCTGTGCAGCAGAGAGAAAGCTTGATGGAGAAAAAACTGCATGCCACTAAGGATTTGTTTAGATGAAAAATTGCACCAGTTTAACTAACTGTGTGATTTTTAAATTGATTTAATTTGACAGCTGCTAAAAGCTGTTTGGACACTTATTTCAGTTGAAACCAGGTTTATTTTAGGTCATCTTAAATTGATTAGGAAAATTTTAAGCTAAATTTAAATAAACCAATCAAACTGAATGAGTATCTATACAGGGTTTTGCAGCAGTTCAACAAAATCTGTTTAAAAATTAAACCAGAGCAACCTGTGTGCATAGACAGGCCTCAGAGGTTTCTTGGGGGGGTAGCAGAAGAAGAAAGGACAAGGAAAATACGGGGAAGGAGGTGCAGAACACCATGTAGGAATTGTAAGAGAAATAGACGAAAGTTAGTGGTGGGAAAGAAAATGGACATTGAAGACAACACTGGAAAAGACTCACCACAACTTATTATATGATAGAAGAGAAAAAAAGCTGAGTGAAACCATGCAGGAAAGTAATGAATAAACAAAAGCAAGGGTGTTATCAAAAGTTACATTTATAAGAATGTCTGACAAATTTAAAAATTAAATGTTGTACACAAACACAGAACAATAAATTCCTTTAAATTGGAGAAGGCATAGTTTTGGGAAATGGCACAAGTGTTTTTCATACTGGCTAGGCAGAATCCTTCAGCCAGCAGCTGCCAAGGGAGACCTTTAGATCTAGTTATGAGTGTTTTCAAACACTGAATTACACCGAATTATTCAGCATCACACATCATAGAAACAGATTGTCTATAAGGTTTTCAAATGTTAACATAGAACACACATGCAGAATTTGAAGTGCAAAGGCAGTTTCTGAAAAATGTGGATGGCCACATGTCAAAAGGTTTATAAAAGAAACCTAGTTACTTTAACTACAGACTCTCCATCGAGCTTATTTCCAGTTCTCTAAGACTATGAGTCTAGAAACAAAACTGAAAAAACTGACAGATGCTAGTTCAGGGATTTACATTTTTCCCCACTAACAGAAAAAAACGTTTTCACTTTGGAAAAGTGACAATATATTGCATGTGTGTCTATATATGGAATATAAAAAGGGGTAGTTTAAGTTCTATCAGCAAGAGTTTAAGATGAATGCATTGCTCATGTGTGGAAAAGCCATTAATCGCTAAATGGGCAATTTAATCACCACTAAAAAGTGTCATTACAACCTTTAGCCACCATGTGTTCTCTACATGCCACAAATTACAGAAAATCTATTTTAGGAATATTTTAGAGGGTGCATATATATAAACTGCAAAGGACTCAGAGGGAGCAAGAACCTCTAAAAATTATCTAAAATAGATTTTCTACACATGACAAAATTATGATTTCAAAGTCCATCATCTTAGGCCCTTCCAAGAGTAGTGCTGGATCCCATCAGAAAGCATAGAATATTCCTTCGTCAATGGTATAAAGCTCCCATTTCTAATCTTTTAGGCTGAGATATGAGACATAAAATTGTGATTTTTCATTTCTAGAAAGGTTTAGTTATGGTTGCAAGACCCAGCCCTAAACCTCAGAAAGATAACTGTGTGAGGCGGCAGGAGTGAATCTCACATTTTGGAGATGAGAAAACTTTTCACTAGTAGGTTGATATTTAAAAAAATATAATTGGTGTTTTGAGCAGCTCAGAGGTTTGGAGAGCTAAAATAAACTGTGAGCAGAGATTAGGTGTAGCAGTGAAAGGTGCATGATAAATTTATCACATGGTTTTTTGGTTTATCCCAGATATCTCCATACTTATGTACACACATGCACAACACACAAAGAGCATTACTTCATCTTACTGAATCAAGACAGCTTTATAAGAAAATGTCTAAATGTCAAATCTGTGAGCAATTAGATATGATGTTAGCTATTTAAGCAGCTATGGGCTCATATGTATAAATGTATGTATTTAAAAGCCTCTTCCACCACACAATTGATTTATGCTTTATTTTGTGGCCTGACAGACTTGTAGATGTTGACACATTATGACTTCTACAAGTTTTACATTCATTTAACATCTAAACACTTAAAACCATAATTTTTAACTTGATGGTAGCTTTCACAATGTGGAGTTATAGTGTTTATCATCTAAATGAGCACTAAGAAACAAATTTGTTCAGTCATCTAAATGAAGTGTTAATTCAATACAAAAATCACCCACCTAAAAACATACAAGCTACATCAAATAAGATTCTGTCCACACTATGAATTCAACTATGTCAGCAGACCAGGTTATATATATCAATTAAAAGATCTTCAGTCTTTCAGCATAGATGGGATCAGACAGACAATGGTGTTTCCAAATTGAGCTAAAGGCTCAAGGCTAATACATTAACACAGCCATGCTGCTTTAAGCATACTGGGGGACAACCATGTAGTATGTGGGTTCCCGCAATACTCATTTATAGCGTAGATTGGTTAATGAGTTTGCCCAATACAACTAGGTGTCCCTACTGAATCATATCATTCCATTCATTTTTTAAGAAGCTATAGATTCCAGGAATAGTAAAAAGTCTTAGGGCTGGATTATACGTGCATGTTTTGCACTGGTGTAACTAAATTGATTTATTTACCCCACTGCAATCCCTAATGTAGAGACACTTAAACCAGTTTAAATCATATTTATACCATATCTATGCATGATTTAGAATTAAGTGTCTCTACATAAGGGATTTGCACAGGAGCGTAGTCCCACCGATGAAAGATTTCTAATATCGACAAGCCATTGCATAACTGAGATTATACAGAGTCAAATGGAAACCACTCACGTAATAAAACAGAGAAATAATTCATTAGTGCCAGTTCAATTAGCTCAAATTTTAAAAATATTTATTCAATTTCTATCAATAGCAATATTAAAAAAATTTAGGAAGAGAGGGAACTTCCTAAATGTAATACAAATTAACCTTAAAAGAGTCTTACCTTTATTTGATTTGGATGACTTGTTCTTGTTGGGTTTAAAACAAGAGCTCCTTGATTTATCTTCTCTGTCTTTAATAAATTTTTGTACATCATCCAAAGAAAGCTTTTGCAGAACAACTACTGGCTTAGCTCCTTTATTTAGATCTTCTACTAGCCCAATCTTCTCCACTTTGTCCTTTTGTTCACCCTTAATTTCAGTTTTCCTTGGCTCCTGAGTGACATTGCCATCTTTATCACGCTTGATTTTTGGAATAACAAAATGTTTCAATGCACCAGATCTTCCCCCCAACAAATAACTGGGAAACTCTGCCTTATTGTCAGTGTGTGGTTTATTACTATCCACTTTACTCTTATTACCATCTGTCCTTCGTTCATCCTTGCTGTTGGGTGATTTAAAACCAGGTTTATCAAGTCTTGATTTACTAGAATCCCCTTTACTTTCCTGTTTAATACGAGGACTGTCTGGTCTTGATTTTTGTTCCCCAGAAGAGAACCTCTCTCTTGACTCACCAGACTCATGTCTATGTTTTCTTTCTAGTTTCTCAGTTTTTGAACTATCAGATTTAATCCCATGTTTGGAGTCATGCTCACTTTTGCTTGAGGATCTCAAATATTCAGGTCTTCTGATCTTGGATGGATCTCCCTTATATCTCTCTGATTCGCCCCTGTCCTCAGATTTTTGTTTAAGGTTATCATGGTCACGCCTTGGAGTCTCAGGAACTGAACGTCCATCTGGTCTTTGTTTTGTTGGATCTGATCTACTTTCAGATTTTACCCTGGAGGGATCAGATTTAATTTCCTGTTTATGTTTAGATATTTCAGGTTTCCTCTCTGAAGACGGTTTACTAGAATCTCTTCTATTATCATGTCTATGTTTTGGCGTTTCAGGCCTGCCTTCATTCTTCTGTTTTGGCGTTTCAGGCCTGCCTTCATTCTTCTGTTTTGGCGTTTCAGGCCTGCCTTCATTCTTCTGTTTTGGCGTTTCAGGCCTGCCTTCATTCTTCTGTTTTGGCGTTTCAGGCCTGTGTCTTATTTCCTGTTTGCCATTATTTTGTTTGCCCTCATTTTGTTTCACGTCCATCTGTCTGTTTTCATTTTGTTTTGTTTCCATCAGTCTGCTCTCATTGTGTTTCACATCCATTAGTCTGCTGTCATGCTTACTTTCATGTTTACCTTCTATCTGTTTGCTCTCATTGTGTTTACTTTCCATCCATTTGGTTTCATTTTGTTGCATTTCTGTCTGTTTGCTCTCATTTTGTTGAATGTCTGTCTTTTGACACTCAGAATCTGACTTTTTTCTAAGGGTCTCGGGATGGTTTTCAGGTTTAAGTTTAAGAACTCCAACAGGGTCTTCTTGGGGAATAAAAATAGATCCATCATTACACTGTTTTATTTCTTCAGGCTTTTTGATGGTGTCTGAATCCTGAGTTACAGTTGCCTGAGAGTCCACTCGTCCTGCTTGCTGAAGATCAATACTAACCATCAATGCTGGCCTTGACCCATTTCCTGCAGAACCTGTCTCCTGAGAAGCTGGTCTATTTCCTCCAGTAGCACCCCCAGCCTCCTGTGGATAAGAATCTTGTTTTCGCTTCTTCAAAGGCTTATCTGCAGATTGAAAGAAAAAAAAAACACAATACACATGAAAGGATAAACCTCTAAGTGAAAGACACCCCCCCCCCCCAAAAAAAACCCTGAAAAACAGTCTCCCTACAGAAACACAGGCAACAAACCTACCCTATGAAAGTAAGTGTGTGCATATCTGTAAACACATTTTCAGTATATTCATGGATTATGGTTTAATGTTAAAAGAACATGAAAGATAACATGCAGCATTCATAAATCAGCAAATGAAAAAGTTAAGGTGTTCCTCCATAACCAGAATTGCTTTTTATGCATAGTGTAATACATTTTCTACTGCAGGACCCAGTTTGATTCAGTGCACGTAAAGGGAGGCGAAGAAAGCAGAGTTTTGTAGCGAACAAGGCATGGATTCTCTCTGCCCTGTTCACTGTGGTGTTTGGATTGTGTGCAAACAGTTTAAGGGACTAAAACTGAACAGTGAGAATAAAAAAAAACTAAACTACCACCTCTGGAGAAGTACAGTGGAAGAGCTGAGGCCTGCACTATAATTCATATACACAAAGGGGCAGTATTGTGAATTTCCAAACCTGAATACTTCACGTTGCAAGCTTAATTTTTTAAAATATTATTTCTGAATGGAATATAAATATCCTCTAACTTCAATTACTTGATTGGACAATTAAGATTTCAATTTACGGTTTACAATTTACAAAATCAACATATACTTAGAGTAGAATCCTGATAACTTTGGATTTAAAAAAGCAGCACCTTGTCATGGGTAGATTATAAGAAGTCAATATAAAAATAGTATATAGCATGTTTATCATCCATTAAACCTAATTCATTACTATCAGGATTTCCCAACAAGGTATTCTAAATGAACATTCATCTGGTGGGTCCCTGAAGCTAAAAACTTTACTTGCAGTACTTCCCATACTTTCAGGTGTCACAAATCTTTTTGTATTTGGCAAACAAGACCTGAAATGTAGGGTCTGTTTTGTTTTTGTCTTTTAGCTTTTTAAATTCTTTCTTTGAATTTTCAGTTCTTTATTGCAAGATGGATTTTCCCAGTTTCACCTCAGTGTCAGAAGAAAAAAAAAATCGACAAGATATAAGAGAGAAAAACATAAAAAGGGTAAGCTTCAAACTCTGAGGGTAGTCGGAGAGATGAAATAAAACTCTGCAAATTGATAATCTCCACAGAGGGAAAATTACAACCTCTGAAAGATTCTCACCCTGGAGAGTAAAAAGCTTGAAGTATCTTCCCTAAAGTTAAAATGAGAGCAAAGTTGTAACAAGCAGCAACATAGTCAACAGTAATAATGTGAACAAGGGATTTTTTTTCTCTTAATTTTTGTTCATATCTCTATGTACGTATCTATAAAATGAGGACTCGGATGAATCTTAAAAATGCAACATCACATACAACATTCACGACTGCAGAAGGAAACAGCAAGCAGGTATAAAACGCCACACAAAAATTGGCTAAAACTGCAAATAAGGAACACTGGAAAATGTAAATAAAACTTTTTTTTGAAGGTAGGAGAGCTTTACTTTAGAAATAAGTTCTGGAGCAAAGTGTTTGGAATAGGATTCCCTTCCAACAGCTGAAGACAAGCAAGAATGCATTGTAAATGTGTGAGGAGAAGACCACATAATTGGCTTTGGATAGGTCTATGAACGCTCTGGTTCCGGGCAGGTGGTTGTGATAACCTTGCCTCTGGTCAACTGACCCTTTAACCAGACTTCAGGTGATAGCAATAAGAAATGAACTCAGACGTCCACTTGGTTATGGTCCTTTTGTTACCAGCATTAACCAGCAAATTGGTTTAAAAAGAAACAAAATAACGGTTGGAATTTCTAGACTGCACCAAGTAAGAATTCCAAAGACATTTTCACATCCAGTGTACAGAGAAGGGCCTCTCCAAGGTGGGCATCAAAGCATGAGAATAATGTGGGGAAGATGATGGGCTCACTAAGATGGAACTCTGACACCATCCAGAGAGGTCACAAGGGCCTGAAGCTCATTTACTCCACAAGATGAAGTCACTGACGCTGGGAAAATGAACTTCCATGAAAAAAAATTAACCTCAAAAGAGCTGAGTGGCCCAAAAAGAACTTTTTCTTCCGTTTTGTCAAGACCAGAATAACTTTTCATGACACAGAAGACTTTATAACAGGAGGCTAAAGAAGTTTCAAGCCCCTACAAAATTGACAAGAAATTGCAGAGAAAAAGGTCTACCTTCAACTAGGTCATAATAGGCCAAAAGAGCTGTTCAATGTATCTGGGAGGATTTAGTCTAAGTTGGACTCAAACAAGCAAAGAAGGTGGTCAAGCAGTTTTTGTATGGAAAGGGACTGGCAATCTTCTTTCTAAACATTGCAATCTTCAGTAATATTAAGATGACCTGACATTAAATTCCTGCCCAAGTTTCTTAGACAAGAATAGAGACCATATCTTATTACTCATATCCAGATGTGGCTGATCTAGGACTGTGGCAAAAATGTTTCCCAGTTTTTAAATACATTAACTGACCAAGCTCCATTTGGACTGGATCTGGAACTATTAGGTGGATGGGGAGAGAAAAGGGTATGTATATACTGGAGATTAGGACAGATTAAACAGGAAGGAAGTTAAGATGACAAATAGGAATGGGAACCGGTGTTGGAGGAGTAATTTCTGACAGATGTCCCCTGGTTAGGAGTTACTGGTTGATGGGGTTTATTGTTTTATATGGTATGTGTAGCCTACCTGCAGTCCTTAGTCATGCACTCCATGGATTACCAATTCAATGTTGCTGAGAGGTTGCAATAAGGATTAAGGTGTTGCCATTAGACCTTATTGATGGTTCTTCCCAACCTTCTTCTCTTACATATCTGCCTTCAGCTAGCTGATTTAGTCCTCTATCTAGTAGGTGTCTAGTATATTTTTAAAGACATAATCAGTTATTTAAAATTGTGGATGAAACCTGACTAGATTACTTTGTATGCCTATTTGGCCAATTGTCTCCAGATGGATACCCGGGGTCTAGCATGAGCAACAGGAGGATCAGCAAGCAAGTGTGGTTCTCCTGGTTTTATTAAATCAGGAATGTAGGCAGTCTCTCACACTAAAATTGGATTTATGCAAGCATGTGGTCTTCTTGCTTATAGATCAAAAAAGAGAAAGTGGGAGTATTGCTAGGATTCTCTTCTGTACCTCACATTTTTTGAAGGTGACTAAGGAGGAAAGAATAGGAAAGAATCAGGAAAGATGAAAATGCAGACATAGGAAAGAATCAGTTGCTTATTGTTTTGGGTGATTGCGGATGGCTTTTGAATAGATTGGAGGGTCTATTATTGTTGAAGATCTGCTTAGACTATCAACTTCTTGGTGCAGGAACTGTGTATTTCAGGTTGTGGTGAGGTAGTTCTAGCATAATTTAGTATCCATTTAGTCCAGACTTCTCCAACTGTTTTCAGTGTGGGTTTAGGCTTGAATATGGCACAGAAATTGCTCTTAAATTCACCCATCATTCTTTTGTTCCTGAGAAGAGCAGAAGCTTGATTTAGATGATGATTCATCCAAGACTCTACAATGCTACCCCACCTATTCAATACTACTAGGAGATACTAGGAGAGGTAGTGAGATGGCCTGAGTACTTGCTTTCCAAGTATATGGCTATGGCTGGGACATGAATGACAGCTACCTACGTGAAACTAATCTGGATCAGAGTGATGTTGGTTAGCTGGAAAAAAGACCAGAAGAAATAGCAGAGATGATATCTTCACAATTTCTCTTTCTCCAGATTCACCACCTAGGAATTTTGTTAGCTCACTTGCATACATCCAGATAGCAGCAGTTAAAAAGTCTGCATTTTCATCTTTGCTTTGTAAGGAAGTTTAGACCTTTCCTATCAGATGTGGATTTTGTCACCCTCTGTCCATGCTTGTCTCATCTCCAAATTGGGAGTGGACCTAGCTACCCAAGAAGCATCTGTCTGTCCACAAACATGATCTCTTAACAGTAATTTCCCACTGGAACTATGAAACTATAACAGAAGGGGGCCTACCTCCCACCTCCCCAAGCAGCAGCAATGTGAGAAGCTGGAAGTAGCAGCAGCCACTGCCAAAGTTAAAAGAAAAGGAGGACTTGTGGCACCTCAGAGACTAACAAATTTATTTGAGCATAAGCTTTCGTGAGTCTCTAAGGTGCCACAAGTCCTCCTTTTCTTTTTGCAGATACAGACTAACACGGCTTCTACTCTGAAACCTGCCAAAGTTAAGTGACTTAGTATTGTTTAAGACCATTACTCAGTGCTAAGGACACTGCCCAAATTATAAAATTTACAGAGACAAAACACATTCAGTGTCCTGTTTCTTCTCCAACAAGCTTTTGTCTGTCATTTATCTCTGCCTACGTCCAAACAAACAAACAATCAGCACAATCTGACAATAATGAAGCAAAAATTAGTTTACTGTAGGTCAAGTACATCCCTTAGGCTTTGAGATTTGAGCTTCTCCTACCCAATAATACCTGCTGGATGAAAGACCCTCTCAATAACACAGAGATGTGGTGGTAGGGAAATCAGACGTGCTTATGAATTTTTTTCTTGGAACCTCTATGCCTGACAGTCAAAATATAGGAAGCCCCTTTCCCCCTTGAATGGAGAAAGGGAAGTTCTTATGGATCCATACCTGGCCTTACAAACTGCCACTAGCACCATCTTCCAGAATTATAGCTTCCAAATTTGAAAAAAAAAATTATATAAACTTTAGTTTTTAATTAAAACTACTTCAAAAAAATTCGATTTGCAAGAAACTTATGACCTTTTTTATAATACTCCACTTTCTCAGTCACACTATTATGGTTACACTGAAAATTCTTTAAGTGAGGATCCTGCTGTTACGTACAATTTAATTTAAAAAAAAAAAAAGTCGCAGGTAGGATCAATAACCTTCTTGGCTTCTTACTGTCAAATACTCAGGATTACAGAAAGGCAAGCTTACCTATCTATACAATAACTGGAGTTCTTAGAGATGTTTTGTCCCCATGGATGCTCCACTTCTGGTGCGTGCGCATTCCCTATGGGTAAGGCCCTGCTAAATTCAGAGTCCATTTTGGTAAAAAATTGGACAAGATTTTAAAAAGCGTAAATTTCATGATTTCAGATATTTAATCTGAAATTTCATGATGTTGTAACTTTAGGGAGTCATGGGATATCATACAGGAAGATCTGGATGACCTTGTAAACTAAAGTAATCGTAATAGGATGAAATTTAATAGCGAACAGTGCAAGGTCATGCATTTAGGGATTAATAACAAGAATTTTTGTTATAAACTGGGGATGCATCACTTGGAAGTAACAGAGGAGGAGAAGGACCTCGGAGGATTGGTCGATCACAGGATGACTATGAGCCACCAATGTGATATGGCCGTCAAAAAAGCTAATGCGGTCTTGGGATGCATCAGGTGAGGTATTTCCAGCAGAGATAAGGAGGTGTTAGCACCTTTATACAAGACACTGGTGAGACCTCATCTGGAATATTGTGTGCAGTTCTGGTCTCCCATGTTTAAGAAGGATGAATTCAAACTGCAACAGATACAAAGAAGGGCTACTAGGATGATCCGAGGAATAGAAAACCTGTTTTATAAAAGGAGACTCAAAGAGCTTGGCTTGTTTAGCCTAACCAAAAGAAGGCTGAGAGGAGATAGGATTGCTATCTATAAATATATCAGAGGCATAAATACCACACAGGGAGAAAAATTATTTAGGCTCAGTACCAGTGTGGACACAAGAACAAATGGATATAAACTGGCCATCAGGAAGTTTAGACTTGAAATTAGATGAAGGTTTCTAACCATCAGAGGAGTGAAGTTCTAGAACAGCCTTCCAAGGGGAGCAGTGGAAGCCAAAGACATATCTGGCTCCAAGACTAAGCTTGATAAGTTTATGGAGGGGATGATATGATGGGATAGCTTAATTTTGGCAATTAATTGATCTTCAACTATTAACAATATATATGTCCAATGGCCTGTGATGGGATGTTAGGTGGGGTGAGATCTGAGTTACTACAGAGAATTCTTTCCTGGGTGTCTGGCTGGTCAGTCTTGCCCACATGCTCAGGGTTTAGCTGATCACCATATCTGGGGTTGGGAAGGAATTTTCCTCCAGGGCAGACTGGCAGAAGCCCTGGGGGTTTTTCGCCTTCCTCTGCAGCACTTGCTGGAGGATTCTCTGCACCTTTAAGTCTTTAAACCACAATTTGAGGACTTCAATATCTCAGACATAGGTTAGGGGTTTGTTACAGGAGTGGGTGTGTTGGATCATATTAAAGAAGTTCTGTATTAAAATCACAAATGAGTTTGATTCCCCAGAGTTTAAATTCCAGGGTATTACTAATTAAGAGGTCTCTTGGTTTTTGGTACTGTTTCTCTCCCTCTATGTGTGAAACTTGCAAGCTGCTAATTGTGTTAGTACATTCTAAGACAGAGTCTATTCTCAAAGCAATTCACAGAAAGAGAGACTCAAAGCAATACTCTAACAACAGAAACAGCACCCAGAGACTCCCCACCCTTTTGTTGTATTAACAATTGTGATTAAAATAGAGATAGAGGATGTATGTGGATGGATGCTTGGTGTGGATAATAACTGAATGATCAGGGAGGTGCCAGCCTAAGAATCCAGTGTCCATCGGCTGAAGAAGGCGTCAAGTGGAAATAACCAGAGGACCCCCCCCCCGGAGGGCAGACTGGAATCCACCCAACAGCCTCAAGAATGGGAGAACCAAAGAACAAGATAACATCTTGGAGCCGTCAGGAATGTGCTATCTGCTGATTGATTCAGCAACAGCATGATGAAGCAATTCCCATAGACTGGCATAGGAAGAAATTCCTATAAAAATAGACTCTAAAAAGTGAGAACTTTGGGGTCTGATTCTGCAAACCAACTTCCAGGAGCATCAGATGAGCATCTGACAAGGCCCTGCTCCCTCCTCATGTCCAGGCCACATGGCCAGTGGCTTGGCATGAGCAACTCTAAGGCTGGTAACTATGATAACAACCTTGCAGAACCTGTGTGTGTGTGTTTGTATGAATGAATGTGTGAATAAATATGAGATTGAATGGAATGTTATAACTAGAACTAACTGCTTACTATGATTCTTTCTGTATTCACAATAAATGTGGTATTTTGCCTTTTTCCCTTTAATAAGATCCTGCTGGTTTTTATTTTATTGGTATAACAGGTGGGTGAGATTCTGTGGCCTGCATTGTGCAGGAGGTCAGATTAGACAATCATAATGGTCCCTTCTGACCTTAAAGACTATGATTCTATGATTCTGCACTGCTGCAGACAGCAGGCAGTCAGAGAGTGGTAGACCAGCTCTAAAGGCAGCGCTGCCGCCAGCAGCAGCAGCACAGTAAGTAAGTAAGTAAGTAAGGATGGCACAGTATGGTATTGCCACCCTTACTTCTGCATTGCTGCCTTCAGAGCAGGGCCCTCAGTCAGCAGTCACCACTCTCTGCCAACTCAGCTCTGCAGACAGCAGTGCAGATGCAGATGCAAGGGTGGCAATACCACGACCCCCCTACAAATAACTTTACAATCCCTCTATCCCACGCAACCTCCTTTTGGGTTGGGACCCCCAGTTTAAGAAATTCTGGTCTCCCCCATGAAATCTGTATAGTATAATGGAAAAAGTACACAAAAGACCAGATTTCACGGTCCGTGATGCATTTTTTCCCAGATGTGAATTTGGTAGGGCCCTACCCATGTAGGATGACCAGATGTCCCGATTTTATAGGGACAGTCCCGATTTTTGGGTCTTTTTCTTATACAGGCTCCTATTACCTCCCACCCGCTGTCCCGATTTTTCACACTTGCAGTCTGGTCACCCTATACCCATGGATCTGTACCTTCATCATACATATCCTTGTGCTCCACTGTGAGGGTATAATAGGAAGCGATGGACCTAACACTGCTTCAGTTCCTTCTCAACCATGAAGTCGAGGGGGAAGGACTCCAGACACAGAGGGGAAGGACTCCAGGTAATGGAACACCCATAGAGACAAAACATCTCAAAGAACCTCAGTTACTCTACAAGTAACCTCCTCCTCCTCCAAGTTATTGTCCCAATTGGAGCTCTACTTCAGATGACCCAAAAGCCATCCATGAATTATGGAAGGGCATTTTGAGGAGGCAGATTCAGTACAGACTGGACACCAGTCTCACCAAAGGCTGCATCTGCCCCGGAAACATGCATGATAACATAGTGCTTGGAAAATATGCACAGACAACCATCTGCAATTAGTATGTTCTTAAGTATGGCTATAGAGGTGCATTGTGCCCTAATAGAATGGGCAGTCATCCTAGGTGGGGGGATGCAATCCAGAAGCTTTGTAACATTCTAAAATGCAACGTGAAGCTCATTTCAATAGTCCTTAGGTGGAATCTGGCATCCCTTCATTCACTCTGTGGTGCTGCGTAGTATCCAAAATATTGGGAGATTCATGACCCTCAAACCAAAAGATCAAAATAGCTGCTTGGGAAAAGTCACCAACTGAAGTAACACAGATGACGGTCCCTTTTTGTGGAATCTGGAGCTCTTCCTATGTGGTTCCAACTAGTCTTTGCAGGGGTTGTCACTTGAGTGGGCAAGACCATTGCGCTGTCTGCAACTTGTTATATTTCTCTTCATTGTAGGGATGTAGATGCCAAGAGATTGCAGAGTCCCGCTAGAGTTCTTCAGTGAGTGAAGGGATTTGTCTGTTGTATCATTGAAGAGCTTGGGCTCTTTGAAAGGAAGATCCTCCACTGTATTTTGGACCTCTGTGGGGAGACCAGAGGATTGCAGACAGAGCTTGATGCATAACTATAACATAAATTGCCAAGAACAATTTGTGTCAGCTGCATGTAGTGAAGCCTGTAGAGAAGCTTTGGCAATCATCTGGAGAGCCTGAAATGGTTTCTTCTGGTCTTGAGGCAAATAATAATCAATGTGAGTATTTGCTGTAATTAATAAAGTCATGCTTTTGCCATCAAAGCACGATAGATGACAACCCTGAATTGTAGACTGGCCAAAGAGCAACTCTCAAGGCCAGAAAAGTCCAAGCATTTAAGTTCTGTATCATGAGAGGTTGATCTGGATCAATGCTGTCCATTTCTCTCATTAACGGCATTGACTACCAGAGAGATATGATTGCTTTACATAAGTGCATAGGAAGGATAAACACCAGGGAGGGAGAAGAGTTATTTAAGTTAAGGAACAGTTGTTGCCACAAGAACAAATGGATATAAAGTGGCCAACAAGAATTTTACGATTGAAATTAGATGACGGTTTCTAACCGTCAGAGGAGTGAAACTACGAAAGTTAGCTAGCGCACACTGTGACAATCCATCACTAGCCACAGATGGTTGAGAAGGAACTTGAGCAATGGTGGGTCTGCCCCTCCCTGACAAAAAAAAATCTCTGTATGAAAGTGCATAGGTGTGTGCACACACCGTAGTGGAGCACCCTTAGGGACAATAAATCAAAGGAGATCATGCCTTCTTAAGTCACTACTCTGGAGATCCATGAAAACAAAAAAAATTTGAAGGAATTCAAAAACATCCTTCATCTTAGTTGACTGACTTTATGCATCTTTTGTAACTTTGGTGTTCAAACTTCAGCCACTTAGATCCATAGTTTTTTTATTATTATTTTTGCTGCAATGGCGGTAGCATATCTAGTACTTGACTAGCATATCATAGAGACTAATATTTTCCTTTCATAGATCCAGGTTCTGGTGCAGAACAAGACCTTGTCTCAGTCTGAGTGGTGGTTACAGATTATAAATCAAATGACAGCCAGGACCTGTGGGACCAATAAACTGCAGTCAGTCTCTGTGGCCTGCTTCTTTGCAACCAGTGGAGCAGGTGGGAAGCCACAGAGCAGTCCTTTGACCATCTTAGAGGTATGGCATCCAACTTCTCTACCTCCAGGTTTTTTTTCTTTTCAAGCACTGCTCCATTTTTTGTACTGTTACTATACAAACAAATCCAACAAAGTCTGAAGAACTGATTGATCCAGCTACATTCTCCTGGGCATGTATCTTTCCTGCTGAGCAAAGAAAGGATGTGATGTTCTCTTTCTATAAAGTTCCCTGAGGGAAAAGGGAAAGTTTTTGTTCTCAAGACATTATCAACGTCATTTCTCTATGGAGTCAAAAAAAATGTTTAGCCTCTTGTGAAATTACATAGGCTATGGTGGTGGTATTTTCTGTGAGGATCAGCACATGATCAGGAGAGGATGTTGAAAATGAGGGAAGGCTAATCTGATGGCTCAGATTTCCAGTCAATTAAGTTTCCTTTCTCATCCTTGAGCCAATACCACTAGAGCCACCACAGAGTTCAAACGCACCCTTCATTCTTGGAAACTACTGTTTCTCCAATATTTGAGGTTACGCCCACTAGCAAAGGGACATTACAATTGGAATCAGCATGTATGTTCTTCATCTACCTGTTTGCCAGGTTTGCAAGACAGCAGTGCCAAATGAACGGTGTCCACAAAGGAAACCAGCATATCAGGACCTGCGGTAAGTATGGTGGCTGGATGAGTGGTGACTGGGTCATTTAAACAATCTTTTCTAGTTTCTCCTTCAAAATGAACATTTTTGTCCAGGACAGTATCCAGAACAACTGTAGGTCATCAAGTCTCCAAGGTTGCAGCTGACTCCTTACCCTATTTAAAAGAAAACCATGTTCCTCCAGACATGATACAGTTGCCATGAATTCTTACATGACTTTAGACAGAGAGGAATCGAATGGTTAGACATGTATGTTCTGTTCTCCAAGAGAATCATGTTGACAAGGGTCTTTTGTAAATAACCGTGGAAAGGTAGAGACCAAAAGAAAGAAACTGGTATTGTTACTGCCCTTCATATTAGCAGAATTGTGGGTACCTTCAATGGTTCTGCTGTATTAATATGCTAAGGTAGGCCTCTTTACAAATATCTTATAGATGTCACGAAGTCACCTTAGTTACATCATCCTTTCATCTTCTTTATCTATTTTGACTTTCTTGTGGATTTATTCAGACTTCAGGTCCATGATGCCTTGAGTGTCTCCATTCCTCTTCAGCATCTCAAAGGAGATAGATTCCATAGCACTGATCCCTGGATGGAAATAGGTTAAAGGCTGAAGAACAGAGCTAAACTTTTAAATATTTTAGTGTGAGTGTGTGTGTAAAATTAGTTTAGCATAGAACGTCAAAAAGCCTTATGTTGCTAAAAGATTACTTGAATAAGCTTCCAAAGTCTCTGCAACAAGCAGACACCTACGGTCTGCCATAAATTCAAATCTGAAAGCAGAGGACTTTAGAAACTTGTGCTGAGAGGTGACTGCTAAAAGACCCAATCTGCTTCTAGTCACACAGGGAAAAGGAACATCCCATAAAGAGGGATATCAGGAGAAAACACTGAGACTAAGTAGTCCCTCAGCTGATCTGCCTTAGGCTGAAGGAGACTTAAGAGCAGTTTTGCTGAATTCAGGAAGTTGAACAGCTTATTTTTGGAAGTGTGTTTGTAACAGGATGGTAATGTAGTTAGTGTAATTAGGAGCTGAAAGCTCACACAAGGCATTATAATTTTTCTTCTCCTGATCCTTGTAACTCCCTGCTCCTGTCAAGCTGACTAACGTGCCTCTGTATTGTCAGGGGCAATTTACATTAGTACACTAGAAAACTGCATGACTAAAACTATGGAACAGTGGCAGCCAAGCTTCAAAACCATTCAGACACTGTAGTTCCCTACTAAATCTCTCTCATTTTAACAGTTTAATGTGTAACCTACTTTAACCTCTCCCAAGAAATAGGTTTTCAAAATGTAAATGTTGGGTTCCATCGACGTGATCACTTTGTGAATGGGTAAAACTGTTTGGAAAAGAATAATTCTCCACAAGTACCTGAAAATCTAACATACATACTATACTTAAAATAGTAAGAAAATCTGAAAAAAAATGAACACAGAAAAATTTAAAATACTGTTAGTACCTTAATGAAAAAATAATGAACATTTATTCAAGTACTACTTGTGAGAGACTGATTTACAACTTGGTTTATATCCAATAGCTTGTGTAAGTGGCAAACTCTTAAAAGTTTATTGCCAAATTGTTTTATGCTCCCCAACATTCCTCTGACAGATTACTGATTTTATTCTGACACCATCACACCTTCGATTTGAAAATACTTTAACTAATTGTAATGACATTTATGCTGCCTGATAATGAGCAAAGCCTACATCATGTTATGTTAATTAATATCAGAGTGGATTCAGCCACCAGTTACAAACTACAAAAGCAGTATGTTCATCTTGACTTGCAATAACTTTTTTTTAGCTCCACCTCTATATCATCACTTTCTCTGTTACACATGACTGCACAAAGAACACGGGACAAATTATTCGTTGGACAATTCCTTTTGTCACAAATCCTTTCCTCCCATCCTTTCAATAGGTACAGTGATAGTCCTATTATTAGGCCACAGTCTGAATGAAGCAATTTTATTTTATATCCTAAAATACTACTTTACTACTATCCTCAGAGACCAGATTCACACTTCAACAAACTTCTACTTGGAAGAGCCTAGACTGCCATTGGAGATCTACACTATTTAAAAAAAAAAAAAAACATTCAGAAGTGTTTTCACATGTTTTCTTTGCTCAGTCTGTTATTTCACCTTCTTTAAAAAGGGAAATTCAAGCAATTTTTACAGATAGACTAACATCTAATTTCAGTAAACTGAAATTCTTTTTTTTCTACGTTATTACAATCACATCTATGTTAAACATCTCACTGTCTCCTATAAAAATAGGACACTAGCAAACTTTTTTCATTACCAATGCTACATAAGGACACTAGCTCCACCTAGTGTAGTGTACAGTGATACAAAATGCAGACTTCATAAAGTTTACCTGTCACACTTGCAAAATACATACAGCATCCTATTTGGTCTTGTTTTCTTTTTTTGTAGGGACACTAGATTTTTTAATATACATATTGCTCCAAGTTATCTTCCTCCCATTTTAAGTATTCACAAATGCCTCATTTCAACTTCTTCCTTGTATCTGAGAGTCTACTTTTGTACAGGATAAGTATACAAATGACAAAACAACTCATGTCTCTTTTTTTAAGGAAAACAAAGAATGATCTTAAGCTTCTACCATTCATTTTGTACACCAGTAGTACATTGCCTGTAGCTACACATTTTGTCATGAAAATGTATAGGCAATATTAAATTACACACAATGCTTCAGGCAACATCAGTAATTAATTCTTATTGCTCGTGTTGTTGTTTTTTTAATGTAAAAGTTACATTACAAAAAGATTACTTACCAATAACTGTAGTTTTGAGTGTATTGCTCCTGCATATCCACACTCTTGGGATGTATGTGTCTGCTGCTTTCAGCTTGGAACCATCTAGAAAAGAAGTGCCCACAGGGGACATGCAAGTGCCCCCTCACAGATCGAAACACTGGAAGCAAATTTATAAAAGGGTCCAAGTAGCCGTTTCTTCCATTAGTTTAAAGAATCCATACAAGGATACCAAAGAAGTGGGGAGAATGGATCTTCAGAGGCAATGTACTGGAAAAATGCAGTTACTGGTAGGTAATCTTTTTCTCCTTTAAGAATTGCCTCTGTAGATCCCTATTTTTAGGGAATTAAGTGCAGTAGCCTCTCAGGAGAAGAGCTGAGAATTCAATGATAGTTGCCTGACGGCTCTCCCAAATTGATGAATCTAGAGAACAGTACTCTGTACAGCTAGAACTGTAACTCCATATAAGTTTATATGACAGACACATTACATAAAAATGATTTTGAACCTGCCTAGGATCCAAAAGAATGAGTGTTCAATCCTACAAATACAGGGCCTCCAACTAAAATTATAGCAAATCTGAATCCAAGCCTAATGCATTTTGAAACTCTAAACAGAAATGGATTCCCTTTTGGATTTTTCACTAAAAGCTATATATTAGCTAGATGACTTCTAGATGGGTTTTCTTCCTTCCTCTTTCTAAACAGTAGCATAAGGCCCTATTAATATTATGAATATGTTATCTGCTTCCCACAGTAACATATGTGGTCTAGGGAAAAACATTAACCATTTGAGGTAAAAATAGGGGGTGATACTTTTAACCCCTGTAAGGAAGGTCAGCCATTAAAACCTCCAGTTCATTCTCCTTGATGAGGTTATAGCATTCAGAAAGGCAGTTTTCAGGTTTAAAGGTGCCTCTATTAATGTTGTAAATACTAAGTTTAAATCTCCCGATATATACCCTGCTCTTCAACTGGAGAGTTAGTGAGCATTTTAAAAAGTATAATGTAATGGAAGATTAAAACTTGGAACAGTAGGATCATATGCAAAAATAATGTACATAAGCATCCTAGCAGTGGTAAGAGACAAACCAAATTTTTTTCAAATGAGACAGTCAAAAGTCTAAGGAACTGGTGTTGATAAAGGTCCAAATTGTTATCTAACCCAAAGAAAATCTCTTCTGCTTCAAAAAACATTCCTTGTTGGAAATTTTCTAGATTGTAACTTTCTTGCACGTTCTTCTGAATCTGCATCCTTCCCGCACAGTCATGTGTCACTTAGGGTACAAACATGTGTTCACCATCCCTGTCTATCATGCTGTTTGCCAAAATTACTACCTTGATGTGTTTCTATAACTGAACTCTTTTACAAGGATAGATTGCTGGCCTATTGCTCAACCTCCAACCGGTCCGGCTTGGGTGGTGCTGTCGGGAGCTAAAACTCCTGCTGGCAGAGTGCTCAGGGTCATTGGAACACAAACTTTCTCTCCATCTCAAGGTATAGTCCACAGGGAAGGCTGGACTTCCTTAGAACACTCAATGTCAGAATTTTACAAAATACTCTGAACAGACTAAGATCAGAATGAAGAATGTGGCTGTGCTCCCAAGAGAAAATTCAAAAGTAATTAAGAGGAAACAGAAGCATCAAGAAGTACAGAAAGTCTGAATACTTAAATTGATGAGCCCAAGTAGGAGCTATGAGAAATAGGTACATCCTTGTAATTTCTGATTTTCCTGAGTATGATCAGAAGTAGAAACAGGGAGTCTTGTCTGCCATCCAAAATAAAGAGGTCCATTAGCATATACAGGTCTACCCGTGTACTTGATCTGGGGTAGGGTCACCTCATGATAATTCTTGTCTCAAAGAGATGCAAAGATGATCCCATTTCCTACAAAATCCTTCAGGAATCACTCATGTTACCATTTATGTCTTCTTCTGACACCTGAGACTTGATAAAGAGAAGTTGGATTAATCTGATGAGCCACTATTACTTTCACCAGTTTTTTTCTAATACAGACAAGTTGTTCACAATACTGATCAATTTAGAGAATGATTCCCTAAGTGGAAGAGGAGAAGGAGATGATGGCTTGTTCTTCCCAAGAGCAGGCAAAGAAAAAATTACACATTTTACCAAACTCCTCAGTACCTTTTAGTCATGATGGAAAGACTACAAAAAGGATCATGTAAATGAAGGTCCAAATGACCATAAGGACAAAATAATTAAATGGATCCCAGAAGAGCTTTTCGGTGTGGGGCAGTGTATCAGGATGATGCTTCCTACTCACATCTGATGAAGCTAAGGTCAACCATGTCAGTTATTAGAGCAACAATCTGTGCCCTGATAATCTCCCTTTTTCTTCTTTATTCCAGAAAGATTTGGCACAGCCCAGAGAAGGAGGCATCTGCTTAGTATGTTGCTCCAGTGCCATCATCAGATTTGAGGTCTCCACTCAACTTGAAGCAGCTTTGTTCTGAGGGAGCTACATACAGAGGTATTGGAATTGAGGCACTCAGTGAGGACGGCACCATAATCTGCAAAGTCTACAGATCCCCATTCATCATGATCATTCATCATATCATTCATGCCAGTTCTGAAAAGAATCCCCAGGAGAGTTCCTTCTCTTCTCCAGAATGATTCAACACCCGTGGAAAGAACATGTTCACATGCACCAAAAGCCTTGAAGTTTAGAAAACTATGGCTGTGAGAAGCCTTAGAGTGCATCTCTGAGAAAGTACAGTGCTGTAGACACATCATAACCCCAAAGGACTCCATAGCTGAGGAAACCTTGGGAAAGACCACCAACCTTTCAATGGTTCCTGAGGGTGATCATATAAAAGAAGCCAGTGATGGTTCTAGAACCAGCAGGTTGAGATGAGAAGGTACTCTTCAAGGACTAAGCACCAAATACACTTTTGCTCATATTCCTTATCCTGAGAGATAAGTCATAAAACTCAGAGCAGCATCTGGGGAATGACTCACCCTCAAGAACAGGAAACACTGGATGTATCTGTCTGTAGTGAACATCTTGTCTTTGCAGTATGGGCACCAATTAAAGCCTGTGCACTCATTCTTGTCAGCCATACAAAACCAGGAGGAGAGAACTAGAGCCAAGAACTAGCCAGAAAAACCTAGGACAACCATCTGCACTGACTGAAGTTGGGTCGCATCACCTTAAGGATGTAACACTCAAGTTTTTCACGCAATGGCAGAAAAGTTACCAGAAAAATTAAGTAAAGAACAAAGCTACACTTTTCTTAAAAACTAAAGTATGCACAAAAAAATTACAGTGCAGAGAGACAGGAGCACTAAGATGGTTCAGTACCCACAATGAAGTACTAACAGAGTGGTTTGGTCTATGAATCCCCTTTTACAGTCATGCTCCGAATATCTGAGTGCTGCAGAAGGGTGGTTATGCAACCCCAAAAGACACTGCTTTTCTAGATGGTTCTCAGTTAAAGGCCTTGGAAAACATCCCAAGAGCTGGGATCTACAGAGACAATTCTTGAAGAAACAAAGGGTTAGGAAATAAATTGAAAGCACTTTTAAATCAAGTTAATTATTAGTAGAAGAAGTATAGCAGCTTAGCCATTCAGAAAAGCATTTCCTTCCATCAAAAGTATATTAAAATCAGATTAAGAGGGAATACATTTGAAGAGAGCACATATTTCTCTCCATAAATGGATTATCTGAAATAATGCATAATGTAATGTGACAAGACTCAAATTTATCACCAAATAAAAGATTTTTTAAAGTTTTACTAATTCCAGTAATAAATATTAAAATTTGGGTTAGAAACATGTTTTGATTTATTTAAACAGAATTTTTGGTCTAAATAAGGAAAAAACTTGTGCTCTCTCTGGATGGGTGATTAAGTCTGCATTTGTTAATACCCAAATTTGGTGCCAACTAAAATAGAGCCCAGTCCAGATGTTGGTTCATACATGTTCAGTTGCAACTGTATTATCAAGTCAGAAATTGCCCTGTTTAACTTCAGCAAGGCTTTTCTCTGACACCTCTGCTAAATTAGCATCAGACTTAAAAAGATTTTCTCTCAGAAGTTAAACAGATAGTATACAGGCTGCCTTTAAACAAAACTAAGGTTTACCCATTCTCATTTAACATGCCTTTTCCACGTAACACACAAACACATCCACATACCCCCCTTGTTTTCAATTTCTAGAGGTGGGGTTTTATTCCACTGTTATAACTTCATAGCAAATGACCTTCAAACTGGTTAACATGATCAGAAACGTAAAACAGGATCAAGAAAGGATCATCCTGAAAAGGCATCTATGGAGGGCAGGCTTTAGACATAGATATTTAAATGAAGAGGCAAAAGGAAAACTCCAAATGTTAGTCTAGCCTCTATGGCATAGAGCAGTGGTTCTCAACCAGGGGTCCGGGGACCCTGAGGGTCCGCCAAGCATGGCCAGGGTTAGACCCCCTGGGGCCCAGGGCAGAAAGCCAAAGCCCCTCTGCATGGGGCTGAAGCTCAGGGCCCTGAGCCACGCCACCCAGGGCTGAAGACGAAGCCTGAGCAATGTAGCTTTCCCAGGCAATGCTTGCTACCCCCAACACCATCCCTGGCTTTTATAAGCAGAAAACTAGTTGTTGTGGCACAGGTGGGCCATGGAATTTTTACAGTATATGGGGGAGAGAAAGCCTCAGAAAGAAAAAGGTTGAGAACCTCTGGCGTAGAGAACACAAGTCTGATAAATAGGTACTGTATATAGTAGTTCACTGGAATATGTAATTTACAGATAAACAATGGTGTTCAGTTGATCAAAAACGAAAGCAATGTAGAAGTATATATTATCCAATCATACCATTGCCTTTTTAAAAAAAGATGTACAATTCTGATCCAATATACCTTTCATGTTAGATATGACTGGTGATAAAAACAGAAGTGGTGTAGCAATTCTATTGTAATTTCAAAAAAAGATGTTTATACTGTATGGTCAGTAAACTAGTGCACAAGGGAAGTAAGTGTCTCTTTCATCAACTAATTGATCCGTTATTTAATATCTATTAGAAACTGTGATTCCATCTATCAATGTAATTGTGTGGTACTGTCAGAATTCAAGTAACATCACAAGCAATGTCCACTCTATCCTGATCTAATGTCATGGCTCAAAATTAAGAGTAGTTTATGAATAATTTAACTTTTATTTTGTATGAACCCAAATTAAAAAACCTAACAACTTCATTCTCCAGATTTTAAGGATTGCAAGCAAAGTGATACCAGATATTACACACATGAAAGGTCACAGTTCATTTTGGACAACAAAGATGATGGCAGTATAAGAACCTATACAGAACAGAACTATGTGATGATGGGAAATAATAGGATATATACACAATCCTTTTACCTTTATCTTGGACTTCTTTTGAAAATCGCTCCCTTTCAATAGCTGATTCACGTTCTATCCGCTCAATTTCAGCCAATGCATCCAACTCTACTTCATCATATGGCGTTATAGTTCCTTGTTGCGAAACCTGTTGCTGTGTCTGTACCACAGGAGTTTGAGGTTGTTTTGCAGCAACTGAAGTGTTCTGTTGTAAAACAGGCACTTGTTGTGCCTGAAGGAATGCTGTCTGTTCATGCTGAGGCAAACACTGAGCAGCATTTAGTGGGCGATTAACATCCTGTGGAGTAATGGGTGTTTTAGAAGTCTGTCCTGGGTACTGCACATTAAAAGGAATATCACCCTCTGACACATTACTGTTTTCCAAACCAGAAAGCATATCGTCCTGCTGGTCCATATCTGAAGATCTTACACGAGAGAGTCTTAACGTAAGTTTAGTGGAGTCCTTGGAAGGAGAACTAATGATATCATACATTGCAGCTTTTTCAGTCTGGTCTTTTTCATCCTTGCCTAACTTCATTTTCTTTTGTTTCTTTTGCTTTCTTTCTGGAGAATCTAACAATATGTCTGGGGGTACATCTCTAGGTGATGAATAAGGTGGAGGCTGAGATTGTACGATTAAAGGTGGTCTTGATCCTAGAATAATAATTAAGAAAAACTGAACAGTTATGATGTTTCACAGTTTATATAAAAACACACTAAATATACCCTAAATTATTTATAATGTGTATTTCTACAAATAGCTGTGCTTACAAAGAGTAAGTATATAAATAAGATGCATGATGGAGAACATCCTAAATACAGATAGTTGCAGCAAAGGATGCCTATATCTCCTAGCAATTTATTTTAGCAATCCACATGTAGTGGAGAAAGCACCATTCTAGCGAAGATGACCAAAACTTTTCACAAAGCTCTTATAAGTTCAGGCCAGGGCATCAACTATTAAAGATTTAGGTTAATGAAAAGGTAACCCGGTCTACGGGAAAAGGAAGGGTTTAAGGCTCCATAGATTCTCATGGGATCCAGTGATGACAATTTAACGATGAGCTATAGACAGACAATAGTCACTATATCTATGCATTTCCAAATGCAATAAAATGAAATCTGAACACATCCACAGGTCACAGAAGGCTCCCTACTTAAACATGTTCCTGGAAAGATGAAGTTAGAAAGCATTTCAAAAGCAAAATAAAAATGGCCTTCCTTTACTCTTTTTCCCTGAGTATATCTATTTCTTTTGCAACTTTCCTACTTTAGGGGAGCACTTAGTCAATTCACCTAGAGGCAATGCTTCTGTCCACAAGTGACTGAGGATATTGTTTCCACCATTACCTTTCTACATCTGTTCTTTTTTTCCCCCATCTCCCAACTTATTTACTTTTCTTTCTAAAATGCATTCATCCCAAGTTTTGAGCACATTTACATGTATTTTACAAACAGGAACTTTAAAAAAGGGGATAATGTTCACATACACACTTCCCGAATTCATCACAAATTTAAAAAACCTCTTTTCAACTTCAAATAGTGCAAGCTCCCTTAACTCTCTGTTCCACAAAAAGCCTAGGAAAATAGATAAACTTTGCAAAGGTCAACAATTTGAGCTCTGTTGGTCCATTGTGGGAGTGATGGTGTGGAGAAGTGAAGGGCACAAAGGGCCCCTTGCTAAAAAATACCCTGCTATCAAGCATCCTCTAGATTAAACATGGGGGCTATTAGCTTAAGCTTTTCTAATGATACCATGATAGCACTTGAGGAGAGGGGCAGTAGCTAAGGTAGCTACAATTCAACCACTTAGACATTTATTGGTTAACACCTTGAACTGCATTCAAATGAATTGGAAGACAGACTGCAATTGTAATATGATCTATGCAAGAGACACTACTAAGTAAGGACGAAGCGTTATTCTGCAGATGAAGTTTCTGATTGATTTTCCAAGTAGCTCCAAGGACAGCACATTGCAACACATGGATCTAACAGTGACAAAATGAGGTATAACTGTGGCAAGGCCTACATTCAATTAAAAGCTCTCTCCACAGATGTCCTCTTTTCCTTTGTCCAAGCTCTTGTGCCTTGTTTTTCTCCAGTTCATCCTGATAGATGTTCTACAACCTCTTTACACTAAACATGTCATAAATTGGATTTATTTTACCCTAATCCTTTTTTCCTTTCCTCATCACGACTGTAACTTACACTAACCTCCTTCCCACTGAAGCCTGCAACCATGAAATTATCTTTGATTCCCTTTCTCCTCACATCCAGACTCTAAAAATCTTGCAGCTATTCACTCCAGCATTTCTCAAATCAGCCCGCATCTTCATCCCCCAGGCCAAAATCCTGGCTTCTGCCAAGGCTGTCTCTCATTCTGCCTTCCACCACTGACTTCAATTCTTGTGATATATAACTTGAGATCCTTTTGACCTCAAGTGTAAATATTCCAGAACCTACAAGGTTAGTTTACTACAGCATATAGGAGAAAATCTATTACCGGATTATTTCCTTTCTGGTAATGACCCTCTCCCACAACAGGACATAAGGACTGTATTTCTCTTTTGGCAGATATCAGAGGCATCACAAACTTGTCCAAAGACCTTACATGCTTGCCTCCATTCCCCACATACACTTCTATTCTCAATCCAAATGAGTACTTTTAAAGCTGTAATGGAACACTCAAGTCTTATTCTTAACAATTATGTCTTATTCAATGACATTAAAAGCCTGATTGTCCATTGCCTTTCACCTTGTAAAGTATTTATACTAGTGCAAAGTGAGTGTAAAACAGTACCAATCTGCGCTTACTTTGCTCTGGGGCATGACATATACATAAGGTATAGGGCAATACAGAATCAAGCTTTTTCTATTTAAGAGTAGCCTGAAGAGGCCAAAGGATCTCAGATGACGATCTCAGATGAGGTGGACTGGGTTGTGAGATTATTCCCAGAAAAATAATCAGTTAATTTTTTCATTCTGGATTCTGACTTCTCCACCACATTTGGGATCTAGCAAGCTGTAAGGAAAAATTAATAGTGAGGGAGAAGAAAGAATAAACAAGAGTTTCCCCTTCCCTAAAAAGCAACATATATAACTATCACTTGGAGCACCTTCCTGGTGAAGGAAAAATAAATAAATTTGTTAGTCTCTAAGGTGCCACAAGTACTCCTTTTCTTTTTGTGTATACAGGAATGACATTAGTAGTTAACAGAGTTTTATAAAGGTGTAGGTGACCAGGTGGCAAAAGTACAGATTTCCCCTACGATATCTGATGTCCTATCCCAGGATGCCACCACTGAGCATATTAAATAGGCTCTGATTCCTTCTAGGACTGGTTTATTCTCAGCTGTGTATGTCTGGCAATGCCACCTGGCTAAGAAGGATTTAGAAGCTGTCAAGTCTAGGCATCTAGGGTGAAAATAAATGAATAAAGAGGTTTTCCTGAACTGACTGGTTCTACTAAGATACAATTTACCAGCTCTTCCCACAAGCAGCATATGCCATGCTCTTTTGCATGTTGAGATGTCAAGCAAAATGATCTCCTGTTATGTTAGGAAGCATATGTTTAACTTTGGAATAACTCGGAAGCATGATGAGCAACCTGGCCCTTAGGGAAAATATTATAAGGCTCATGCCATAAGAGCAAAGATTTCTGGAGACATTTCTTGCTAACGTGATTATGATGAGGAAGAATGTTTTCATAGCAAGGAAATACAGTGAATTAGATATCATCTGCTTGAATGGATAGGTGAAGATCCCATGTAGGGAGGATAGGTTTGGTTTAAATAAGAGTGCTGCTATAATAAACTTTGATACTATGGGGTGATCTACGAGAGACTTGGATGAGCCTGATTTTATAACAGTCTTTAGTGCTGAGACACAAGAAGCAGTGGTGATGGTGGTCCCTAGGTCCAAGTGTAGGCCATCCTGTAAGACATTCAGCAAATGGGAAAGCCTGATTTCCTCTAGTTGATCTTTCTTAGTACCAATAGGAGAATTTTGTCCAAACTCTTGTGTAGGCTGAGAGGGTGCAAGGCTTATGTGAGGCTAAGAGACCCTCCATTACTTTGGAAGGGGTATCCAACCTTATTTAGGACTTGCTGCTCAATAACTAAACAATCAGACTCGAGTAATCTGGGATGATATGCAGAAGCAGGTCCTAAAATAGGACATCCTGCCTGCTAGGGAGAATAAAAGGAAGCCTGTGTAATATCTCCAAAACATTTGAGTCCCAAGCCCTTCTTGGCCAGTCTGGGGTAAGGATGACAGCTGCAGCATCCTTCATATATCTTCTTAATCATTCTTCCTAGTAGCAAAAGAAAGGAAGAGAGTGAGAAGTGTTTTAGAGAAGCTGACTTGGAAATCTGTGAGCCAGACCATCTTTTCCCAGGTTTCAGAGTAACAGCCGTGTTAGTCTGTATTCGCAAAAAGAAAAGGAGTACTTGTGCACCTTAGAGACTAACCAATTTATTTGAGCATGAGCTTTCGTGAGCTACAGCTCACTTCATCAGATGCGTACCGTGGAAACTGCAGCAGACCTTTAAGCACTCTTGCATGCCATTTGGCCAATACAGTGATCTCTGTGCATGGAGCCTGTCAGACCTATGACCTATGGACAACTTGTGGCACAGTGGACATCAGTACCAGAAAGTTATCAGAACTTTGCTGCATTGGAAGGACTCTCATTCTGTGTGTGTGTGTGTGTCTGCCTTGACTCATGGTGTATATATAAAGTCTGCTGCAGTTTCCACGGTATGCATCTGATGAAGTGAGCTGTAGCTCACGAAAGCTCATGCTCAAATAAATTGGTTAGTCTCTAAGGTGCACAAGTACTCCTCATCTTTTCCCAGTGATCTTCAGTCTATTTTCCTCGCCTTGTCTTTTGCATTACAACTGAACATTAACATATCCCATTAAGGTGGGTCTCAGCTAAGTCTTAGGTCGAACTGAGCTAAGCCTCTCTAAATACTAGCTTGAATACATGCAGGTTCAGGAACCATTATTAGCTGTTTATCTCTGATGGCTTAGCCAGGCAGGTTTTTTGTTCAGCAATCCTTTTGGGTGAATCACCCTAGCAGAGGTTAGATGAGCTTCTGCCCAGGAGACAATCTACTTCACTTTGGCATTTAAATTAAATGTCTTGTTCCTACCTCTTGATGATACATTTGTAGCATGGTTGTCACATTTTCTAACTGAACTACACACTGTGTTTCTTTCTCAGGTTATCCTGGAAGAGCCACCTTGATCATTCTCATCTCTAAGAACTGGATGCTCTGGAGTCTGACCTTTCATCATATTCTCTTTGTTATGATGCCCTGGGTCTGATCCCACACTCTGAAAGGCATCAGAGATTTAGGATTCAGATCACAGAGGGTGGAATCCTACCATCAGTCAGCTTCCTTTTTCAGAGGAAACAGAGGGAATGGATCACTCTGAATGGTACCTTCACCTTTCATTGCATCTCCTACTGAGAACAGTTTCTAGCCCTCAAGTGGAAACCTTTAAGCACTCTTGCATGCCATTTGGCCAATACAGTAATCTCTGTGCATGGAGCCTGTCAGACCTATGACCTACAGGTAAAGATGGACAACTTGTGGCACAGTGGACATCAGTACCAGAAAGTTATCAGAACTTTGCTGCATTGGAAGGACTCTCATTCTGTGTGTGTGTGTGTCTGCCTTGACTCATGGTGAGGTGATCGACAACGGTTCAGGGATTCTCTTCTTTAAGTATATCAGTCTGGCTTTATATACTCCGAGTTGCTTACTGAGGGTATGTCTGCACAGGGGGTAAAAACCCACATCTGGTCCAGGTCAGCTGACTGAGGCTCTGGGGCCAAAAAATTGCTGTGTAGACATTCAGGCTCAGCCTGGAGCTTGAACTCTGGGATTCTGAGGGTGGAGGATCCCAGAGCTCGGGCTCCAGCCTGAGACCAAACGTCTACACAGCCATTTTTGGCCCCACAGCCCAAGCCCTGTGAGCCAGAGTCAGCTGACCTGGGCCACCTGTGTCTGTGCCATGGGGCTTTTATTTCCCATATAGCTTTCCCTGAGAATTACAGAATGACAGAAAAGTAGTGCTAAATGGACCCCTGAGAAGTCGTCTCGCCTATCCCCTCATGTTGAAACAGGATCTGGATACCTAGACCATCCCTGACAGGTGTTTGTCTAATCCGCTCTTAAAAATCTCCAGTGATGAGGATTCCACAACTTCCTTTGGTAAGCTACCCCAGTACTTAACTAACCTTATAGTTAGGAACTTTTTCCTAATATCTAACCTAAATCTGCCTTGCTGCTACTTCTTGTCCCACCTTCAGAGGATATGGACAACCGATCACTGTCCTCTTTATAACAGCCCTTAACATATTTAAAGACTTAACAGGTCCTCCACTCAGTCTTCTTTGCTCAATACTAAACATACTCAACCTTTTTAACCTTTGCTTATAGGTCTGATTTTCTAAAATTTCAACAATTTTTGAGGCGCTCCTCTAGGCTCTCTCCAGTTCGTTCACATCTTTCCTAAAGTGTGATACCCAGAATTGGACAAACTACTCCAGCTGAGGCCTTACCAGTGCCAAGTACAGTGGAACAATTACCTCCCATGCCTTACTCATGATATTCCTCTTAATATAGAATGATATTAGCCTTTTCTGCAGAGGTGGCCACCACTGTCCTCCCATGATTTCACATATAAGGGCAAATGCTTCTTGTTTTTCTGGCTTGAAGTTGTTATGCTCAGAAGTTTCTTTGTTGAAAGAGCTAGAATTTGTGGACAGATATGAGAATCAAGAATGCTTTTGGCTTTTTTAAAAAATTATTTTTGGTTGGGAGGTAATTTTCCCTTTTGTGGGGGAGAGTAATAATATAACAGACTACTCTTTTCTTCTCTGATATTCTTTTCTGGATCACAGTCCACGGAGATGTGTCATGAGCCCTGGTATTATTTATCATCCAATATATAACTGGAGAGGAAGTATAGGGGAACAATCCTGAAGAGGTCTCAGATCTTCCTGAGGGAAGATCAGAAAAGATGCCAGATCAATTGGCAAATAACCCACATACCCACTCCTTGGCAAAATACTGAGAATCTATGAATAAAAATACTATATAAAGATCTAGATATCACCATTATTGTTACTTTTTATGAAGATCCTGGCTTGATACTCTTTAGAGAAGGATTTACAAAAGTTTTGGGGAAATTTTTCAATGTAACCCTGCAACATTATTGACTGATGAGCACAGTCTTGTTTATCAAGTTTTGTTGCTTAAGAGAACCCTTGCAAAGATGTCTCCATCTGTTTCTTGGCTGGCATGGGTGGAATATGCGGCCCAAACAAATCATCCAGACTCTGAGCCCCTTCTCTTGGCACAGTGAGGGCATGTAGACTGGGAACAATTGTGGCAGGGTTCCCCTTTTGTAGCTCCAGAAAAGATCTCTTAGCAGATGGAGCCCCTTTTGTTTGGCTCTGCCATGATGGAAAAGAGGAGAATAATGAAAGGATGGAGCTGGATGAGTAGTCCTACCTGGGGAATGATCCACTACACACTTCTCACAACTGTCCCAAAATTTGGCTTTAAAAGAAGATGTGGTAACAGGAACCATAGGAATACTAAGCCATTGCTCTGTTTGCATGTTTGGAGAGACGGAACCTGAACTGAAGGCAGAATAGGCATGCCCGAGCCTTGGATACTTATAGACAAATCAGAGCTGTCTTTGGTATTTGTAAGAAGAGAGGTGCAGCCAAACATAACAGAGTAAGGGTATTTTTTTACTCTATTAAAAAAAGACAGGCAAACTCAATCAAGACAGCAGATATAACTTCCGTCATTTCTTGCAGGAGTTTTCCCCAGTCAAAAACATTACCTTTTCCCTATTCAAATTCTGTGTCAGCCAAATAGTGCTTATCATAATTAAACACTGAGCAATCATACTCTTAAAGTCTAATTAAATACACAAAAAAATCTCAGGGTTATCTATATTTTGAAATCAGAGAAGCTCAATATCTACAATATCTTCCCTAAAGGCCTCATATGTTGAACCAGAGGGCTGAGAACCTGGAAACCCTATGGTACCTTGCATGTGATCTCTCTGATGAGCAAAAGTCCAATACCACCCCTTAGGTCCTCCACGGAGGAAACAATTTTCTTTCAATACCAATTTCTTCTGTTATTTGCAGTCTTGTCAACAATATTTTCAGGGGTCAATATCAAAGACAGCTAAGAGATCTAAAATAATCAGCATGGACACTAGATGTTCATTCATCACCAAGAGGAAACCAGTCAATGCAACTAAGCTGTCTCCCCCCCCACATCAAGGCCTAAAAAACAGACGGTCATGCATCAAGTGGTCTGAGAACTCAAGTATCATTAGAACCATTTCAAACCACCTCAGTAAGATTCTCTACAAGGGAGATAAGAGACAGGGCAGTATTTGCTGAGATTCTTGCCATCAAAAAATAATCTCTTGATCAAAGATTTAATAATAACTACACTTAGAGACGCTGGCATTTTGGCTCCATCAATAGCTCAATACCTCCCTTTTGGACTTCAGCAAACAAGAGGTGTGTGGATCCAATATAAAGATTAGAGCCTGAAATGCCTCCAATATTTCCAGAACCATACTAATTCACACCAACTGGTCCACCACTGCTATGCTTCTGCCACAACCAGTCCAAGTCCAAGCAATCTTACAAGTTGGCTGAAAAATTTTCAAGGTGGGTGACAGTTGTGTTTGAGGTGAGGTAGACTGGATTCACCAAACTGTTTATTAACTGGAACACCTATACTGAGTAAGACTTTGTGGATGCTATAATGGCAGCAACTAAATTATTCTTTTGCCACCTACACAACCCAGCACAAGACTTCATAAATTCTTTACTCCAACCTGCCAGTCTTCAATCACAACTTTTCCCACCAGGGGTTCCACCCATCTTCCTTCCAGCTTCATCTTTCATAGGATAGCTATATAATACAATGAACTGTGAAAAGCATTTTAGCAATCTTCTGCCTCCCTTCTCTACCCTATCCTTTGTCTCAGTTCTCTCTTGCTCCCTCACTGAGCCATCTAGGAAACATTGTATTTTATTATCTTCCAGTGGTATGGTAGGAAAAAGTATTTTTGCCCCTTTTTATTATTGTGGCATTGAGTTATTAAGTATTTGCATAGCTTTGGATCCTCTGCCATACACCAGAATTGTGTACTCCATTCACCGAGTCACAGTCAATTACTGCTATAAAATGGTAAGGAGGCACTCAGGGGAAAAATAAGCAAACATGCATGCACACACACACACACGTTCTAGAGCTTGGTATAAAGAACTACTTTTAGGTTTTTTTTAATTATCTTACTAAACTGCCCTCCTATTTTCCTATCCAGCTAATATATTTAGGCCACACCCACAGTAGATATTAAACGGTGTTTTTAAATTCAATGTGTCTCATTGCAATTAACGCAATAACTGTTTTATGTTATGATACTTTTATAAATATAAAGAAATCAATAACTCAGTGATGTGTTTGAACCATAGAACAATGGAAAATTGTTCTTCTAATAGTTTAATCCTCAACATGTACAGGGTTCACGATCTTGCTATCTTCCACAGTAGTCTGTTTTAAAATATAGTAAGTCAAATTTTGGTCCTTCTCAGGTTTCCAGTCAAAGGGGGACCAAGATAAAATTGTAATTAAAAATATCATTATGTGTATGTAACTTCTGCGGTTTTATCTGAACATAAAATACTAGTTAGATCAAACTATATAGCCTATAAATTCACTTGTCTTTTATCATTGGGAAATAAACTCATACATACATACAAACAACCTGTTTGAGCTATAAGAGTACCTTTAGGTGTTCCATCGCTTCCAGCTGGAGAGCACACTGACTGTGGTGACCGCAAAGAAAAGGATGCAGCATTCCTTATTGAAGACTCACCATCCTAAAAACAGTGATGATAATGTATATTATAAACTTATTTTCTAAAAAGAAGTCTAATCAGAAAAAATACTGGAAGGAGGTCACAAGACAGCTACTAGCACATTTAAGATGCTTTGAAATTTAGACACTTTTCATCATATTTTATGTATATTTTACAATGAAATCAGAGTCCGAGTGAGAACCTACAACCAGCACATGCAAAAAATAAATATGAATTAGTGAAAATATGTTTTAGCTAAAAGCACCACTTTATTTAGTTTGTCATGAAGAATTATACATATTTAGAAGTTCTCTGATATTAGCACTCATGCCAATGAGCTAATAAATACAAGCCTGAACTCCCTTTGCTACCAATTGAAAAAAAAATACGAAAACTTTCCATGAGGAGAAGTTTCAATTTAAGATCATAAGATCATAACGGGGACAGAAGAGAATGAAAAATTTGTTTTTCTCCCTTTAAAAAAACACACAAACAAATGGAAACAGCTATATACTAAGGCAAACGAGGGAGAGTGTGACTAAAGCCTAAGGAAGAAGGACTCTGCTAGCAGATTCCATCCCAAACCAAAGGTGGTTGAGAAGGAACTGAGGGTCCATGGACCACACAGCGCTATATATAGAGGCCCCTCTCAGTGCAAGATGGGGAGGAGTGCATGTGCAGCCCAATGGGCACTGCTACCAAAAGATCTCCCATCCCACGCGCATGAGGAGCTGCCGCACCTACAGTGGCGTACCCATAGGGACACTATTGGAAGTAGTAGTATTATTTGCATTCTAAAACTCAAAAACAGTTGAATATTGCTCAAATTTTTTTTTAAAAAAAAAAACATTCAGAGAGACATTTAAGTATAGAAAATTTCAGCTCTAAAGCAGAATGTTTCAGAAACTTGTGTGTGAAAGCAGGAAATTACAATAAAAACTTCTCTGCAATACTCACTATACTGGATGCAATCAGGCATCTGCTTTAATTGAAGTGATGCTGTCAAGTTTTGTTTTTTATTTATTTTTTTTGTAATTCCTTAACTCTTATCTTAAAATATTGAAATGTAAAAGGATTTAAAAAACTGAATGTACTTTACTTTTTGTTTACTTTCTGCAGTCAAACTGAACAAGGACACTAGACCAGTTATGTTTAATTTGTTCTCGATTTCTAGACAGACAATTTCAGTTCTAGCTTCTCATGTACTAAGATATTGCTTCAATCTTGGTGCTGCATATACTGTGTGGAAACTTTTTTTAAAAGAAAAAAAAAAACCACTCTTGGAATAATTATTTTTAAATGTCATTGAAAGATTTCTACGGGTTCTTAAGTTTTGCAAAAAAGCTTCTTTTAACAAACGGAGGATTGTTTTGGCAGTGTACCTTTAAAATAAGAATTAGCTGTGGGAAACATGTATATTTGATGCTGGAAGAAGCTTCCCACTTTAGTGAAATTGTACCACTGAGGCAGAGAACTTGGATTTTCAGGATGCTGCTTTTATATTACAAAGGTAATACTATTGAATTCACACTGTAGTTATGGATTTTCCATTAACTGTTCATTGCTTGTTTGGTGAACACACAATCATTGATATTCTAGAAACAGCTAAATGATTGTGTGCTTGTTTTTAATACACAAAAAGGATGCAGTTAATTCACCCTCTCTTGGTTTTACTGAGTTAACTGTGCTCAGGGTTTTAAGGATCCAGGTGTTAACACACTTGATATGGTCCTCTGTGAGAAAGTGTAACACGCTTGTATGTGTGTTATGTCTCCCTCCCACTCTACTGGCTAGTTTATATAGATAACTGTCTACTACTGCTGCAAGCTAATGTAGTGATTACTCTGGTAGAGGCTTGACTTGATGCTAAATATCCCAAGTTCAAGCCCCTCTCATAACCTGTAGTGAGCATCATTACAACAGCATTGCTCAAAGAACTGATGCCAAAAAACATTCTTAGTGGTTCTTACATATCATGCTTGTAAAGAACTACCTCAGCAAGATACATACACAGGCTGAGAAAATGTTGGCAGGATGAGAAACTCATTAAGTGGAATATTCATCACCAATTTAGTAAAGAATCTGGGATGAGTTCACAGCATCACTCTCTTCTTTAAAATCTACTAAACTGTGTATGAGTCATTAGAGCATGAATTTCACCTCCCTCCTCCCCCCTTTATATGAACTGAAGTCACAGATGCCAGGAAAATAAATTTCCATGCAAGACATTTGAGCTCACAGGTATTGAGTAAAAATACAAAGTCAAAAGAAACTTTCATCAGGCTTGACAGGATCATATCACTATCTAACATCAGAGACCTTTTAAATAGGGTGTTTCAAATGTGTCATGAAACCAACAAAGGGCTGATGAGCTATGTATCTACATAGGCTCTTATCCTGTCCACATCACCACCGTATCTGAGCAACTAAAACAAAGCAAAATTCCCTCTTAAAATAAGCTAAGATTCAGAGACAAAAGAAAACTTTTCTTCAATGCAAAATAAATGTTGCAAAAGTGGTTTCAAGTAAAACAGTGGTCATTTAAAATACCTTTGAAAACTAAGACATACACAAACAGAAATTGAAAAATTAATTAAATTGATTACTCCTTTTCAAATGTCAACAGCAACCTAGCAAAATATTTGGTTTTTAGACCAGTCCCACAATTCAAATATTTGTCAAACACTTCCATTCAGATAAAAAATTTGTTGGGGGTGTAACATACATCACTACTTAGTCTGTGCACCATCTGTAGGTAGTCTTCATTTGAGCCATGTCTAGAATTATCAGCATGGTGATTAGCTGAATTGCCAGACAACTGACTTGAAACTTTATTTTCATGTATGTTCCTCATCCCACCTGAGACAATGGGACTGGATACTGAAGCTGAAATAAGAAAAAAAAACATAATTATACAAATATTTAATATTAACAGGTTTTCTTAAGTCCAGTTATTGATAATACATGTAAGAGAGAGGTCATGTTTGGCAATCAACTGAATTCACCAGCACTGCTTCAGCAACGAGTAGTTACAAGCATTATGAATTAACATTTACCAGGGATTTATGATATTATACCAGTCTGACCAATTCTGTTTACTCAGTGAAATATACTTGTATAATATACAAGATTCTTTAATAAGTTAGACTTGCATTTAGTTACAGTGGAGAAGTTAGAGGCGTGAATAAAGGGGAAACACTTGTGGATCAAGCCAGGAAACAATGCAAATAGCTGTAGAGACATTTGTTAATGACAAATGTTCCACTGGAAAAGAAAAAGGAAAGATCAGAAAAATTCCTTGACTGAAGGTCACAGATTCTATCATCAAAAGATCAGACTAAAACGCTCAAGCTATGTCTCAAAAGAAAATGTGAAGCAGCACAACAACAAGTAGGGAAAACAGTAGGCCTATATTAACAGATATGTACAGAATGCATACTTCCTCATCAAGTCAATGTAACTCATGGCAAATTTTGGCTGTATCTAAAGCATGGAAAAACAGTAATAAAAATTAAAATGGAGAAAGATCAAGAACATTTTATAATTTAGACTGCAAATTCTAAATTATTCTAGGGAAATGTATATTTTTTGGCCATTTTTCTGGGTGTTTTGGCACAGAATTTGTTCTTGGTCATGTTTGTTTACAAGCTTATATCTTTGTTAGTTACCACAATTATGAAAATAATATATTACCACAAAGATTAGAAATATTGAACACACATTAAAAGTTCCTTCTCCCATTACCTCACTATGAGATGGGCATATGTAGGAAAAGTATAATTTCTGCTTTCCCCACAAATTCCTTGCAATGCTTTCAGAGATGGCAACAAGGTCTTCATTCTTCTCTTTTGTCGGTAGCAGAGTAATATTCTGTTCTCCATACCAAGTATGGGACAGAAGCTAATGTTTGATTTGAGTTTTATATGCCTTAGGACCAGTGCTTAATTTTGTTATGAAAGAATAGTGGGGCTCAAGCAATTATTACACATTCATAACTGATGCAGCAAGCCCAGAGATGAACTGCTAAGCCTAGAGGTGCCGGGGCTCAACCTGGCACAAATTAAGCACTACTTAGGACTTCCCATTTCATGATACCATAGGGTACACAGTCTATCTCCTGAGACACTATTTACTCTAGAATCTTACTAAACGTGAAGCTCCAGAGTGTACAAACTGAAAACACATGCAGGATACCTTTATTGCTTGCTGCGGTTGAGAGGATGGCTAAAAAGCCTCTTCTCTGGAAATTTATGTTAGCCAGGTGTAAGGTTTTGGAACATACTATTAAATATTTTTTGTTGCAGGGATGGAAGGTCATTTCCATACTCAATGGATTTGGCAGCCACTTTTGCCACAGTAAAATCATGGAGAATACTGTGACCCTAATTATAAGTAGAGATAGGCATAAATCAAACCCATCCCAAATGTTAATGGTCAGAGGGAAGCAAGGAGTTTGGAATCCAGATCAAGATCCAGACATTTTGTGCTGGCCCCTATTACTACCAACACCTTTTCAAAAAAAAAAAAAAAGACAAATGTGACATCTTCGAACTTTGAGAGGGTTCAAAATCTGTTTTATGGCTGGGCTGGATCGAACTCAAATCTTCTAACTTACTGTTAGAGCCTAACAACTGTTCATTCCCTGAAGTTATACGGAGGAAAAAAACCTTCATGTTAAGTTTTCATCACTTCCCTTAATACATGAAATAGCGATAGATGATATACATAACATGAAATACAGAACTATCCTACATTTTCATCAAGTAACTAAGCCTTAAGAACAGCTTGTTTCAAGAAAATGCAAGTTATGCTCATAAAATGTCTTAAAATGTTTGAAAACCATTTAACAATAAAAATTTCAGTTCTGTAAGGTTTTTTGATATTGCTGTATTCTATTTTTTTCCCAATTCCAGCTGATTTTTTTAAAGGGCAGTTAGGTAATTTTGCAGCCTATTGCACACTTTAGACAAATTCCTGCCTAACTTATTCACACATAGATCCTGCTAACCTAATGCAATTTTGCACATGAACAATGAGCAGGGTTTGGCCCTTTGAAAGGAATTACAGAACTGTGAAATATCCAAGCAAAGTTGAAGTTATCTTGAGTTCTGAGAATAGAACAATGATCTAATTACCTTGTTGCATCTGCGGGTGTGGTGTATAACTTGGAGGATGTGAATATGGCATGTATCCTGCTGGGCTTTGAGGAGCATATGGACTAGGCACTGGGCTGTTCTGTTGTGCCATAAATCTGTTACCAGAGCTTGTCTGTGGTGGCACAAACCGGCTAAAAACAAAACCCAATTACAAGTTAGGAAATCCATTGTAGGCATCGTATTTCTTACACTTATTTTACAAAATTTTACAAGACCAGACATGTAATCCAGTGGAATCAAGAAACACCTATTAAGAGTAACATTTCTCACAAAATAGTTTACACCTTCTCTGATTCAATTATTTCTTAAGAGCTACATTTGCATTAATCAAAACTAACAGGGGAGAAAAAAAATCCATTCATAAGAACTCTACCTAGAAAAAGTAAATAGCTGTTTAAAGTTCTAACCAGGTATTACAGGAAAAATAAAATTTACAGTCTCCAGGCTTACTCATAGCTTACTAAAAACCTGAATGAAAATCAAAACCAAAGTTTAATTTTTCACATGATGACTAGCTTGATTAGCATTATCAATTAATCCATATATTCCTAGGTCTCGTGGCATCTGGAGCATAAATTTGGCAATTCATTTTCAAACAATTCAGTTTTCTAAAATACACTGGAGTCCATTAAATCGTTTTTGAAGACTTGTTGATGACTATAGTTTTGTTACAAAATGCTTTATAGAGCCTGGGGAGCAAATTCCAGCACTTTGAACAAATTTGTGACAAAATTCAGCAAACTAAACTGAATATTAGTTATTTTTGTAATTAAAGTAACATGTCAGAGTGCTTATGTTTGACAATGCACTAGAAATTATTCTTTGGACACTGCCTGACTTAACATTTTAGCCTCAAACAAAAGAAAAAAGTAGACAAAATAGTGGGCTTTTTCATCTTGAGAAAATAAACAGGAATTCTTCTTCTGGATACAGTTTTAAAGAAATGACAGAACAGCATGCCTTCTAATGGAATATCAAGCAGAAGTATTAATGAAAATGAGCTAAGATATATGTCCCCCTCTTTTTCCCCTTTTCCTATCTACAGGCAGACTACAATGACCAGACTTTTCAACCAGGTCTTTTGGTCAAAATCCAGATGCTTGGCGACCCTATTTAAGCCTCTAGAAACCAAAGACCTTGCTTTATTCTAAAAAATCACAATCTTGTTCCATGTGTCTATTGGGGACTTAAATCACATGATACATAAAACACATGAGTGTTCTATACCACTGAAAACTACCTGAGCCTGGGCAGAAGTCATTATCTTCTGTGTAGTCAAAGAAAACCAAAACAACAGCCAAGTGGACTTTGAGAGGGGGAGGGATGAGGCTATTCTCATTAGTGAGCACATGCAACTCCCATTAAAATTAACAGGAGTTCAGTGTGTGCACCGAAAGGTAAAAAGATCATTGAGAGGGCATTTTGATTTGTAATTGTTTAATTTAGCAGCTCGCCGATAAATATATAATACTGTAAATTAATAACTGGACATTCCAATAAGATTTCATAGAACTTTGTTTCTCTGTCAAAACTATACTGCTAATTTTAAGGAGAGTATTACCCACACAAAGAGGACCTAATCCAAAGCCCACTGAATTCAATAAACCTTGGATCAGCCCCATAAAGAGGACATAAATAAAGCAAAAGAGAAAAAGTGATTCAGGCAGTATACATTCTCTTTATAGGGCTAATCCAAGATTTATTGAATTCAATGGGCTTTGGATCAGGTCCTCTTTGTTTGGGTAGTACTCTCCTCTATTTTAGCAGCAAGTCTGCAACACACTTGTCATAACCAAAAAACTCAATATTCAGCCCTGGAAATAGATCTTGGATAATGCAAAGAAAGGAGTAACTACGGAACAGGGAATTTGCTTTGTAAATTATTTTTGATATTGTGATTACACACTACAATATATTTAGCATGATATTTTCCTTGAAGCTTTGTGTTCTTTTAATAGGTAAACAATTCCACCCCCTGACTTTAAGTAGTGCAGTCATGACCCTTTCCCCGCCGCTCCAAAATATTGTTGATGTCTGATTTTACAACAGCAACTATCAATTACTTGTTATAAACTTAATGAGACTTAGGAGATGTAATGTATAACAGAGTTTTTGAATGGAACAAATACAAAGCAATTGCTTGAAATAAAACTAAAGTTAAGACAAAGATTGAAACAGTAAAACAGGGAAACAGAAAGTACATTTTACAAGAACTTTTTTTTTTCGTCCCAGTACTTTCATGTCTGAAATTTGCCACTGTTCTCTCTCAATCTTTGTGAAGACGGTGCTTTATTTTTATTTTTGAGGGTTCGCCTCATTTAGGTGTGCAGCCCAAAATAACACACACACACAGAAAGGGACGTTATAAGGTTGTTACAAGGTGTTTTGTTTGTTAACTTGTAGACAATGTTATATGTAGTTTTATATTAAAAACATATCAATGACTCCGAATTTTAAGATTTTTTTTTTAAAATATCTACAAGAACATTTATTACAATGTAGCCTTCTCAAGGAATAAGACCAGTAAAGAAAACAAGCATTTTGCAAAACTAAAATATTTTCGGAGAGATGGGGCTTGGGGGGAGGGGAGTTGGGTGGTTGGGTTTTTTTTGCAATACATAAAATCTAGAAAACTTTCCTCAACACCACTCCAAAAAACAAAAGTATACCTTGAAGGGTGGAACAATTTTATTTGCCAAGTTACATTAAAGTATATAAATGCATTATGTAATGTGCCAAATAAAAGAGTTCTAAAGCTTAACAAAGCAAACTGTGTTTGTTAGTTATAAACCAAGGGTGTCAAGCATACAGCTCACATGCTGAACCCTTCCCCATCCAGCCCCATCCAAAATTAACAAACCTATCCAGACTGCAGCTGCCTTTCTTGATGCAGCTTAGAGGAGCTGGTATAGGCAGAGTTGAGAAAGAAGCCTATGTCTGACTGGCCATGGGTACCTGAGCCCGTCCTCTTCTCAGCAGTCCTTTGTAAAGCTGCTCTCACAATGCCCCATTGTACGGGCTTAAATAAGACCTCCTTCCTGTCCCCTTTACCTCAGTTCTGCTGCTGCTGCTGCTGCCGCCAAATCTTCAGGAGTGGGTCCCTTATCTCCCCCCACTTCTGCCCCAGTCCCTCCTGGCACCACAGCCAACCTCCCAATATAGGAGTGTGAGAGAGAATCCTCCAGAGGAGGATTCCCAAACTGAGGCAGAAGGTATGGAAAATTCACCAAAAATTGGTGAGGGGGTCATTGCTCGTGCGGGAATGCACTGAGGGATGAATTAACTAACAAAGGACAGGACTTTTCAATAAATGCATTTACCCTCTTAAAAGTCTGCATTTAAATGCCATATTTAACTGTGCTAGCTAAAGAGGCTTGCTCTGTGGTTGGACAAGAATACAATGTTTGCCTCCTGACAGTGAAATTTTTACTTCCGACCCACAGACTCAAAACAAGTTTGACCACCACTGCAGAATGGGTTTGACCCCTCCCCTATTGTAGACACTATATTACCTGGAAGGGCTATGTGAAATAGTGGTTTGTTGATAATTGGAAGATGCAGGACTACCATGCATGGAATTCTGAGAAAGTTTGTACTGTGGCATCATCATTCCTGTTTTTTTAAAAAAAAAAAAAAAAAAAAAAATCAATGTTACCATATGTATACGTTGTACAGTTTCAACTCTTAGGTTTTTCCTATTTGAGGAACTACTTTTTATAGGAATATAAAGTGTACACCCACCACATTAATATCCTGCACTTATAATTAAATTAGAAAAAACATTCACACACTCAGCTCTATTTAACATGTATATTTCATATTTATGACACACTCATAAATGTGTGTAGTAGATTATATATAGAATTCACTTAAAAAGAAGATCTATATCAGGAATGCATTTCAAAGGTAGTTTCTTATATTTATTAATTTTTTCCATCTCCTATTCCTGTTGGCAAATACAGACAATGATAACTCTTTGTATTTTATAATGGGAAACCTGGATTACACATCACAGTTGAGTCAAACAGTAACAATTAATCTGTAATTAAACAATATTTCTTACAGTAGCAAGAAAAACAACTTCTAAACTATTAAATTGGGTGGGAGGATTGGGTTGATATGACGGGTCTAAAGCCAAGTAAAAAAAAGGAATTATTGTTCTCCAATAGTATTTCCCAAATGACAGCACAAATAAATATGGCTTTACAGTACTACCCATGAAAATGAACTACTAATAAACCAGTGGCCTGTAACACACATCCAATATTGTTTATTTTTTCCAATACATTTATAAGTGTTTTTGTGCTTTCTAGTAAGCATCATACTATCAAACAAGAAACATTTTTTAAAAAACCAGTCAAATACTGCATACAGCCATGCAGTAATTTAAAAGACCTTGTACAAGAATAAATTGCAATAGCCCCCAGGGCAAAACACACTATCCACAAAGGAATCAATTCCAAAATACAGTAAAAGCTGTTTTATCCAGCATGTTGGGAGACTGGGGGGTGATGGAAGTGAAAAATGCCGGTTAACTAAGAGGGAGGGAGTTTCGATGCCGGGGGGGCACTGGGGTGCAGGTTCTGGGAGAGAGTTTGGGTACGGGAGGGGGCTCAGACAGGGGGTTGGGGTGCAGGATGAGGTGCAGGGTGCCGGATCCAGGGGGCGCTCACTTTGGGCAGCTCCACGCAAGTGGGTACCTGTCCTGGCTGCTCCTAGGAGGAGCTGCAGCAGGCAGCTCTGCACGCTGCCCCCGCCCCACCCCGCACGCTGGCTCTGCAACTCCCGTGGGGGAAACAGCCAATGGGAGCTGAGGAGGCTGAGCCTGCGGGCAGAGGCAGTGTGCTGAGACACCTGCTGCACCTCCGCCTAGGAGCAGCTGGGACAGGTCGCCACCTGAGGCGAGCGCCCGCTGGATCCAGCGCCCCACACTCCCTCCTGTGCCCCAACAGGCTGCCCCGAGCCCCGTCCCCAAACTCCTTCCCAGAGCCTGTGCTCCACACTCCTTCCCATGCCCCAACCTCCTGCAGGGTGCCATGCCATCCGGACTATAAACCGGAAGATCAGAGCTTTCCGGTTGGTGAAGTGCCGGATAAAACAGCTTTTAGTGTAATAAGAGCATGGGGTTGGAGGGGGAAAGGACACAAAGCTGAACCGAAATGAAAGAAAGTGAAGGAGGGAAATAAATGTAAAAATAGACCAAGTTAAATAAGGCAAACTTGTAGCACGGTTTAAACTTTATCCTGTGAGGGACTCCAGCAGATCTCTTGCCTCCTTCAACTGAATGCCCCAGCAGAGAAATACATTTCTCAACCCAGTTCTGATTCAGCCTTAACTTACTAGTTGCAAACACCTGTATCCAGTGGTGAGCTGGAGCCTGTTCACACCGGTTCACTAGAACTGGTTGTTAAATTTAGAAGTCATTTTAGAAACGGAGGCAGAGCGAAGGTGAGCTGGGTGGAAGGGGGGTGCGTGAGGTGGGCAACCTGCGCCGCAGCAGGTAACCCGGGAGGTGCGCAGGGGAACCGCTCCCCACCTCAGCTCACCTCCGCCTCCCTGGGCCTGAGCGCGAAGCCGCCGCCTGCTTCTCAGCCCTCCCAGGCTTCCCGCACGAACAGTTGATTCGCGGGAAGCCGGGAGGGGTGGAGAAGCAGAGCGGGGTGGAGCGTTCAGGGGAGGAGGAGGAATGGAGGTGAGGTGAGCTGGGGCCGGGTGTGGAGCAGGGCAGGGAGCTCTGCACCCACCAAATTTTCCCCGTGGGTGCTCCAGCCCCGGAGCACCCACGGAGTCGGCGCCTAAGGCTGCTCCCCCGCCCCTAGGAGCCAGAGGGACCTCCCGGATGCTTCGGGGGAGCTGCCCCAGGTAAGCACCACTGGGACTCCCCACCTCGCCCCCCGGCAGGTCCCTCTGGCTCTTAGGGGCGGGGTGGGCACCCACTACGGTGGCCCACGAGACCCTCCTGCCTAGTTCTGGGGGCAGTCAAGGGACAGGGGAGGGGGGCATCAAGGAATGCAGGGGGTTGGATGGGGCAGGAGTCCCCGGGGGGCGGGGGTGGTCCACGACCCCCTCGTGGGGTGAGGAGGGAACCGGTTGTTAAGATTTTGGCAGCTCATCACTGCCTGTATCTGTCAGGAAGGAACGCAGGGCAAAAAGGCAATCTGTTAAATCATTTGGGCCTGGATTATGAAGCGCTTTATATATGAAGACCTTGAATTGTATCCCTAGGTATACAAACAGCTAGCATCTATCATGAAGGGTGAGTGTAACTGTGATGTATTGAAACTGCTAAAATTGTGATCTATCACTTCAGAGTCTCAGGGGTTTTCATAATCCTGTTTGCAGACTCTAGGGAAGCATGTAATCTGGACCTAGCAGCACTCAGTCTGCAGACAGTTTAGAATACAGGGGGATGAGTTGTGCCTCTGTGTTAGGGAGAAGTATGCTTTGTTTCTCTGCTTTGGAATTCTTCATGCATTATCGTTCTGAATGCTAAGAAAAAGTAGTGTTACACTGCAACCTATCCACAACGGTATCTAGGTTTTTATCTAATTTCTTAGAGTGTATGCTATGGACATAGCAATAACCCACTATCATACCTATCCTAAGGAGCAAACAGCAGCTGTGTTTTGTAACTGTTCCAAACTCTGTATCATTTCAATATAAACTCAGTTATGGAGCATTACAGAAGTAGGAGTATGAATGGGAGATAAGTTATTTTTACCTGGAAATGTCCTTTCCTAGACCTTTGAATAACTACCTGCTATGATGAAGTAGGGAAACAAAATCTAAAGTGTGACCTGTATGTGGCTTTAAACGTCCTCTTAGAAATCATATCCTGAGTAGGTAGCTACCAAAGCTGTAATAAACACTAACTAAACTTTAAGTTAGCAAAAGCACTTCATAACAACTTTGGAAAATTAGCCAATTAAATGGGTGGGTCACCCTACTACATAAGGGGTTTGAGAAGGGAAGTTCATAAGTTGTGGGGAGGGTCCATTATGTCTTCAAAATGGGATGTTCATAGTGACTGCAATTCCTGGGATGGTGAATGATTAATTATATACATATTTCAAGTCTCAAAGGCATGACCAGTTGCTGAAATATAATTTGTTGTAAAATTCTCCTACCAAAAGCTAACAGCAGCAGACAAGATGGACACTTTATAGTGTCTTCAAAACAAAGTTATTGCTTTGCAGATTTCCTTAAAATGAAGCATTCAACCCTTCTGACCATCAAATCTCTGCCATTTCCCAGCTGAGTGTGCATCAATACCCACAAATGGAGTTGCCTCCCTACCTTTGCAAGTTTCCAAGACTCTTGATTTAATCCATCTTCCTATTAGGCTGTTTTTACCAGATGGCTAGCTGGTACAGAACATGACTTTAATTTCTGGAGACCTCAACCTTGGACAGATATATTTTGGTCACCCTTCTAGCATCTAAGGTGTTCAAGGGACTCAGAAGGACAGTAATACCTCCACCCTTTTGTCCTGAGGAAGAAAAAGTTAACTTTCAGCATTAATCCTGGGTCCGTTGTGATAAGAATCTCATCCTGTAGTACTGAGGCACCATGGATAAAGACACATTTCCAAAGCTCTCTTTGAAGAGGTGATAACAGTTAAGGAGGAGATCCTGATTATGAGGAAAAAAAGCAGGGCTTGCCAGGTGCCTGTTAACCTGGGAAGGATTTATCAATGATGTTGTCCTTAGTAAATGGAGGAAATACTGGTGGCTAGCAATCAGCTCAGTTCTTTCCCAGCTCATCATGCTCAAAATTGCTGAAGCGTGTTTTGTAAGGGTATGTGGTTTTGGACCTATAAATAAGGCACACTGCATGTACTCCAGGTTATGCTTTATATTTGCAAATTATGCACGTGTGTCATTTATAACAGGAGTATCTGAGTTCTGCTTGTGTGTATTGATTTGTTTCAAGAAAACATAAGCATAGCAGAGAGTTTTGGGGAGTTCCTGGAGAACTCATTTTCTATTTTTCAAATTCTAGGCTTGTAGACAGCAAATTAGGGCTTTGGTGGGCGGATTTTTGGCACAATTGCCAGGTGGTCTGATTTGAGGCTGCATTACCAGAGGGGTAATCTGCATCTGGATTAAGTCTAAGAACCATGTCACCAAGTGAAGTGAGGCACAATTGTTACTGAGACTTGGTTCTACTGTGATCTTTTTACTTATGGATTGTCTTGGGAAGGAACACATGGAGAGTGGCTCCAAGGGTCATGAAAAGCAGCATCTTTCACTACTGCTTCTAGGTCCCTACCTTGTTAAGGATATATGAGTTTTTGACCTTGAGGTGAATAGGTTTAAGCTCAGCAATCTGAAGACTTGGGTGCCACAATGACTCTCTCACTCAGGAACTATTCACCCTGGATCTCTCACCATCCTGCTAATCCAGTCCATTATAATACGCATCATCTGATATGTAGGGTTCAATGTATATGCAGGCTCTCCCCCATTTCAATAGTGAGCTGGCCTCCTTGTGAAGAGTTCAAAACTTTGTTCCCCCTTGTCTGTTCACATATCCCATTGTTGTAGCCTTGCCCGTCATGACTGGTATAGACACATTCTGCAGGTCTAGATAGATAGATAGGTCCATCAATGGCTATTAGCTAGGATGGGCAGGGATGTAAAACCATGCTCTGAAGTGTCCCTAGGCTCCGTGTGCCAGAAATGGAGAATGGGCGACAGGGGATTAGCAACTTGATGATTACCTGTTCTGTTCATTCCCTTTGAATTACCTGGCATTGGCCATTGTTGGCAGACAGGATACTGGGTTGGATGGACAATTGATCTGACCCAGTATGGCCATTCTTATATTCTTAGAAGTGAAGTAGCATGGCCCTAATTGCTTCAAGCTCCACCACTTTATATGTTTTTGCAGTCCATTAGTCCATGTGTCCTGTGTTATCTGACACTTTAAAAACGAGTCCCAAAACTGAGCAAGCTTGAAATTGGTTGTTACTGCCATTTGACCAAACTACAACATTAGGTGGCCTGAAATGAACCTATGGAATGGGTCCACCAGTGCAACAACTGGAGCATAGAGTGTGAAACCTCTCCCTTGTAGCTAAAGTTGGACAAAACTGAAGACTCAGGAAGCAGGATTTTTTGTACTGACTTCACATGGAAACATTACCATTGAAGAGTTTCCACACACAATATTAGTATGCTGCTGAGTTGCATTCGGGCTCTTACTGATTCCATGGGTGCAACTGACAGCTGTTGAATTAGGTCCAGAATATTTTCTTGTTTCTCATTGGAAATGACAACCTTATCTTTGGTTACTATTGTATTATGTCCAGAATTACTTGCAGGTGTTGCTGCCAGATCATACTTCATGTTCACCACAAACTCATACTCCTCTAGGAAGATTACAATTGATTTTGTAACTTTTATGCCCCTTAAGAAGGGCTTTGATTAGAAGGTGATGCCATTTGCAACAAACAGTCAAAATTCTCTCATCCAGTGTTCATATTATGGTGGGGGAGAGAGGAGAGTAACACTGTCACGCCTGATAACACTGTCACGCCTAATTTTTACAAGTTAGTTTTCTTTATGCATAATCACTGTTTTTTGAAGAAATGCTGTATTTTTACCACCTTTTAGGGGAGCTGTTTCAGGGAGCAGGGGATTAAAGTTCTCTGCTTTAATCTCTCTAGAGTCAATTCTTGGAGTAGAGTTGCTGCCTGGGAATAGGGCATTGGTATTTTGGCTAAGATTCCTGAAAGAGGTGATTCCCTGCTTGCTGTTTGACCATCTCTGTGTAGGGACTGGTGTACGTATTGTAAATAAAGCCAGTTATACTAAGAAAATTTCTAGACTCTGCATCACTGATTTCTCCTCCAATGGGAAACTGACCTGGCAAGGCCATTTATTCTGCTACTGTTCAGCAGTGGGGAGGTACAGGTGTCTGAAGCCAGACAGAGTTCCTAATGAGAAACTATGAGTTGTTATTCCTGTTGCACTGAGATGAACATGTAGTGGAAGAGCTCAGAGAAATCAGAGCTGCCCAAGAGTCAATAAATTCCCCTACTGGACCAACTTCTGTTGGTGAGAAAGAGAAGCTTTTGAGCCTACACAGTGGTCAGGTCATGATCTGAGCTCTGTGTATGCTCAAAAGCTTGTCTCTCTCATCAACAGAAGTTGGTTCAATAAAAGATATTACCTCACCCACCTTGTGTCTCTAATATCCTAGGACCAGCACAGACACAACAACACTACATACAATAAATCTCTCTGTCCAGTAATTATCTCAAGAACTGAGGAAGGACTTAAAACAGGGCCTGAAGGCCTGGCAAGATTACCAGTCTGAGTCACGGATTTCTCCTGCCATAGTAAATGAACCTGCAAGGCATAGAAATCTGCTACTGCTCAGCACAGGTCCTACACTGCTATGGCTATGCTGAGGTTCCCACCAGTTTTGACACTGGAACAAACTTAACTGATGTTTTTAAACTAGTTTGTATTTTTTGGTAAGTTTATCCGGTGTAGGCAAGACACATGAAAGACATTCAGGTGATCTCTTTGCAACTCAAATCCTTGCATCCACCACTAGACTATCTACTTTTAACTAATGTGGGGAGTGATTGGGCAGCCCTGTGAAGTTGCACCCTGCAAAATAAGAGAAAAGGAGACAGAGAGATGTGCTAACTATAAAAGCCATATTTATGAATTTCAGAAGATGCACTTCCTGTAAGAGTAAAGAGAGAGTTCTAGAACTGAGCTGCCTTGTCTTCTTTTTAAATGTATCTATGCTAGAAAAATTAATAGGTATATTATAGTAGTAGCTCATAATGGTACAACTGCCCTCTGCAACTTTAACTGAACAAGTCTAATGGCATAGTGGCAAATGCCTAAATTCTATCTATATCAGTGCTATATCAATACAACTGCATCACTGATGGCAATAACTGAAATAAAGGTACAAATATTTCTTGTATAGATAAATCCTGTTCCCACTCCTCCCTCTTTTCTTGTTCAGCAGGGAAGAGATCGGATAATCCTCTTGGAATGCAGCAGTTATTACCTACCTGGTAGGTGTGAAGTTCTGCATTCCAAGAAGATTAACAGTTTAACTAGCTGAGAGTTGGAGTGAAAGTCTCTCTAATTGCACTGAAGAAGTCTGAGAGTGTATATCATTTTACTATAGAGGCATTTTCACTATATCCAATAATATGGGATGAAAAATCCTTGACTCCCACTAAACTTGTGTAATTGGGCTTTATGTGGTTGTCTCCTCCACCAGCACTTGTACAAGACAAACTGCACTGTCCAGCTGAGGGGTACATGAACAGCAGTTCACTGCCCCTGCTTCATTCTTGGAGGGGTGGGAGGAGTAGAAGAGGATGCAGGGATGCAGGAAGGGGGATGGATGTCAATGATAGGAACGCCCAAAATTGACCATTCAGACCATACTAATATCAGGAAGATAACTATAGCATGAAGGGCCTTTCACAGGCCACCATTTATATACTTTTCACTGTATATATAAAAAAAGAGTTGGCAAGTCAAATATTAAACCTATACGAATCAAACAGAAAACTGACAAAGTATACTCATTTTTTGAGGAGAGAATAATTATTTTAAATTTACAAGTAAATCCATTAGTTTATGAGTTAATTGAAAACTTAGTTTGTAATTTCTTTGACCTGAATGACTTTAATTGCAGAACATGCAGACTTTTCCACCCTTTTGAATATAAATTAATTTTCAAACTAGATTGAATTTAAACTAAATTAATGACTTTTTCAATCCACTGTTATGATTATAAAGGCTAATTATAAAGGTGGCCAAGTAGAGCTCATAACTGTTGGCCACCGTGACTGAGAAAGTTCAAGCAATTACTATCCTTCCTCTATAGCAATTATGAATGCAACAATTGTATTGGGTGTAATGATTCTGAAGGAGTCTGAATATGTGTGTCAGAGTTCTCACTGGTAGAACACCTGGCCCACCTGTCACTTCTCTTGCCACACGTTTGGGCATGTGTACTTGAAAGGCTATGGCTTTGAGGCCTCTGCACCAATATGCACGAGTCAGCACTGCTGTGGAAACAGAGGGAGGAATGCCTGGGAAACAGTTAAAGCACAGAAACACTGCAACTTGGGGACTGGCTTTCCCCCATCTCTCTACATATTGCTAGTCACACTAACACAACCTCCTAAAGTAATAAGTCAAACTGCAAATTAACAGCCAGCTTCAGTTAGCTTGTTCAGCTCTGGTGAGCCAAAGCAGCTATAAACCCAACTTTTATTGGCTAATACACTCTGGTTACTTTGCACTGAACTGGTATGCAAGTAAATCTCCCCTTAATATTAAAATAAAAAAAATTAATGTTCACACTATGCATCTTTAAAATATTATAAATATCAGATGGTAGCATTCCCTTTGGGTTTCTTGTTTACTGTTTGTGTATGAATTTTAAAAAAAACAGTTACACACCTTTTTCATTAACGGTTGTTCCTTTGAGATGTGTTGCTCATGTCCATTCCATTCTAGGTATGCGCACACCCATGTGCATGGTCATCAGAGATTTTTGCCTTAGTGGTATCCATAGGACCAGCTGTGATTCCGCTTGAGTGTCATGCTCATGTGTCGGTATATCAGGCACCGCTGGCCCCACACCCTCCCAGTTCCTTCTTGCTGACACCTCCGACAAGGGCAGGAGGGCAGGTAATGGATTGGACATGAGCAACACAGCTCACAGAACAACAGTTATGAAAAAGGTGGGTAACAGTTTTTTCTTCTTAGAGTGCTTGCTCAAGTCGATTACATTCTAGGTGACTCACGAGCAGTATCAACGGAGGCGGGCTCATAATTCACAGTCTTGCAACTTGCAGCACTGCTCTGCCAAAGCCAGAGTCATCTTGAGCTTGCTAGGTCAGCACATAATGAGACGCTAACATGTGGACAGACAACCAGGTAGCAGCCCTACAGATCTCTTGGATTGATACCTGTGGCAGGAAGGCTGCTGACAACACTTGTTCCCTAGTCGAGTGTGTTTTCACAATCACCAGCGGAGGCACTTTCGCCAGCTCATAGCAGTAGTGGATGCAGGCTGTGATCCAGGACAAAATCCTCTGAACAGATACTGGCGACCCTTCACTCTGTCTGCCACGGCAATGAACAACTGCGTTGATTTACGGTATGGCATTGTTCTATCTATATAGAAGACAGCACCCTCCTGACATTCAGGGTGTGTATCCTGTGCTCCTCATCTGATGCAAAAGGCTTTGGAAAGAAGATGGGCAAGTATATGTCCTGATCAGTATGAAAATGGGAAACAATCTTGGGCAGAAACGCTGGGTGTGGTTGCAGCTGGACCTTAATCCTTGTAGAAGACCGCATAAGGTGGCTCCGAAGTAAGGCTCGGACACCCTGCAGGCTGACGTTATAGCAACGACAGCACACAATTCAAGTCCCGTGGGCGGGGGGGGCGGCTGGAGAGATGCTGGAAGTGTGAGTACAGATGCTCCAGACCTTTCAAAAACCATGTTGTCATGTCATGAGTGAAGCTCGACCTGCCGTGGAATGGAGGATGGAAAGCTGAGACAGCGGCCAGATGGACCTTGACTAATGACAGGAGTTTGAAGTGCAGCAGATAATCCAGGATCTCTCGCAGCGGGGCCTGCTCAACCCAAATACGCCATTCCGAGACCCAGCATGTGAATCTATTCCATTTGGCCAGGTAAATCACTCTGGTGGAGGGTTTCCTGCTATCCAGCAAGACCTGCTCGACATGGGCTCAGCATGCCCATTTGTCCGTGCTTAGCCATGCAGTAGCCAAGCTGTCAAGTACAGGGCCACTAGATTTGGATGCAAAAGGCTGCCATGGTTCTGTGACAGCAGATCTAGGCAGAGGGGCAGCTGCAGCAGGGCAGCTACCGAAAGGCTCAGCAACGCGCCGAACCAGTGCTGGTGAGGCCACGCAGGGACTATTCGGATAATTTTCACCCTATTTTGCCTGATCTTTACAAGGATTCTATGAATCAGTGGCACTGGCGGGAAGGTGTACATCGATGACCACGGAATGAGAAAGGCAACTGACAGGGAGTGCCCATCCATTCCCAGGATTGAACAGAACACTTGGCATTTTCTGTTCTGCCTGGACATGAACAGGTCCACCTGGATAGTCCCCCACCTCTGGAAGATTATGCTGACCACCTCCAGATGGAGCGACCACTCAAAGTGAGAGGAGAAAGTCCTGGTGAGGTGATTCTGGTTCCAGACAGGTGCACGGCTATCAGATGAATGGCCGCACACAAAAATCCCAAAGGCAGAGAGTTTCTTGACGAAGGGCTAAAGACCTGGCACCTCCCTGACTGTTGATGTAACACATCACGGCAGTGTTGTCCATCAGGACCTGCACCACCTTGCCCTTCAGATGGGGCAAGAACACCTGGCAGGCCAGGCGAACTGCTCTGAGCTCCCTGATGTTGATATGGAGGTCCAGGACATCCCACAACCAGCAGTCCTGGGTGCTCAGCTCGCCCACGTGGGCTCCCCAATCCAGGTCTGAAGCACTGGAGACCAGGGTCCGCGATGGGGATGGGGTCATGAAAGGGACACCCTCCATCACCAACTCAGGGTCCAACCACCAATCCAGAGATGACCCAATGTGGTCCGGATCCTGACTATCCAGTCTAGGTCATGCCTATTGGGAATGTAGACCAACACCAGCCACGCTCGCAGCGGCCGGAGATGGAGCAGAGCATGGCTGACCACATATGTACACACAGCCACTGGCCCAACGGCTGCAGGCGGGTGTGAGCCGTGGTGAGTGGGTGGTTCTTTACATGGGAGATCAGCTCCGACATGGCCTGAAAACGCACTTCCAGAAGGAAGGCTCTGGCTCGCGTGAAGTTGAGAACCACCCCCAGTGAACTCTATTTGCTGGACGGGAGTTAAGGTGGATTTTTTTCTCATTTATTAACAGGCCCAGAGTGGGGCAAGTGGCATGCACCAGATCGAGGCTCCTCTGCACTTGTTCCCGAGACCTGCCCTTGATGAGCCAGTCATCGAGATATGGGAAAACCTGGACCCTTAGGCATCTCAGATAAGCAACCACTAGCACCATACATTTTGTGAACCCCCTGGGGGCCAATGAGAGGCCAAAGGGCAGCAATGTGAATTAGAAATGGCGCCAGCCCGCTATGAAACTGAGGAAGCATCTGTGACCTGGAATATGGAAATAAGCACTCTTTAAGTTGAGGGTGCTGTATCCATCTACCGGATTCAGGAAGGGGATGATGGAGGCCAGGGAGACCATGCAAAACTTCAACTTTTTGAGAGACTTGTTGAGACCCCCACTTTTGCCATCAGAATTAGGAAGTAGCCGGAACAGAAACCTTTTCCTTTCATGTCCCGAGGGACCTCCTCCACCGCCCCCCGGCACAGGAAGTTCTTGACCTCTTGAATGAGGAGTTGTTCATAAGAAGGGTCCCTGAAGAGGGATGGGAAAAGGGAGGGTTGGAGTGGGGGCGGCTACAAATTGCAGGGTATAGTCATGAGTTACTATGTCCAGCACCCAGCAGTCCGAGGTGACCCACAAGCAGGCCAAACAGCAGAGACAAAAACAATTGAGGAAAGGACAGAGTGGCTCCAGGGAATTGACTGGGGTGTCACTCTTGAGCACACCTTCAAAATGAGCTTCTGGCCCCCAGGATGCTTCGCTGGCCTGGGCTGCACAGGTGAGCGGGAGGAGAAAGAGAGGCGATGACGAAAACTCAGGTCTCTATCCCTCCTCCTAACAGACCCCTGACAAGGCTGACAAGGCCTTGGAGGTGGGGGTGGCCAGAACTGCTTCTATGCAGACCGAGGTGTATACATGCCCAGTGAGTGAAGGGTGGCCCGAGTGTCCTTCAACCCATGCAGTCTTGCTTCTGTTTGTTCGGAGAAGAGACCACTCCCACCAAATGAGAGGTCCTGGACTCAGGTCTGCATCTCTTGGGAAAGACCGGAGGTCCGCAGCCAGGACCTGTGCCACAAAACCACCCTAGCTGCCGAGTCCGCAGTGTTCCACGACATTTGGAAGGAGCACCTAGCCGCCGCAGTGCCGTCCGCCACCAGGGTGCTGAATTCATGGGCCAAACACTGTGGAAGGGACTCTCTGAACTTATGGAGGGAGTCCCATAAATTAAAATTCTATCTACCCATGGTTCACCACCAGGAATTGCAGGCTGGCAGTGGACTAAATTTTTCTCCAAAAAGGTCCAATCTTTTGGCCTCTATTTTTGGGAGTTGAGCTGATGTGCCGCTGCTTGTCTTTTTTGTTGGCCGCAGAGATACCAACAAGCCCAGAGGTGGGTGGGTATAAAGGTACTCAAACCCTTTGGCTGGGACAAAGTACTCCTTTTCAGCCCTTTTGGAGGTGGGAGGGATGGAAAACAGGGTTTGCCAGAGGGCCTTTGCAATTTTGAGGACCTGGTCATGCACTGGTAATGCAACACGGACCAGGGTAAAGGCTGAGAGGACGCTGAACAAGGTGTCTGCCTGTTTGGCCATTTCCTCCACCTCTATGCCCAAGTTCTTGGCCATCCATTGAAGCAGGGCCTGGTGTTCTTTAAAGTCATCAGGTGGGCTGGCCCGCAAGGGTCCCACGACCGCCTTATCCAGGGATGAAGATGATGACTGTACCACTGGGGGAGGCCCTGGGGCATCGTCCCCTGTGGGGGAGGGAGGTTTAGGGGAGCAACTTGTTGCTCTGAGGCAGAGGCAGATGAGCGGTGCAAAGCGGGAATCGTCATGACCGGAACACCCCATGTGCTCCAATAAGGCCACTGTGCTGGCCACTAGCCATGCTGACAAGGTGGCGCCGTCGATGTAGACACGGCCTCGGAAGCCTAATTGCACCAATGGAGTCTGGGTGAGGGGCTGAACTGCCCTTCCGTGCTGGAGGAATCCTAGTTCAGTGACCATGGTGGGGCCGTTGATGCTTGCGTCTGCCTGCTCACCATCGAACACTGGTGCCTGGAATGAGAGGTTCGGTGCTGGTATTGAGGAGGTCGGTGCCGGGGTGACTGGGGTTGTGACAGAGAGTGCTCCCAGGGGGCAGGTGACCAAGATCTGCACCAAGAGGACAACCGGCTGGAGGACAAATAGCTGCCGGTGGTACGGGGACCGGTGCCCTCCCCCTAGGCGATCCATGTTGAGATGGCAGGGACCACGATTGTGGTAACGGTGACCAAGGGTGATTCCCAGAGGATCTGGGCTGCGACTCCAGAATCTGCGGTGCAGAGGAGAAGAGCAATGCCTTGTCTTGGGGGATCAGCAGCACTCCACTGTCCCAAGGGGTCTTAGTAGTTGCCTTGCCCTCATAGGGAGACTTTGCAGTTTCCTGCAATGTGGGCGGAGGCCTCTGGCTCTCTCGGTGCCAAGGAAGCTTGGGAAGGCATGGATGCCATCAGGAGTTTGGTTCCCCTACTGCTCCCAGGAATTGGTGGTGGATCCTTTAAGGGGCTAAGGGAGGCACGTACACATGGTTCCTTTGCCCGATGGCCCTTCTTGCCTGGTGCCGGGGACTATGCATCTGTGTTTTCTTTTTGGGCACCAGATATGGGGAGTGGTGCCGGGTGGTGCCAGGGGTGTGCTGCACACCGAGGCCGAGATATTAGGTGAGTCTTGGCAGGATGGCTCAGATGCCGGACAAAGGGTAGCCTCCATGAGGAGAGCCCGCAAACAAATATCCTGCTTTGAGTCCTGGGTCAAAAATATTTTCAAATACGACATTTGTCCTTCACATGTGATTCCCCCAAGCATTTGAGGCAGTTGCCATGGGGATCACTTACAGGCATAGGCCTATTATTGTCCACATATGGCTGAAGCCCCAGAGACCGGGACCATGCCCCATCTGGGGTGAAGTAGGACTCTAACTTCTAACTACACTTAACAGCAACTTTACACTGACTACTATATACAAACTATTTACAAGGCCCGAAGGCTTCAAGTTAGAGGAGACGAAACTGCTAGCTCTTGCTATGCAAGGAAAGGTGCTCTGACCAACCACCACAGGTGGTAAGAAGGAACAGGGAGGGTGTAGAGTCGGCATTGCCTGATATACCAAAGCATGAGCGTGGCACTCAAGGGGGCGCTACAGCTGGCCCTATGGATACCGCTAAGGCAAAAATCTCTGACAACCACACACAGGGGCACACACACATTTAGAATGGAATCAACATGAGCAGCACACTAAGAAGAACCAAGGGCATGCAAAGAAAAAGCTATGCTAAAATGGAGATGCTGTTGACAGTATTTCAGTAATTATCCCCAAACTATGCATTACAAACCCGGATTTGAGTTAAGGTGAAACTTAAAAGAAATCTAAATATTTTAATGTATAGAAATGCACAGTTAAGGAATCCAAAACGATCATAATGCTGCCCTTTTTCACTAGGAGGGTGGTGAAACACTGGAATGAGTTACCTAGGGAGGTGGTGGAATCTCCTTTCTTAGAAGTTTTTGACGTCAGGCTTGACAAAGCCCTGACTGGGATGATTTAGTTGGGGATTGGTCCTGCTTTGAGCAGGAGGTTGGACTAGATGACCTCCTGAGGTCCCTTCCAACCCTGATATTCTATGATTCTATGCCCTCTACTGACACCATGGGGGACAGAGGAAAATTTTTAAAAATAGGGGGCTTTTTTACACATCAGTTTAATCTAGTGTGAGGCCACAAACACTGAAATCTCAATCATAGCTTTATTGTTATCGCATTGCATTACTAAAAGACGGTGTTAAATCTTAGGTGTACATTTCTATATCTAAAAATATTTGAATTTCTTTTAAGTTTAACATTGAGATTCCTGGGTTTGCGGAGAATCTACTACACCACTTTAAAAAAAAAAAAAATCTTGTAAACCTTTCCTGAACATATAAGTTCACTGAACAGTCAGAATGTAGTAATGGAAAGGAGAATCATTGCTTATTATGAATGTGAAATTAGTTATTTAAAATGAGAAGAATTCAACCCTGAGGAACCTTGTTAATCCATACTCTAGAGTTAGACCAGTGGTTCCCAAACTTTAACAGTCTGCAAACCTCTTTCACTAAATTGTGAAATCTCGTGAACCCCCTCCTAAAAATGACTATTTCCAGGGATTTAAGTTTAAATTTCCTTTGCACTCCACAATCCATGGGGCTCCTGCTGCTGGACCCCCTTGATCGCCCCCGTCAACTGAGCTCCACTGAGCTCGGGCTGAAGGTCCTGCTGACTGCTGGGGCTCAGGCTGCCAGCCCCAACTGCCCGGCCCCACTATCCTTGGGGCTCGGGCTGCCAGCCTCGTGCGGAGCGCTGGGGTTCGGGCTGCTGGCTCCCCCGCTCTCCCTGGGGCTCGGGCTGTCTGCCCTGCAACCGGGTCTCACCTGCTGCCTCCAATGCCCAGGGTCCTCTGGCCTCCATGAGTGAAATTTTTTTGGCGAACCCCCTATAACGTTCTACGAACCCCAGTTGGGAACCACTGAGTTAGACTCAAAGAAGGAGTGACCTCATGAAGCTATACAGAATTTTGATCATGGTCTGTTGAAATGCTCTATAGCAGAATTTTTCACATGTTGCCCTTTGTACAGAAGTTGGACTACAGACAGACTGTGTGGTGATGTGATTCAGTTTGTTCATATACCTTGTTAACAGTAAATATCTCGGAAAAACCCACGACATAAACCAGAAATAATGGAGTACATCAGGGTTCTCAACCTTTTTCCTTTCTAAGGCCCCCCCGACATACTTTAAAAATTCTAGGGTCCAGCAGGGGTGGGGGGCCTCGGGGCAGGGGCCCTGGGCCGTAGTTTGATTTCTATTTCAAGGGCCAGTGGGGCTCGAGCCACCTCCACATGGTGGGGTCTAGGGAGGGAATGCTACCTCCACCCCTGACTCACCGCAGCAGGCCACCCTTCCTGTCGGGAGGGATGGGGGGGAGGGGGAAGGAAGGCAACGTGCAACCAAAAATTATAACTCAAAGGTGGGGGGCTCAAAAACTTTGAAAACAGCTTAGGATGCAGGGAAGGGGTAGCTTGGGGCTGTGGTGCAGACAGGGGGTAGCTCAACTTGCAGGGAGGGGGTAGCTAGGGGCTGTGTGCACATAGGTAGTGGCTGTGGGTGCAATCAGTGGAGTGGCAAAGAGCTATGTGCAGGTGGGGGTAGCTCAGGGTGCAGGGAGAGGGATACTAGGGACTGTGTGCAATCCAGGCATAGCTTAGGGTGTAGGGAGGGCATAGCCTCAAGTTGTGGGGAGAGGGGTATTAGGGGCTGTGTGCTGGGAGGATTGCCCTGCAATCTCTGTTCCCGGAGGGGTCTGCCAGACATGGAGCTGGGTCTCCCCACCCAGGGGGCTCTTACCGGCTGCCTCTGAGGGAGCAAAAGGGGCTAGGAGCTGAGGAGCATCATCAGCCTGGTGCACCAGCAGGACCAGAAGGAACTGTGTTGCTGTCTGCTCCATGCCACCAGCCACAGCAGGAGCTGCTCCACACTGCCCATCTCCGGCTTCCTGGCTCCGACCTGGCCGGGGGCAGGGAAAGGAGATTGGGTGGGAGGGGGGAGAGAGAGAGGTGTGGAGCTGCTCCCGAGACTGCTGTGATCTTGTGCTGCAGTTTGGGGGGGGTGAGAGGGAAATCCCTCCGTGTTCCCAACTCTGCCCATGGGCTCAGGGCTTCTGCTCCACAGGGAGCACCAGGGCTTGGGGCTCCAGGATTCAGTCCAGCACCTCCTGGCTTCAGCTCCACAGGGGGCACCAGGGATCTGGGCTTCAGTGGTGGGGCCCCTGGTGGAGAACTGCTGGAGTACATCACCAAAATTAGTTTGCAAAATGGCTAAAGAGCTACAACAAAGGGGTAAAGAAATAATCCACATCTGAGCTCAGACAACTGCAGCCAAAAGCCTAAATACTAGCTGAATGCCATACAAACTTTGGCAATCCCCAAAAATCTATTTAGCTACTTACTGTCAACTGAACATCACTACTGTATCACTTAATATCAGGAAATGCCAACTCCCTTGTGAGGAAAGACTAAATCTGTCTACATATTAAATTTCCTTTTTAGAATTATTAAAATCGTAAGTAAAAAGAAATCTTCCAACCCTAATTTCTAAGTTGAATTCTTATTCTTACAACTAATACTGTTTGTAGATTTCAAAGTCTATGGAATTCCACTTGTTCTCTTTACTGTACCCACTAGAATCCAACACGTAAGATAGACAGTGTGATGCTGACACACCAGGTACCAACTCATGCCAAAGCCTCAGGCCTCACTGAACACTGACAAAAACATAACTGGAAACAAGTCTGTCTTACCTGTATGTTAGTATTGTTAAGATAAATATTAAGAGCTGTAAGAATGTGTTTGGTGTCTAGACATTATGATTAGTGTAGCATGCTGCATATACAGATCTCACTTTTAACCTCTATTGTGCATGGTATAAAGTTATGAGCGTTTGCATTGTAAACCTGTGTAATCGTGTAACTCACTAAACAGGAAAAGCAGCATTAATTAATGTGAAGTGTTCATCCTGCACACAAGATGGCTCATTGAAGGCAAATGAGGAACTGTAGCATCAAAGGGCAGAGACCTTGTTGACTACATTCCTCACTCCCTCCAGGAAGAGGAGACCTGCACATGAACATATCCCATCAGCTTGGATTCTGGGGTGAAGAGATAAAAATCCCTGACAAAGAGAAACTGGGATCTTTATAATGTCTGGACTCTGAGGGGGCAAAGATTAACAAACATAAGCAAGAAATCCTCATGCTGCTTGGCATGGGGCACCTCTGAAGGATATACAGGGCTGCTTATTTTAGAAGCTTATATTACCTTTTTAAATCTAAAACTGTAATTCGTGTGTGTGTGTATGTTTCCTGTTTTAATCTTGTGAATAACTCATTTCTTTTCTTAGTTAATGAATCTTTAGTTAGTATATTACAGTATTGGCTACAAGCATTGTCTTTGGTTTAAGATATGAGTACAACTGACCTGGAATAAGTGACTGGTGCTTTGGGACTGGGAGTAACCTGAATATTGTTCTCATTATTGGTGTAAAGTGACCATCTACCACACAGTTCAGCATGTCTGGGTGGCAAGATAGACTGGAATGCCCAAGGGGACTGTCTGTGACTCCATGGTAAGACTGCTGTAGTGCTTTAGAAGTTCACATTTGTCATTGGGTTGATGAAATCTAATTACAGAACATACAATATGTTTGGGGTTTTTGCCTTGCTTTTAGACAGTCTTCCCTGAGGCTGCCACTCATAGGCCTGGGCCATTCCAGACAGCGTGATGTACAGTATCCTAGTTTATTCAGTAAAGACCCGGTTTTCTGGTGGCACCTGCTGCCCTGACATATTGTACTAAGACACAGGTTTTTGTCCCAGTTTCCATATAATTGTTTAACTGCCTCACTGGCATTCTTCCATCAGCTGGCCTCACCAACCTTATATTAATAATTCAAGTTTCTACCACCTCTGGAGGAGACTTGAAAAGGCATAAAGAGGAGATAGACACCCAATGAGAGTTGAGTGTCTAACTCCACTTGTGCCTTGTCATTTTCTCTATTGAATTGTCTGTGCAATAGAGCGAAATATTCGAGCTTACAAACCTGTCTGCATCACAAAGAAAAGAAACCCTAGCTGATCTTGTCTCACCTCTCATTAGTACTCCACCAGAGAGAGAGAGTTGGATGAGACTTTCTAAGGTCCACCTACTCTGATTCTTGAAGCTGGGGGTAAGGGGAGGGGCCTGTGTGTGTGTGTGTTTTAATTAACAGTATGCTTCCACAAACTTACATTTTTTTAAATCTGGCACCAAGTAGTTTAAGGTTAAAATAGCAACCCAACTATGTCCAGATCAGATCAGAAAGTCGTCTTCATATTTAAAATGTTTTTCATTATACAGGCAACAATTTCAATCAAGATGAGGGTTGTTAGATGGATAATTTCATGGATTAAAACTACCCCAAGAAGAAACATTTTTCAAGTGTTCCAGATCTGTAGGACATAACCAAATCTTGGGGTAGTTATTCCCAATTATCTATCCACTAGGACATTGTTTTCTATTTCATGCCAATTATGTATTCAGGATCATTCAAATGAGCAAAGCTGAGTAGAAGTGCCTACGTAGAAGTGACTTGGTTCTCTTTTAGGCCTGCCATCTGCTACTTGCAATCCAATCCGTCTGTGCTGACCAATTCAATATGGTCATGCTTTGCCTCATACCCCAAACGCTTTTCTCTAGTATACCTAATTCCTCTCAAAATTTTGCTCTCTTCTCCAGCTCCTCCCTCTGGCTACACACATATGATTCAATGCTTGCTTACATGCCATGCAGCAGAATTGCTACAAATCTTGAAGTCTGTATAAATTAAAATTAAACTTTTGTGACAGTTTAAGCATGCTACATCTTCCCCTCTGATTCCCTGAAATATTTTACATTGCTAAACTATTTGTAACTCCTCCTTCCAAGTTTTATATTTTGTATGGAGCTGTTACCAATACCTTCCTTCCCTAATAATTTTTTTAAATGCCATCAGTTTTTAAGCGAGTTTGTTAAGAATGACCATACTTGCTTCACAAAAGACATCTCCCCTTGCAATGATTCAACAGTTAAGTATAACTTTTCCCTCAAAATCTGCAAAAACTTCATCAGCTCTTGGTTCCTCCTTTGCAAAATTCTTAGCCAGGGACAAATTAACTTAGATTCAAAACAGCTACTCACTACATGACAGCAGAAATTTTTATCACTTTCCATATATTTTTATATATTAGATATAAACCATTTCCACAATTCCCTCAAACAGCTTTCTCCCCAGGGTCCTGCCCCATGAGCAACTGGGAGGTCACCAGGACTGGGAAGCGAGGGTCTCAGTTAACCCACGTTCCTGCTGTTTGAGATGCTGAAAGCTGTCACTGCAACAATAAAATTTGGAATAGCTGCAGTTCATGTGAACAATCTCACTGGTGCATTAGCACCTTGTACTGCTATAAGACAAGACAAATGTAAGAAAAGAGCCAAAGATAAATTCAAAGCCATTTAAAAACAAACAAAAACGAATACCAAATCCCTCTCCCCTCCGCCAAACAAAATCCCACTAATTTGCAGGAGTCTAACCTTATTTTTGCCAATTTCCCATTAGATTTCTAGTGTCCCTGCTTATCCCCAAGGAGTAACCAAGACACACAGCATCCTGACATTACCCAAAGGTAAAACACAAAGATCAGAATTTGTCATATTTATGATCCATGTACATTTCTGAGGACTTTAACTTTTTTTTTTAAATCTATAAAATGTAATTAGTAGAAACATATCCTCACCACTTTGTACCCCGTATCTGTTTTGCATGCTTTTCTCCCTGAAAACATTAGGATTCCTTGCCAGGACAGCCTGCAGCAAGACTGGTATATCTCCCTCTGGATCATCGCTGCCAAGGTTATCTTTCAATTCTCTGGGATTGAAGAGATAAGCAAACAAAAGAAAGTGAACGTTTTCAAAATATCGGAGGCTACAGGTAAAAGCCACAGACCTGCTCAACAATAAATAGAAAGACATCTAAAATGTTGTCCCTCTGCTTCTCAATTTGAGATTCTTATTCTTTTTTTCAGCACAATGGAGGGAAAGTATTTGTATCTGTCTTCATATTAATAATTTCCCCACTATTACCAGTTAGACTAATGATACAACTTCCCATGTTCACTCAGAGCCTCATCTTCTCCATCACAGAACAATGCACTAATGCCAAAGCCACCAAGGAAGTGTCATTTTAAGGGTAAAGGGGTGTGGGGGTGTGTGTGTAAGTGTGTGTAAATCAATCAATCAATCAATCAAACCTCACTTCTATCACACTCAGGTTTGAGCTAACAATTTAAGCATGCTTCCTGTTTAATCCGGCAATTGCCATATCCTTGACAGGACAGGATCGTTTGTCACCAACCCATGGGAGTTATAGAATTTTCTTTAAGATGTTCCTATGTTTATAATCCCTCCCCCCAGCCTTGGGGGCTTTTTTTAAATATTGGTTTCTCTTGCGGGATTGGCTTCACACTCAATCATAGTAAATTACTAGAACATTTGGAAGCAGTGTAGGGGGCAAAGCCCCGAAGACAAGCCAATTCACGAGACAGAAAAAAAGCTCAGGAAGCATACTTGACAAACAGTTTGAAAATTCTGAGTACAGGAGCCAATCAAAGCAGATGAATTATAAGAGCCAGAGTAGAAACAGAAGCATATTCATAGCAGTGTTAGAGAAATAAATGTGTCGCAATTATGCAAATTCCTGTACAATCACTGACTAATAATGAATGCAGCCCAGAGTACAGGAATGTTACAGGGTGTCTGATCCCTATAAACAAAGCAGGTTGAGCTACTTTGTCCCAATACAGGTGCTCCATTTGGCCAATTAAGTGGAGGGTAGGGAGCAGCACCTGGGGCTATAACGGATCAGGGAGAATCTGAGAAGGAGCAGGTCCTTGAAAGAAGCTGGAGGAGGACTCAAGGGAAAGGCTCAAAGCAGGAGAACAGAGGGGTTTGCTGGCTGGCCTTCCCAAGCTGGAGAGCCAAGGCCAGAGGGCTGAAGGCACAGAAGCAGAGGGAGTTGCCTGCTTACTTGCCAACTGGAGCCAAGGGCCAGAGAGGAGCGAAGGCAGGGAAACAGCAAAGGGGCTTACCCATTAGCCTGTCTGAGATGAGAACAAAATAAGGGGAGTGATGGATGCTCCCTTGGTGAGGATGAATTCCCAGCAGAGAGACCATGGGGGAGCCCACTGGGAAGAGTAGGGTCATATGCCAACTGGAAGGGCTTAGGTAGATGTCCTGTAGGACAGGATAGGACTGAAGAAAAGTGGTGGGGGAAGATGCTGGAGTGTAGTATGTGCCATGTCAATGCATTAGTTGGTGGGGGATTTTAAGGACTATATGCAGTGGGGGGTTATAAATGGACTATGTTTTAGGACTTTTATTATGGATTACTTGCGTGATATTTTTGAAATAAATAGGTCCCAAGGAAGAGCATAACTGAAGCAGGAAACAACTTAGAAGCCCAAGAGGGGAACTGGGATAGTAAACTTGGCATTAGGGCACCCAGGGATGAGGGGGAGTTGTTGACAAGAGATATGAAAAACAGTATACAAATGATACACCCACAACATATAAAATTGCAAGTAACAACATATCTGGAGGAAAATCTACAGTTATTAATATGTAATCGTCCAGTAACCTTGCACTTTGATTAGGTAAAATTATTTAATGGTGTTCTAATACAAATTGGTACTGCGGTACACAAACTTGACAGTGTACTTGCATATTTTCAATTTTAATAAATTAAACCACTTCTTATACCTATTTTTGCTAATTTTAATCTCACAAAGAAGAAACAAGTTATTCTGACACTTTGGTGTAAAGAAATGCAAAATACATACATGTGATCTGTAGACACCTGGTTGAGGCTGTGTACAAGTTGTGAAACCAGATTTTCATCCCTGCAGGCCAGAAGGCAGTTTACCTCTTCTGCTATCCGTCCATTAAAGAGCAGGCTTTTTGTAGTTGTAGCAGGTAAAGGTGATGGAAGAGGCAGCTGGTTCAAAACTGCATTAGCAGAGAAAAGTAACTCAAATTATTCCACTGAAAATTAACCAATAGACCTGCATCAGTTTATTCTCTCACATTCTTAAAAAAGAAACACAGTAAATTTGAAACAAATTGAAGATCTCTGAGTTTCTCCTTACATCAAGAAAATCTGGAATCATATTTTAAACCAAAAAATTGAATTTGGTCAACTCCACAGATTACATTATAGGATTATTTTTTAAACTAAAGACATCTGACAATGCTTTCTCTTTCCAAAAAAATTGTTTCTAATAAATCAGAAAACACAATAATTAATATATTAGAACAATTTAGCCTTGGAGCTGAATCAACTATTAAAAAGGGAGAAAAAATAAAAAACAATACAGTCGCACATCATTCAGTGATTGTGTACAGCCTTTGCTTAAAATTTCTTGTTCCATCTGCAAATTGCAGTGGCATGGATCAAATGTTCAATGTTACTTGTTTCCAAGATGAACTGATCTCAAATCAATGTGATTTGAAGAAATCTGGATTTAAATCAATTATGTTAATCTTGATTTGCATTTCTACTTGTTATTTTCATAAAGGACAGTCCCTTTTCACTGATTGATACAACCACTAAAACATATTAATTTGCAATTAAATGTAGCCTTTGAACTAAATTTGGTACTTTTTGTTAACCAGAAGGATATGGCCTATCTATACAGAGTTATTTCTGCAATTATATAGCTTAACATACCTTTATTCAAATTTTCAATTTTCACATATTTTATGTTAAGAAGAAATGTATTTATCTTTTTCTATCAAATTTATCTTTTACTCATGATTTTGCATCAAGCTGGTTTGGGATGGAAATTTGAATTCCATCAAAAATGCACAAACACAGTGTCTTTTTTATTAGTTAAATAAACTATCTTAAATACACTGAATAAATTAAAAAGACCATCAAAACATATTTTCCATTTAAAATAAACTCATTTATTAAAAACAGTGTCTAGTCACCATGTTCTTGAAGTTATTAGAATTAATGGACCTCCTCCTCTCCCACCTCATTTTTATTCATATACTGGAAGAGGAAAAACAAGCTTTCCTGCTTTTTTAATTTCCAATTGGTGTCTCAACTTTGAACAAACTAGACCAAATGAAGAAAAATTCTGTCTGCATGTGCAGAAAAGGATACTGCCATCAGAAGCCGGTTTAGCACTTCAACAAACTCTGGTTCCAGGTGGTCAGCCAGTGACTTCCACGGTTCAATTGTTTAACTTTCTGTAACACTTCAACAGCAAACACGTACTGCTTGAATGGTTCACCTCCAGCCCTGAAATTTATTATGGTTGGCATGACTGATGGATGATTATTAGATGTTCATGTTATAGCAGCATCTTCCAGTTCAGTAGTTGGGCATCTACACTCTGGCACTTTCTCTATTGAGAATATTGGCAAGAAAATGAGGTAGGGTGAATTTTGATCCATCTGCTTCTTCACAGCATTCAATTTAACTCTGCTATTGGATATTTTCTTCTGCGGTGTTCCTTGGAATTTCTTTCCAAATTTCAACAGCATCAGCAATAGAACAGCTATTTTTTTGCACTTTGTCCAAAGCTATGGAAATAGGTTTCAGAATATTCAGCATAGCTTCTGTGTTTCTCTTTAGTCCAACATTGACTACTTGGGCTATGATAGTCCATCTATTTTGTCATGATATTCTTCTCAAATTTCCAGTTTTTAATTAACAGCTCAAAATAATCAACCACTGAATTCCATCATGCATCTTTGGGGAGAATTAGTTTTGATCCTGTGTCTCTTCAGCGAAGTTGAAGCAAAACCAGAAGCTTTTCATAATTTCAACAACATTTTCCATTATTGTTAGAGTACTTAAATCTTTGGCTAAAAGATATAACATATGGGTGCAGTGCTTATTTGATGTAAGTTTCAAGTTCACTTCATTATCCATTTATAGGATTTATTCTCATCTCAATTTCAGCATATCTAATTTATTTTTAAAAATTTACTCTAGTAAACTTAACATAGTTTATCATAATTTCAAATTTAATTTTAAACACATTTAGGTTTTAAAATAAACTAAAAATACTGAACAAAAATGTAGAAAAAATATGACAAAAAACTAAATAAAAAAGTACTTACGGTCTGTGAGACTAGCAATCCCTGCAAGAGTAGTGATGGGAACATGAGGCATATCCCCATTCATCCTGAAGCTCTGGGATGGGTGCCTACACAGATGTTTTAGTTCAGGTGCCAGCTACCATTTCTTTCCATCTCCCAAGCACTACAAAAAGCAAACAAAAACCAAATAAGCAAAAATTCAATTTGCTTAAAGCTACTTGGAATTCAAAAGGATTACCAAGTTACAATGAAGCATGAACCGTTTATATCATCCTTAGTGCACTTGTCTATTTCACAAAGAACAATTTTATTAATAAACAGTAAAGAAACAGTGGTATAAAGGGTAGGAAGCCACAAATGAATCTCATCAATATTGGCTTCAACAATTAACATGTGAGCTTATTCAAATGACAGAACAGTGATCAAAAAGGCATGCTTCTCCTAAGGATTTTATTACAAAGGAAACTGCTGCTCAATTTATACACTAGCAAGCAAATTGTCAATATTTCATTCACCGATATTCTTTTAAGTATCAAACATTTGATGCATAAAAACTGTTATACCTGATCTTGTGAACAAATGACCTAAGATTACTGTAATTGAAAGATTAGTGAAAAAAAAAATCTGTTCACTTTGCACTTGACAGCACTTTATGCCTAGTTAGTTTAAGTATTTACCCTGTATAGTCAGTTTTCAATCTGTGCGGATCTTCCAGACAATAACAGGGTAAAGCAACATTACAAAACAGGAAAGTGTGATGTATAACTACTAAATTAGCAGGGGAACCAAGGGCAGATATAGCACCTTAATGTAATTACAAATGAAAAGTTCAGGCCTAAACACTGTTCTGCGAACGCACATATTCTCTTTAAGTTGAAAATTTCTCCTTGGCAGATCTGTGGTAATGTCTAAGGAACTTCTATACAATTATATTTGGTAACATTAGGAGGATAGCTCAATGGATTAGTAAAATCTTTCACTTCAAGCTCACTGCATCAAATCTAATTCAGACTGGTAAATACTGAAAGTTATCACCTGAATGCTGTTTGGAGCCTTACATGAAATGAGTTAGTTGTCACAGATGAGGTTGTAGAAAGGTGTCCACTAGTTTGAAGTAAAACAAAAAACCCCAAACCATCACTCTAGACATCTCTTGACAATATAAGCATAGACCCCAAAGATTCACTGGGAATGGAAAGTAAGCTTACTCATAGCTCTAGAAATAGTGCCTTCAGGTCTGGGTTCAGGCATTTTGCAGGATAGCGGGGGAAGCCTGTACACACACACACTCTCTCTCTCTCTGCGTATTTTATAAATTAATAGAAACCATCTTCAGAGATATCAATCCAGCACTAAAGAACACTAGTCCAGTTTACACTTAAAAAAATCACTGTTAAGCTGTTTATCAATGCAGTGAATTCTTTATAACAGCAGCAACCCTAAGCATTCAAGTTTGTCAATATTTACATATAAACCACCCCAAAAACAGAACCTGCAACTGGATGTTACAACTGACATCTGGATTAAATAGTCTGTTTGAAATGTAGTTCTCCAATGAAAAGTAATTATATAAAAGTGGCACCTTCTTACTCACATGTACCCAGTTACATCTGCTTGTTTCAGGCCTAGTCTATACAGTTTTTATGCTGGTATAACTGTTTCAGTTAGGGTTGTGATTTTTTTTTTAATTGAAATAGTTATACTAGTACAAACAATAGTATAAACACAATTATATCTGTATAAAGGTGTCTTATACTGGTATATCTTATTCCCCTTCTTGTACAGGAATAACTTATACCAATATAGGCCCTTTATAGCAGTCTAGCTGTACCCATAGTAGACATATTATTTCACTTTAACTATACAGTATAGTTAAAGCCTTACAACTTTTGTGTTTAGACCAGTCCTTATTAACTAAATCAGTGGTTCCCAAACTTTTGTACTAGTGACTCCTTTCACACAGCAAGCCTCAGAATGTGACCCCCCCCCTTAAAAATTAAAAACACTTTTTAATACATTTAACACCATTATAAATGCTGGAGGCAAAGTGGGGTTTGGGGTGGAGGCTGACAGCTCGTGACACCCCACATAATAACCTCATGACCCACTAAGGGGTCCCAACCCCCAATTTGAGAACCCCTGAATGAAAGGGTTCTCGATGGTTCATGCACACGAGCTACACAGAGCCATCATAGTTATGACAGGGGAGAGTTGGAGTCTACTCCTCTTATAACAACTGAATTGCCTGAGTTCCAAGGAGTTACAACTTTACAGTTCCACTAGAGACAAGAGCATAATCTGGATACATTAGAAGGACAGATTCCAGCTTGACTCTCAGATCCCAGATTGAGTTGAAGGACTTGCAATTAGAAAATAAACAATCTTTTTGTTGGTAAATTTAATACATCTGATGTGGAGCCAAGAATTTATTAAAAACTACCATTCTGGACTTTTCTAGTTCTTTACGATGTATACAAAGCAGCCTAGAAAAGATTGGGATTTTTTACTGATGGTTTCATACTCATCAAGGTTGTCAACTCTGGTTTGTCCTAGTTTTGCTGAAGAAATTTGAAGAGGTCTCTGGAATGTTTATTGGGAACATGAATATTTTAACTAAGACTTCTTTTTATACAAATGTTATTCATTTATTGCAATTTTTTAAAAAGTGTTTATAAAAACAAAAATAAAGTTTAAAAAAGTGACCAAAAATCCCTTTCCTTCTCAACTGCTCAAATATAACTTTGATACTTGCTATGCCACCATATCACTACTTCTCTAGAGTCTTCAAGTTAACAAGCCCTGAATTTCAATCAATCGATCAATAAATAAATAAATAAATAAATAAATAGAGTCAACCCTCGAACAACCCTCGAACATTTGAGACCTTCTCCTGTATTGTAAAAGGGCACAAACCCATTATTAAAACTCTGCAGGTCTCCCTTAAGAGGGTGGAACAAATAAATTCTAAAATTTAAAGACTATACTTTAAAAGTTACATATGAAACAGCTAAGTCTATTAAGTATGAAAGAAGAGAAGGTTAATCACCCTGTGCTGTAACTGAGGTTCTTGGAGGCGGCTGTCCCTGTAGGTGCTCCACTTTAGGTGAATCTGTACCCCTCTGCTTGTAATTGGAAATTTTTAGTAGTGGTGCCTGGTTGGATCGCAGTGCTATCCCCATCTCGCACTGCCTCAGGCAGTTACATAGCACTGTGAGACCAATCCACCACCTCCTCAGTTCCTTTTCTACTGCAGTCTCGAGAGTGAAAAAACTCCGTAGTAGAGGGGAAGAGGGAGGGTAGTGGAGCTCCCACAGGGACAACTATCTTGAAGAACCTCAATTACTGCACAGGGTGAATAAGCTTCTTTTCTTCTTCAAGGAGTGTCCTGTAGGCACTCCACTTTAGATGACTGTAGAGCAGCACCCCTCAGTGGAAGAGAAGGGAAGGGCTTCAGAGTGGATGATAAAAACCGTAAGTCCGAATAGAGCATCAAATGATGAGTGCTGCTCTATGGCATAATGCTGTATGAACATATGGGCTGACGCCCAGGTTGCTGCTCTGCACATGTCCATAACTGGTACATTGCTGAGGAAGGCTATCCATGTAGAGCGTGCTCTGGTGGAGTGTGTGCGGGTTCCCAGTGTTGTAGTGGTGGTGGGGGGTTGTAGTGTTGCTGACAATAACAAATTAGAAAACAGTGGAAGTAGAAACCCTTCCCTCTGTGTTGTGTTGGTACTGGTTCTACTGCGCCCAGGTGTATGAGATGGTTTACCTCCTATTATAGTAGGTGTTTGTGAGAAAGGTCCCTCAAGAGGGAGGTAAATTGGATGGAATAATCAGTCTCAATGATTTCTTGGACCCATTTGTTTGACGTGATGGTCAGCCAAACTGGGTGGAATGGGGTCAGATGGTCTCAAACGGATGAGTGGTTGTGGATGGTTCCAGCAATTGAAATTGTGGGAAGTATCTCAGGTCCTCAACCAAACCCTAAAAATTGTTGTTTGCGGGAGGTTGTTGATACATCGAGAGCTGAGAAGCGAGTGATCTCCTTCTAGTGGGTCCCTGCCTCTGCCGGTCATACTACCTCTGAGATTGGATGTAGGGTACGGCTCTTGTTCTTTGTGCCAAGAAATACTTCCTTTGTTTTTTCTTTCGGAAAGGTGTATAAATGCCCACGGATCTGAGAGCCACCCTGGAGTTCTTTAATTTATGAAGTGACTCATCCATCTTGGATGTGAACAGTTTTGTGCCCTCAATCAACTGTAGATTGTGCTTCTTTGGGGAATCCAGAGAAGTGGAGCCAGGAAGCTTGCTGCATTACCATAGCCGTGGCAATGGAACATACCACCGTGTCTGATGAGTACAGTGAGGCTGATAAGGCTGTTTGAGCAAGAATGTGGCCCTCCAAGATGGCTGCTTTGAATTGCTCTTTTTTATCCGCAAATAGAAAAATCAGTAAATTCAGATACTTTTGAATAAATTTGTGCAATTATATTTGGCCATTAATGTCTTGTAATTGCCCATCCTAAGTTATAGGGTCACTGACAAGTAGACCTTTCATTCACAAAGGTCTAACCTATTCCAGTCCCTGTCACATGGGATGATTGTGGTCTTCCCCTTTCATGCACAGCCTTTACCACAAGGGAGTTTGCTGTGCGATGTGAGAACAAAAATTCTACTCCCTTGGAAGTGAGATGATGATTTTTATCCGCCCTTTTGCAGGTGGGTGTGATTGTTGCCAGTGTCTGCCATATTGTCTTGGCTGGGTTCATGAGAGCCTCATTTATTGGTAGAGCAATCTTGAAGGACGTTGAAGTCTGGAGGAGATCTTGCAATTTATGTTGGGCTTCCATCACTTCCTCCAGCAGTATCTCCAGAGAATCTGCAATCCTCTTAAATAGTTCCTGCAACTGTTTAAAATCATATCCCATGATGTGGGCACAACAGCTTCATCCGGGGAAGAGAAAGAAAAGTTGGAAGATGGTGCAGGTTCCCTGGTCCAAAGTTTCCTCTAATTCCTTGACTGCCTCTTCTGGAAGTTCAGAGGGTCCAGGTAGAGAGGGTGAAGGAGAATGCCTCAACCTCACCCTGGGTGCACTGGGAGGCTTAAGGTATTGTTGACGGTATGCTGTCCATGGGTCCCAGTAAAGCCACTGTGGTGGAAGTGACATGGGAAATGACAGGAGTCCCTGTACCAGCCTTGAGTTTTGGGTCCTGGGTGATATTTACAGTGTTCTGGTGGACCTGGCCCAGTAGTTCTGTGGATAGGTGAGGAGTAATAGGAGGAGTAGCTTTCTCCTTCATCCTCATCACTAGATAAAGGGGGAGCTTATCTGGGTGATGAAGTAAGATGGGCTCAGTACCAAGCTTGCTGGAGTGAGGTTGGTACCAAGGAGACCAGAAAATCTTTGTGGAGGAGAAATTGTTGCAGTACCGAGCACATCAGTACTGAAGAAGGTATTGTCAGCAGTACCAATGTCTTTGATGTGGTTGTTGGTGCAGACGGTCATGCACTATGCGCTACAGAGGCAGAAGGTGGTGCCGTAGCCTGTAGCATTGCTGAGCTGCTCGATGCTGCATGTTTGAACGGTTCTGGCAGCACCGAGGCAGGGACTGTAGGTCTCCCTTTACTGCCTTTTCCGAGTCAGCCCATTTAGGATCTTTTGCTTGTGCTGTACCCAGGGTACCAGATGGTCCCGTTATCTCACGGGTGGAAGGTCTCACTGCTGTCGGTACTGATGGGGTCTGTCAAGTCAGGGAATGCTACTTATTGGTGGATTTCCGAAAGGGGAGGTCGGAAAAAATGGTTACTCACCTTGTTGTAACTGTTGTTCTTCGAGATGTGTTGTTCACGTCCATTCCAATCAAGTGTGCACACGCTGCGTGCACAGTTCCCAGAAATTTTTTCCCCAGCAGCTCCTGTCAGGTCAGCTGTCAATTCCCCTGGAGTGGCCCCTTCATGGTGCTCAATATATGACCCTGCCAACCTGGCCCCTCCTCAGTTCCTTTTTGCTGGCTACTCCAACAGAGGAGTAGGAGGGTGGGTATTGGAATGGACGTGAACAACGCATCTCGAAGAACAACAGTTACAAGAAGGTGAGTAACTGTTTTTTTCTTCTTCGAGTGCTTGTTCATGCTGATTCCAAACAGGTGACTCCCAAGCTCTATCCCGGAGGTGGGGTCGGAGTTAAGGAATCGCTGATTGGAGCACTGCTCTGCCGAAAGCTGCATCATCTCTAGGGTGCTGTGTGATGGCATAGTGAGAGGTGAATGTATGGACCAAGGGACCAAGTAGCTGCCCTACAGATTTCGTGTATCGGGACCTAGGCCAGGAACGCAGCTGACAAGGCCTGTGCCCTTGTGGAATGAGCCTTAAGAGGTGGGGCTGGGACCTTGGCCAGCTCATAACATGTGCGGATACAGTCCGTGATCCAGGAAGATAATCTTTGAGATGAGATCGGGAGTCCTTTCATGCAGCCTGCCACTGCCACGAACAGCTGGTTCGACCTCCTGAATGGCTCTGTGCACTCAATGTAGAATGCTAATGCCCGCTGAACATTCAATGAGGGCAGCCTTTGCTCTTGGTACTGTTGTGTGGCTTGGGATAGAAAACAGGTAGAAAAATATCTTGGCTAGTATGGATTTGTGACACTACTTTAGGGAGAAAGGCCAGGTTAGGTCTGAGTTGCACCTTTTGTGGAACACCATGTAGGGTGGGTCAGAAGTAAGGGCCTTTAACTCTTACACCCTCCTGGCTGATGTGATGGCAACAAGAAAGGCTATCTTCCATGACAGGTAGAGAAGGGAGCAAGTCGCCAGCGGTTTGAATGGGGGTCCCATTAATCTGGAGAGGACCATGTTAAGATTGCATGCCAGAAGAGGCTGTCTAACCTGAGGATATAGCCATGCTAGACCCTTAAGGAAACGTCCTACCATAGGGTTAGCGAATATGGAGCATCCAGACGTGCCCGGATGGAAGGCCGAGATAGCAGCAAGATGCATGACACTGCCAGGCCTTGTTGCCAGAAGGTACTCCAGGATGAGTAGTATAGATGACTGGAGTGGAGGAGTGTGATGCGGGGCATACAAGCAAGTGAACCTCTTCCACTTGGCCAGATGAGTGACCCTGGTGGATGGTTTTCTGCTGCCGAGCAGAACCTTTCTCACTGGTTCTGAGCACAGGAGCTCCATTGGGTTTAGCCATAAAGCTTCCAAGTCGTGAGATGGAGGGAATGGAGGTCGGGGTGGTGAAGGCGACCATGGTCTTGTGTGATCAGATTGGGGTATAGAAGCGTGGTGTACCAATGTTGGCAGGGCCAAGCCAGGGCCAGCAGAATTACTTTCACTCTGTCTCTGCAGATTTTCATTCCACTGTGCACAAGTGGAAATGGTGGAAAGGCATACATGAGACAGTCTGCCCAGGGAAGCAGGAACTAATCCGAAATCAAACCTGGGCTGTGTTTCTGAAAGAAGCAGAACATTGGGCACCTCCTGTTACTCCGGGTGACAAACAGATCGACCTGGGAAAAACCCGACTTTTGGAAGATGGAATATATGACATCCGGACAGATGGCCCACTTGTGATTGTGAGACGATCTGCTGAGGTGGTCTGCTAGTTCATTCTGTACACCTGGGAGATAGAACACCTCCAGGTGAATGGAGTAGGCTATGCAGAACTCCCATAGCTGAAGGCCCTCTGGATATAGGGGGGAAGATCAGGCTCCGCCTTGCTTGTTGATGTAAAATATGGCCTGTCATTACCCACACACACTGGCCTTGGAGCCAGGATAGGAAAGTTTGGCACACTAACCACATTGCTCGGAGCTCTCTGATACTGATATGCAAGGAGAGCTTGTCCTGTGACCATAACCCTTGCGTCTGGAGATCTCCCAGATGCACCCCCCCCAACCCAGAGCTGACATGTCTGTTACTAGGGACAAAGAGGGCGGGGGGCTGTTGAAGGGGATTCCCTTGCACACTGTGTGAGGGTTGAGCCACCACTGGAGGAACTTGAGTACTTGGTCTGGCACCATGACCACAGATTCCAGGTGTCACACCTTGGGTAGTATACAGATGCAAGCCATGCTTGAAGTGGTAGGAACATCAGTCTGGCATGCTGGACCACGTAAGTGCAGGCTACCATGTGGCCAAGAAGACTCAGGCAACCCCTAGCGGTAGTGGTCGGGTACTGCCTGAGGCTTTGGATAATGTCTGTCATGGTCTGAAATGGGGTCTCTGGTAGGAGCACCCTTGCCTGCACCGAGTCCAGCACCGAACCAATGAATTCTATTCTTTGAATTGGCGACAAGGTTGACTTGTTCACACTGAAAAGTTCCCCCAACCTCTCGAAAGTAGCTCTGACTAGTTGGATTTGAGACTCCACCTGCTCCCCGGTACACCACCTGAGTAGCCATTCGTCGAGATAGGGATATACCTGCACCTACCTCCTGCGGAGGAAGGCTGCTATGACTGACATACACTTGGTGAACACTTGGGGGGCTGTTGACAGACCGAAGGGGAGGACCATGAATTGATAGTGTTTGTGGCTGGCTACAAACCACAGAAATCTGTGGGGTGGGGTGGGGGTGGTTTTTTTTAAAAAAAAGAAAATGAACAGGGAAGGGTAACTAACTATTGACTAAAAGAAAAGGAGTACTTGTGGCACCTTAGAGACTAACCAATTTATTTGAGCATGAGCTTTCGTGAGCTACAGCTCACTTCATCAGATGCATACTGTGGAAACTGCAGAAGACATTATATACACACAGAGACCGTGAAACAATACCTCCTCCCACCCCACTGTCCTGCTAGTAATAGCTTATCTAAAGTGATCATCAAGTTGGGCCATTTTCAGCACAAATCCAGGTTTTCTCACCCTCCGCCCCCCCCACCCCCCCCACACACACAAACTCACTCTCCTGCTGGTAATAGCCCATCCAAAGTGACCACTCTCTTTAAAATGTGTATGATAATCAAGGTGGGCCATTTCCAGCACAAATCCAGGTTTTCTCACCCCCCACCCCCCTCCAAAAACCACACACACAAACTCACTCTCCTCCTGGTAATAGCTTATCCAAAGTGACCACTCTCCTCACAATGTGTATGAAAATCAAGGTGGGCCATTTCCAGCACAAATACAGGTTTTTTCTCCCACCCCCTTTTTTTTTTTGGTTAGTCTCTAAGGTGCCACAAGTACTCCTTTTCTTTTTGCGAATACAGACTAACACGGCTGTTACTCTGATAACTACTGACTAACTAACTAGTGGTATTCTAAAGTTAAAACCAGATAAATCTGAAGTGCAGAGGCACTGCTAAGTGCTCCATCTCAAGCCGAAGGCAGTAGAGAAGGAACGGGGGTGGGGGGGGTGAGGGTTTGGACACACAGCACCATGTAACCACCTGAAGCTGCGTGAGACGCGTGTGTGATGAACCAGGCACTGCTACTAAAAATCTCCAATTACAAGAGCAGGGGCACAGATTCACCTAAAGTGGGGCACCCACAGGGATACTCCTCGAAGATGCAGCCAATGTTTAATATTCATTAAATTCAGTTATTGAAAAAAGTGCTTGCCCACTCAAGTTTCACTCACTGTAAAGATTCAGCAGCAACAAAATACAATAGTGCTTAGATATCACTGTGATATCTAACATGGAAAAACCTAATCAAATGAAGAATCTCATGGAATAATTCTAGCTTCAACTGAGGAGCCTATAATATTTACAAGGATTACACCAGTTTCAATCTACCCTTCCCAGAAGCAACAACGAAGGCACAATATAATCCATTCCTACAGGTGACAAAAGGGTTAGGGAAAAGAGATTTAAACAAACCTAAACAAAAAATACGCATATAGGAGAGGGGCTACCCACACATCTGTGAAAGAAAGAAAGAAAGAAACCTACATTCAGACATACACAAAGAATGAGGAGAAAAAATAGCAAGAAAAGTAGAGTGTAATCTTACCTGCCCCGCAAAGTCCACACTTAGGGAGAGGTTGGAAAAAGAGGTGGAAGGAGGTTACCCAGTATTTACTAATCAAGTCTGATACAAAGATTGGAGCTTTCCATCAAGATCCAGGAAGAATTCCCTCCCTGGTGAGAAGCACAACACAGGAGCTCACTTACAGTGGTTGGGAGAGAAGTGTGTGCCTTGGGTTTCTCAACAGAACCCACACTGCAAGATCCCATATTTTGCATCAGCTTCTGGCTTGTCACATGGCAATTTTCCAAGTCCCAATTACATTATATGTAAAGGGAATGCAGCGAATACTATATAAAACTCCACTGATTTTAATGCATCTTTGTTTACTTGGATAACTACGACCTTTTGCATGTCTCCTATTAGGAAGAGAACATGGGGATTTTAAAACCAACAAGACATTTTAAAAAGGTGTCTTGTAAAATAATTATTAAAATAGAATGAATCATAGAATATCAGGGTTGGAAAGGACCTCAGGAGGTCATCTAGTCCGACCCCCTGCTCAAAGCAGGACCAATCCCCAACTAAATCATCCCAGCCAGGGCTTTGTCAAGCCTGACCTTAAAAACTTCTAAGGAAGGAGATTCTACCACCTCCCTAGGTAACGCATTCCAGTGTTTCACCACCCTCCTAGTGAAAAAGTTTTTCCTAATATCCAACCTAAACCTCCACCACTGTAACTTGAATGAAATGTGTACATTTTATGTGATCTATTGAAGATGTTCAAAATACAATTTGCATGGCTTTTATTACATTTTGGAAACATTTTTTCGTGTATTGTATATACACGTAAGCCTGCCAAACTCCACTTCAGTCATTTTCTCAATGATCAACTTTTATGCATGCCCTCACTATCATTTGCAGTAGCAACTATTGTATCAGATATTGTGGTTGTCTAGTATGAATTCACAAATTTGAGTAAGATAAGGAAATGGCATGGTACGGTGTTTTTCTCCATTCTTAAAGAAATTTCATATTATAGCTAAAGTTTACTTAAAGCAATTTTCATTGTAATAAAGTTTCTCAAGCACAGTGCATGGAATTCTTTTTGAAAAATATTAACACTGAGGTTAAACAGAACTGACAGCCAGTTAACTTCCTTTACTGCACCTGCCACCATCTCATCTTTCCTACCACTGAATTACAACTGTTTATTACAAGTACAATGCTGCAGAGGTACAGAAACTTAGTAAAGGAAACTGGTGCACACAGATATGGTTTGGTTTTCTTTAACCAGGACACTACAATCTTCAAAAACTCAAATGCTATTTGAGGTTCTTTACTTGAACTGGATGCCACTTTGCACACCATTTTAGCAGTTACTTAGTTCTACAATAGCTGTCTTGAAAAATTCCCTTGTCCACAATAAATAGGAAACTTTTTCCAGACAAATGCTACCAACTGTTTCAAAATCTCAGCTTTCATTACAACAATTAAGTTAGTAGGCAAAGATGACTTTTCAAATTTGAACTAAGTGTAAAATAATAGAATGTTGTCTTCCAAAATCTGCAGATATCTCCTGGTGTCTCTTGCTTTCCCAAACTGCAGATATCTGAAAACTCACTGGAGCTTTGTCAGTTTCCCCTTCTATTATTGGGAACCTTATAAACATGCACTGAAACAAAAACACACTGAAAATCTGTAAATTTTCACTCTACTGGAGGCTAGAAAAGCTGTAAGTATCAGAGGCAGACATTATTAACCTAGATGCTTCACCAGTGCCTGCCACCATAATACCCAAGCGTAATGTAGATATTAACTAGGAAGGAGGACCCAAAAACAGAGTTAGTTTAGCAGCTACCTCACTCTTATAAGCAGCTAACTTTGGCGTATGAGTGAAGAACAGAGACAAAATACCCCCCAAGCTCCAGGCACCATAAAATCTTTCAGGACATATGTGGAAGGTTGTAAAGCTTTAATGTTTCAGATACCTACTTTTCAGAAGCTACAAACATAAAATCCTGCATGTTATCCAAGGACAGCACACTCCATTTGCTGGCAGCTTTGGGTAAGGAGTTTTTGCTTTTTAAAGGAACAGGTGTAATGTGTGGTATGCACAATAGAGCCACCAGAAACCAGCCAAAACTGTAGTATATATACGCAACTAGGACTTGCACATTGTGTGTATTCATTCAGTAAGTATGGTTGTTTTTTATCCTACTGTGCCTGTGTGATTTCTACATATTCTGTTGTAGAAAGACAACAGGTATTGATAGAAATTTGGGAGGATGAAGAAATGGCAGAGCAAATATAAAAAAAAGGAGGTGATTCTGAACAAAAAGGTGAAGAAAAATAAATGAGAAGACACAGACTAATGTAAGAAAAGATGCACCAGGTAAACAACAAGGAAAAGTGTAAAGTCGAGATGGGAACGAAGGAATTAAAAACAAAAAAAACTTCAAGCCCTATAAAGTAACAGGATACTGGGAACTTTAACATGATGCAGCTTTCTAGTACAGTTACATAACAAAAAATTATGTTAAAAGTATAACCAAAATAATTTCTTTTAATAACTTGAAAGTTTAAAAATGTCAGATTAAAGGATGCCAGTGCAACCTTAATTATGCCTTGTGTTTCCACCCTGCACACTGAATAAGGAGGGGTTCCATGGAAAAAAATAGTATGTGATCGTGTAATTAAAGATTGTATCACAATGCAGATGCACAAGGAGAGCAGAACTAAGGTTGCACTTTGGCAACTGCCATTCTAGAATTTTCCAATTTTTGAGTGCGTGACTTTACAAACTCAAGCTACTTCCTTTCAACATAGCTTTTTGGTATGTAATTTCCTAGGTTATTTTTAGAAGTAAAAATAAATTTTATTCTGTACAAATGTAAACCCCCCCACATCATTCATTAGCAGGACTGGAACTCTGAACCTTCAGCACTGCAGGATAGACCTACTACCATAGGCACTGACTCCGTGCGTGCTCCAGGGCTGGAGCACCCATGGAAAAAAAATTAGCAGGTGCTTAGCACCCACTGCAGCCAGCTCCCACTTCTCCCCTCCCCCCAAGCCCTCCCACCTGCCAGTGGCCCAGATGATCAACTCCTCCCTCTCCCTTCCAGCACCTCCTGCCCACTGCGATCAGCTGTTCTGCAGCATGCAGGAGGCTCTGCGGGGGACAGGGAGGAATGAGGGCAGGGCATGCTTGGGGGAGGGGCAGAATGGAGTGGGAAGATGAGGGATGGGGGCCAGACCCTGGGGGAAGGAGCAGAGTGGGGGCGAGGCCTAGGGCTGAGCAGGGGGTTGAGCACCCCCAGGGAAAGGAAGAAGCCAGCACCTGAATCTACCACTTTAATCATAGCAATAACTGTATTAGCTGACAGCAACAGAAGGCTATTACTCTGTCAGAGACTGGAAGTGATGAGGGAACGAGCTGCTAGCACTATATTATGGGTGCATAGGGTTGGCAATGGTTGGCCTGGCTCTTTCCCCCAACCCCAGAAGCTGAGGGAGCTTCTGACCCACAGGTTACCTTTACAGGGATAGAAGAGGGGGAAATGAGACAATAGGACCACTTGGGTTGGAGAGTGGGGAGCCCAGCCTGGCGCTCTTTCCTCCTGACCCCGATTGCTACAGCTGTTCCGAGGGCTTGCAGGTGTTTCTCAGTGCAATGTTCATTGGAGGTTATACTGTGAGTTTTTTTGGTGGCCTTGGCTTTGCTATTTAGAATGTGTGTTCAGTTATTATTTGTAACTCCGGTAAAGTTGAATGGAATTGCATAGCACACAAAAAAGGCACTTCTCCAGCCCAATGCTTTCTTCTTGTTGAATTTCAAAGGCCTGCTACAAACAATGAACATGCTAAAGAATCTCAAAAAAGGTGCAAGAATCTTTCATAATGGAAAGCGTACAGTGAGCTAAATATAAGGGTTGATACCAGCAACTCCTGTAATTTTTAGTGCTAGGTATTGTGCAGTCATATGATGACAGCCCTCACTTCAAAGAACTTAAAACATATAAAGAGATAGATAGAAGGATGGAGAAAGGTATACAAATATACAAACAAATTAAACAGTTAGGACTATGATTAGAACACTTCATATTAGTTAAGTTTTAAAAAAAATTACATTCTCCTCCCCAACAGTATCCTCAACTACCCCTCCACCTAGCCACCATTGGCTCCTTCTTCATGATTTGCTAGCGCAGAACCTCGCACCTGCGTGAAATCCCAAAGAGAGAAGGGGGCCTGTTCCGTTAACTGCCCCCGTTTTTGTTACTTCGTTTTTAATCCTTGACTTCTTCTCTTTTTAATCACTTTTAACCTTTATCTATTAACAAAAACCACCCTCCCTCCAGTCCTCCCACTTCCTAGCTATCTAGGAGCCCCAGTCTACTAGCTTACCCACTGCTGCCCATGCTAAGAGTACCTTATGTCCAGCCTGCCTAGCTACATATAGAATCAGGCTCATTGTGAGGAGAAAAAAAATAGTCAACATACAGACACTGTTAAAACAAAAGTGCAGAAATTTTCTTTATTGGTGATAGAAAGCTAAACAATCCCCATATAAAAAAAATATGTATCACATAAAACTATAAAGTTATTTTTAAAGATCTGTAACTATTTTAAAGATTTTTTAAAGATCTGCAACTACTAAGTAAGAGACAATATCAAGGTGTTCAAGTACAAACCATCCACAGTCCAGAAATCCTGAACATGATATGAATTAAAAGTAATAGCATACCGAGACAATAGGTTTCCTCCCACATTTCTTCAAGAACTACTGAAAGTTAGGGGATCCACAAAATTTCAGTAAGTTCTTGCTTTATGAATACCCTACTGAAAAATAATAAAATACTTTTATTGGAGTAATAAATAACAGCAGGATATTGTTACTTAGGCCACAAAACTCTGCTTTAAAAAAGTATTTCAAAGCTCTTTCAAATTCTGTTAGCTTTCTAATTTATAAGAAAACTGTTTGTTTTAAATGTAAACATTTATTTCAGCACTTGCAATAACGTAGCTTTGTGCTAGTGCATTAGGCCCAAAGAGTGGAGCTAACCAACTGTTTTCATTGTTCTAGTCAATTAAAAAAAAAAAAAAAAAGTAGACTGGCATAAACAGTGAAAAGTAACTGTCTGAAATGGGCCACTCTCATTACTACTTCAAAAGTTATTTTTCCTCCCTTGGTATCTTGCTGTCAGTTGAATTGTCTCATTAGACTGACCTCACACTTAGTAAGACAGCTCACATCTTTTCATGTATTTATATCTGCTCCTGTATTTTCCACTCCATGCATCTGATGAAGTGGGTTCTAGCCCACGAAAGCTTATGCCCAAATAAATTTGTTAGTCTCTAAGGTGCCACAAGGACTTCTCATTGTTTTTTTTTAGTGAAAAGTAAATTAGACTTGATTCATTTCAAAATTCTCAAAAATGATTAGGCAGCTCGTGTGCTGTGACCACTGATCATCATAGTTATAATTATTTCATTGTTACCTTTTGCTCCCCATCTGTTTGCTGTAGCAACCTATAACATAGTTAGATTGTACAGACTTTATGGTAAGCATGTACAAATAAAGAGCAAGAAGACTGTCTGTACCTCAACAAAATCTCAGTCCTTGTCTGAGGCCCTTATGCCCCAATACAAATTAATAAAAACAGTAATTATAACCTACAGTGATACTAGTAAAATATGTGGGGGGAGAGGTTAAGACATTTTTAAACTGACATTTTTGTGTGTCAGAATTTTTTTTTTTTAAAGTACACCAAAGGGGAGTACAAACTTTGCAAAGCTCCAAAGTTGATATCCCCACATCCCATATAAAGCCTGATTAAGCGGGATTTGGGTGTGGAATTATGTGGAGATGTAAGAGTATGACATTTAAATTCTTCTCTTCACTCTCACCAGGTGATGAGGTTGCCATACAGTTCCTCTCTGGCTGCTATACCCACTCGTCAACTTCTCCAGAATTTTTTTTTTTTTTTAATTAAAAATAAAAGAAAAATTTTACCCATTATGGTTGGGCAACAAGAGATTGATTCCCTGAGCAGCGCTTAAGTGCAATACTCAGATAGGAATCTGAGCACACAAAGATAAACAGATCATAAAACCACAAGGGATCACTATAATCATCTAGTCCTGGGGTGGGCAACTCTTTGGCCGGAGGGCCACATTGGGGTTGCAAAACTGTATGGAGGGCCGGGTAGGGAAGGCTGTGCCTCCCCAAACAGCCTGGCCCCTACCCCCTATCCGCCCCCTCCCACTTCCCGCCCTGACTGCCCCCTCAGAATCCCCACCCCATCCAACCCCCCCTCCCACCCCTTCCTGGGATCAGCTGCCTTAACCGCCGCCTCCCCGGACCCCACCCCCTATCCAACCTGCCCTGCTCCCTGTCCCCGGACCCCTATCCACACCCCCACCCCCTGACAGGCCCCCCCACTCCTTGTCCCAGGACCTCCATCCCTAACTGCCCCCCCACCTCCTATCCAACCCCCCCTGCTCCCTGTCCATCCCCCCCCACAAACCCCCTGCTCCCTATCCAACTCCCCTGCTCCCTGTCTCCTGACTGCCGCCCCCTCGAACCTCCACCCCATCTAACCACCCCCCGGAACCTCCTGCCCCTTAGCCAACCCCCCTCTCCCCCTACCCCCTTATCATGCTGCTCAGAGCAGCAGGAATGGCTTATTGGAAAGCCTGGGAGATGGGCAGGAGCAAGCTGCGATGGCTGCGGGGGAGGGGCCAGGAGCTAGCCTCCCCAGACAGGATGGTCCCATGGGTCAGATGTGGCCTGCAGGCCGTAGTTTGTCCACCTCTGATCTAGTCTAACCTCCTGTATTAGCTTGGAGAGAGTTTAGGAATTGCCTCAGGATAGTGAGGCCTCTCATCTTAATTTGGCCCCGTGTTTATTAGGTGTCCACCAGTAAATGATTCATGTCTCTGTGTATGAGGGGGTGGATGGAGAAAAAGGATGGGTAAGGACATGAAAGAGACACAGAGAAATGAGTAAGTTAGAAAAACTAGCATATTGAGGGGTGGTTTTTTTAAGGATAAATGGGGAGAGTGGAGGGGGAAAAAATATAGGCGTTGACAGCAGAAAACACAATATAGAAAAGGGAATGAGAAGCTGTATACAGGGATTAAAGGGAGAAAAAATGGGGGGGGACGGACACTGAAGGCAGTCAAGGTGAAGAAACACTGATCTGCAACAGAAATAAAAGAAAAAAACTGGAGCAAAGCCAGGAAAAGAAAAGATCAAACAAAAACAAGAGCTATTGTATTAGTTTTTCTTTTCCGATACAAAGCTGATTTACATCTACAATTAAATACAGCTCCCAAGTTGAAACAACTTTTTATTCTCATCAGTTGCAGGGGATGTAACTTTTGGGCCATGACAGCACAGATATTTTTCACCCTAACTAGCAGACTTAGTTCTCAAAATAGTCTTAGGTAAAACTGTCAATTCCAGCACTTATGGATGATTTCTCGCCGCTTATAGATTTCTTCCCAATCCCTAACAAAAATACCCGTTTTTCTGTGTTGTGTGTTTTCTGTTTGAATCTTGTGTGGGAGCAGGGGATGAATGACAGAGGGAGAAGTGTGTTTGTGAAGTTATGCACAAGTTCAGTAACATGAAGGCAATTAGTCAGGAACTAATATTTAACATACAAAAAAATCAAATTAAAAAAATAAATGTTTCCTTTCCCCACTCTACTGTATATTGTCCACTTAACTTGAAAGATCTTTAGGGAAGAAACCTATTATATCTGTGAATGGCCTAGTACACTTTTAAAACTTTTGTAAGTAATCAAAGAGTTTTGTACATCTTTAAGGCCTTTGTTATGGAACATGAATAAGAAAAAAGGGCATAACTTTTGTGAGGCTGCACTTTGCAGTTCTCCTTTTAAAATGTTCAAATACTTCAAGAGTAATTGTTAAAACTTCCCCAATTGGGTATTATTTTTATCTAGCAATTTTTCCACATATCTTTTTCAAATTAAAAAAAAAGGTAATGGTTATTAATTTTTTATTTGTGCACCAGCATCAGACTGATGTAATCACAACTGCATGAATAGGGTCAACTTCTGCCATCGCACACAAGTCCAAGCCATTTTACAAATTCTCTCTATAAGCTGTGTACTTATTTTTCTAGAAACCAAACACAGTACATCAAATTCAGATGCCTTTATTCATATAATGGTTTAAAAACTGTCACATTTTGGCTTACACTACTATTTCTTGTTATTTAAGATTTATATAAACCTCTATAGCTGCTTGTACAACTACAATGCACAATACAAAATAGAATATAAAGGATACAAATACACTCACCAAACCCCTCCAACCCTCAGTTTCTTTCTCCTCCCCTCTCACTGCAACCATCCCCAACAAAGCCTGAGGTAATACCTTCCAGTTCAGTGGTTCTCAACCAGAGATGTGTGTACCCTGGGTGGTATGCGGAGGTCTTCCAGGGGGTACATTAACTCATCTAGATATTTGCCTAGTTTTACGACAGGCTACATAAATAACACTAGTGAAGTCAGTACAAACTAAAATTACATAGTGACTTGTTTATACTGCTCTATGTACTATACACTGAAATGTAAGTACAATATATTACAATTGGTTTATAATTATATGGTAAAAATTAGAAAGTAAGCAATTTTTCAGTAATTGTGTGCTGTAGCACTTTTACTTGCTTACAAAATCAGACATGAAAATACAATTTTTAAGTGAGGTGAAACCTGGGGATACGCAAGTCAAATAAGGTTGCCAGGCATCCGGTTTTCGGAACACCTGGTTGAAAAGGGACCCTAGAGGCTTCCGTCAGCACCACTGATTGGGCCGTTAAAGTCTGGTTGGCAGCACAGTGGGGCTAAGGCAGGCTCCCTGCCTGCCGTGGCCCCGCAAAGCTCCCGGAAACGGCGACATGTCCCTGCAACCCCTAGGCAGAGGGGCAATCAGGGAAGCTCTGCATGCTGCCCCACCCACAGCACCAGCTCCACAGCTCCTATTGGCCAGGAACCACAACCAATGGGAGCTGTGAGGGCGGCACTTGCAGGTGCAGGCAGCACACAGAGCCCTGTGGCCCTCCCCTTAGGGACCACAGGGACATGCTAGCCACTTCTAGGAGCTGCACAGATCCAGGGCAGGGAGGGAGCCTGCCTTAGGCCCATTGCACTGATGACCAGGAGCCGCCTGAGGTAAGCGCCACCCGGCTGGAACGCGCACCCTGAACCCCCTCCTGTACCCCAACCCCCTACCCCAGTTCTGAGCCCCCTTCCAGACCCCAACCACCTGCACCAGCCTTGCACAGTCTCCCGCACCCTAACTCCCTCCTAGAACTCTCACCCCAACCCACTGCCGCACCTCTGAGCCCTCTTCCACACTCTGAACCCCTCAGCCCCAGCCCAGAGCCCCCTCCTGCACCCCAACTCCCTGCAGCAGCCCAGAGTCCCCTCCTGCACACTGAACCCCTCATTTCTGGCCCTACTGCGAAGCCCGCATGCTCAGCCGGAGCCCTCCTGCCCTCCCGCAGCCCAGTGAAAGTGAATGAGGGTGGGGAAGAGTGAGCGACCTGATGCTGGCTGCTTCCGGGGCGCAGCATGGTCCGCGGTGCCAGGACAGGTGGGAAGCCTGCCTCTGCACCCCGGCTGCACCGCTGACCAGGAGCTGCCAGAGGTAAGCCTGTGCTCCACCCCCGAAGCTCTCACCCGCAGGCAACGCCCAGCGCCACTGCCCCCCCCCCAGCTCCCATTGGCTGGGAACCAGCCAATGGGAGTGCGGAGCCGGTGCTCGGGGCAGGGGCAGCATGCGGAGCCCCATGGCCCCCTGCCTAGAAGACAGACACACCTCTGGCCGCTTCCGGGGAACAGCGCAGTGTCGGAACAGGTGGGCACTAGCCTGCCTTAGCTGGGCAGCACCGCGACGGGATTTTTAACATCCCGGTCAGTGGTGCTGACCAGAGCCACTATGGTCCCTGGGTGCTGAGCACGGCGACCCAGGTACCTTACATGCTGCGACCCAATACTGGGTCATGACCTGAACTTTGAAATACCCTGTCCCAAGGTATAGTACAAAATTATTCTTCCTATGGGATACAAATTCCAAACACCAAATTAATAACAGAAACAAATCAATTACTGTTTGAAAGAGCAGTCTACTACCAAAGATCACAGATGAGAAACTATGACAGAGTAGACTGATATGCACCTAACCGCTTACTCCAAATAATAAAACTCCATTAAAGAGCGTAAAAGCTCAGAGAAGCCTCTACTAACACTACATATGAGAACAAACCAACCAGCACTTACAGAAATTAAAAGACCCAGATGTCCATGGACTAGTAGTAACTTTCTATAAATACGAGATACAGAAGTGATAAATACTGGAATCAGAAGAATGATTCACATTGTAGCAACAGCCAGAAGATGCAGAATTCTCTCTACAGTACAGACAGAGGTCAAACTCAGTATTTGAGTGAACTCAATATGCTCAGATCCCAAAGTGATTAACTCATGGGAAAATTGAACAAGGTTAATAAAGTGTAACTTATGAAACCAAAAAATTAAGGAATTTGAAATAAAAAAATTAAGAAGGTTTAGAAGCCTTTCTAAACCAGTATTAAGACTTAGGTTTCCTAAAAGCAACTTCAATAGTAACTGGCTAATCGCCTTACAAACACCATAATAAAAGGCACACAATACTAAAACAAATAAAAAACAGGTAAAGAAACTAAGTTGGAGAAAATGAAGGGCTATGAGGGTTAATGTAGCCAGTCAGCAATGGAGCTATGCTGATTTACACCAGCAGAGGATCTGTCCCAAAATGTGTAATTGCTTGTTACCATGCTTGTTATCTGTAACCTGTTTTGTAAACAAATACAAAAAAGTGAAAAGATGCCAGTACCTAAGATTTCCTGAGAACAAGGAAAAAGCCTCTTTCTTACGCCTAACTCAAAAAATCACAGGTCTATTTACTTAAAACAGTCCTTTTCAAATACAGCAAATGTTATATATTTCAATTTATACAAAAATAGAAAAACCTTTCTAGGGCTCTTGACACCCTATTACATTTTTTTCAAAATGCATTTATATTTATTCCTATTTCATTGGGGATTCTTTTAAGTGTTTGGGTTAAAAGTCATACTTTTAGCTCCAGAATAAGCAAGCTGCTGCTGCAGCTTCCACATCAGAAAAGCAGTACCAACAGCAAAATCTGAAATCTCTAAGTAGCTTCAAGGTGCAGCCTAAACAAAACAATCCATCTGTTTAAAAGCAAACTCTACTTGAAAATTGTTTTCCCCACTTTTTGCAGCCAACCACAGTAAGCTGCTCTAAAATGTGAAATATTTAAATGTGTTTTTCTTGCTAGCCAGTTTTGTAGAGTACAACCTATAAAAAGCAGTTAAAATTTTAGCCAAGAGTTACTCACAGTGTTTATTACTGTGTCAAGAGTACTTTGTGGGAAAGGGAAAACACACACCATTTGCAACTGAAGCCTAAAAAATACAGAAACATGTCTGTCTGGCATGATACCACACTTTTTGAGGAACTGATTTATACACACACTAAAAGGGAGAGGGAGTGGTTGGTATGGTTCAGGATTGGAAACGTGTACCTTACAGTTAGTGAACTAGTGTGGATGCAGCCAAAGCCACCATACCCCTACACAATTTAAACAAATGAAGCAATTGTGCACTATATTGTGTATTTCATTTAATTTTAAAATATTTTCAATCAATATTTTAAAAGTGCAGCCTATTATACTTTTCTTGGGTTTGCTAATCATTTCTCACCCAGATTTCACTCCACTTGAAAAAAATTTTCTTCCTATATTAAACCATGGTACAATTTCTCATGTGATCTCTTCAGTTTGTTTTCTCTCGTCTTTCTGTCTCCCCCCTTCACCCTCATCAGTTCCTTTATCTCCCTATATTGACTCCATCATCTTCACTGCCACATCACTCCCCCTACTGCACTAAAAACACAAAACAAAAATTAACCCATCAATCTCTCATCACATCAGGGGCTTGGAAATTGTTCTAGACACCTGACAGCTAGTTTGCTAAACCTTTTAGGTTGACTGATACAAAATTAATGCACACAAAAAAACTGTTTAGAAGCAGTTGAGGTTGCTACACAAAGAACATGGCTGAGACAAACTCATAAAACCAAGGAAATAAAAAACTAAGCTACCTACACAATATACATCCTCTACTCCTACAACCACAATTTTACCATTATCACAAACTTAACTCTACCCCCTTCTGCATACAATCTTTATACACACACACAGGGGAGTTGAGCATGTTAGGTGTACAGTAACTCCTCACCTAAAGTCATCCTGTTGCTTAAAGTTGTTACATTGCTGATCAATTAGGGAACATGCTCGTTTAAAGTTGCACAATGCTTCCTCATAACGTTGTTTGGCAGCCGCCTGCTTTGTCCATTACTTGCAGGAAAAGCAGCCTGTTGCAGCTACTGGTGGGGACTTGGAACCAGGGTGGACCGGCAGCCCCGCTATGTTCCCTGTGCAGCAGCCACCCAGCAGGCTACCAATGCCTGCAGTTCAGCTGTCCCTCCCCCACGCTGCCCTGGACTGCTCCTGCCCTCTGCCTTGGAGATGCTCCCAGAAGCCTCCTGCTTGCTGTGCAGGGGAGGGGGGAAGAGGGGGATAATGTCAGGGTATCCCCCTCCCCCGCCCCCCCGCTTACCACCTACCCATATAGAGTGGGGGGAGACACAACAGGGCTCAGGAGAGAGCTGTAGTCTCAACTTCCTGATCTTTTTAAAGGCAATGTACTTAGAGTGTGGTGTCAGTGTACTTAAAGGGGCAATGCACATCTCTCTCTCACCCCCACACACAGGGTGTGTGTCTCTGTCAGCCATGCTGTCTCCCCTCCCTCCATTTGTGCTGCCTTGTAGAATGTGAGGCTACATTAACAACAATGTATTAACCCTTGAGGGCTCAGCCGAATGCTAGTTCATCATTTAGCAGTAAGGCATTCCCTGGGAAATATCCCACCCTCTAACTTACCATCTCAACCAAAGTTTCACAATCATCATTGCTGTGTACAATATTGTTTGTTTAAAACTTATACTCTGTGTGTGTGTGAGTATTATATATATAAAAAATATAGTTTTTTGTCTGGTGAAAAAAATTTCTCTTGAACCTAACTCTCCCCCCCCGGTTTACATTAATTCTTATGGGGAAATTGGATTCGCTTAACATCACATTTTTCAGGAACATAACTACAACGTTAAGCAAGGAGTTACTGTTGTGCGAGCAGAGTTTGATAAAAAGATAGGAAGAGGAGATGATAGAAGGCTGTCATCCTTGGGGCAGAACTGAGATAGTAGTGTGTGGTCTGTTGTATAGAACAACTGTGGTAAGATGAGTGTCAGTGGCTAATGAAGTAGAGAGTATATATTATGAGCTAGCTTAAATTTCCATTTCCTTACTTTTGCAGGTTTGTGTGAGTTAAGTAGTATGGAGCAACAATGACTGCTTCCAAAGAAATGTTTCTATGTATTAATACTTTAGTTTAAAGAAAAAAAAAGGTGAAAGGCCAGAAGTGAAACTGCTAATGAAGAAAAAATTTTTCCACCAAACAGCACATACATACTCTCCCAGACACCTTAAAGTACCCACCCATCTGCGACAGCAACCAAGTTTTATGCAAACCCATCTCCTGCCCCCATCTCCACTTGACACAGGGTGTATTGATCATAAGCTGAAGTTTAGCATCATGTACACATTATTTGCAAATATCCAAATTATAATGTCTCACAGATGCACAAATCTTGGATGCTATGTACTCTACAGTTTTAAAATCTCTTCAAACTTGTTAGTAATGAAGCAGTTCATTCTGAAAACCAGGACGGGCATCTGCTTCCTTTCTGGAGCTAAAGCTGAGAGCTCTGGGGTGGGGAAAGGAAAAGGAGAAGGGAAGGGGAGTTGTAGAAGCTTCCCTTCAACCAGTCTCCCACTGCAGCTGTAATAAGCCGAGTAGACAGCCAGAAACCAGAGTGGCTGAAGACTGTATCAGGAACTATTTAGTTCAGATCCTTTGTGCCTTGTATTTGGTCCTTGCATGCTAGCCTCTGGAATGACTCAAGGCCTTCAGAAAAGACATCTCAAAAGAAGGAACCTGATGAGGATATTGTTTATATTTAGGTTTGGTAGAATTCGATTTTTGTTATTTTTCATCATTTCAACAGATAATATTGATGATTATTTCTAAGCATTTTTTCAATTTTTATCAGTTTAAATTTTCACTGTTGGGGAAATTATAAGGGGATCGGACAATTATTTAATAATAGTAGACATTCAGATTTTAAAAGCTTCATAAGCATTCGAATACAAATTGTCATCATATAAAAATACACCAACTAAATATCCTTAAATCAAACTCTAAGTTCTCAAGCATCACTTTTCTTACTTTGCATAACTATAAATGCCTATTAAGAATGGCTACACTGGGTCAGACCAATAGTCCATCTAGCCCAGCATCTAGTCTTCCAACAGTGGCCAGTGCCAGATGCTTCAAAAGGCATGAACAGAGTGATCTATCCCCTGTTATCCAGTCCCAGCTTCAGGCAGTCAGAAGTTTAGGGACACCTGGAGCATAGGATTGCATCCCTGACCATCTTGGCTAACAGCCATTGATGAACCTATCCTCCATTAACTTATCTAATTACTTTTTGAATCTAGTTATACTTTTGGCCTTCACAACATCCCATGGCAATGAGTTCCACAGATTGACTATGTGTTGTATGAAAAAGTACTTTCTTATCCCAACCTGCTGCCTATTAATTTCATTCTGTGACCGCCCCCACCCCTCAGTTCTTGTGTTATGTGAAAGGGTAAATAACACACCATTTTTCCCTTTCTCTGCACCATTATTGATTTTATAGATCAGTATCATATCGCCCCCTTAGGCATGTCTTTTCTAAGATAATCAGTCCCAGTCTTTTTAAATCTCTCTTCATACGGAAGATGTTCCATACCCTTAATTATTTGTGTTGCCTTTGTCGGTACCTTTTTCAATTCTTTTAGAGAATGAAAGACAGAGATGGAACAACCTGAAATGCATGCAGAATTCAAGGTGTGGGTGTACCATGAATTTATATAGCGGCACTACGATATTTTCTGTCATATTAGCTATCCCTTTCCTAATGGTTCATAACATTCCATTAGCTTTTTTGATTGTTGCTGAACAATGAGTGGATTTTTCAGAGAACTATCCACAATGACTCCAAGATCTCTTTCTTGTGTGGTAACAGCTAATGTAGACCCCACCCTTTTGTATGTATAGTTGGGATTACATTTTCCAAAATGCATTACTTTACATTTATCAAGATTGAATTTGATCTGCCAAATTGTTGCTTGGTCACCCAGTTTTGTGAGATCCCTTTGGAACTCTTCGCAGCCTGCTTTGGATTTAACTACCTTGAGTGATTTAGTATCATTTGCAAACTTTGCCACCTCACCGTTTCCCCCCTTTTCCAGATCATTTATAAATATGTACAACAGCACAGGTCCCAGCACAGATCCCTGGGGGACCCTACTAACTCCTTCCATTGTGAAAACTGACCATTTATTCCTACCCTTTGTTTCCTTTTAATCAGTTATTAATCCATGAGGACCTTCCCTCTTATCCCATGACTCCTTACTCTGCTTAAGAACCTTAGGTGTGGGACCTTCTCAAAGGTTTTCTGCAAGTCTAAGTACGCTATATCCACTGGATCACCCTCATTCTCATTCTTGTTGACACCCTCAAAGAATTCTAATAGATTGATGAGGCATGATTTCCCTTTATAAAAGTCATGTTGACTCTTCACCAACATATGTTCATCTATGTGTCTGATTATTCTGCTCTTTACTACAGTTTTAACTAGAGTCCCTGCTATTGAAGTTAGGCTTACTGGCCTGTAATTTCCAGGATCACTTCTGGAGCCTTTGTAAAAAAATTAACATTACATTAGCTATCTTCCAGTCATCTGGTACGGAGACTGATTTAAGTGATAAGTTACATACCACAATTAGTAGTTCTGTAATTTCATACTTGAGTTCCTTCAGAACTCGTGGATGAATACCATCTGGTCCTGGTGACTTATTACTGTTTATTCTACTAGCGCCTCATATAATTTTAGGGGAAAACGAAGGTTACTTACTTGTAACCAGAGTTCTTCAGGATAGATTCTGCAAATTCATACTCACAGCATGCATTGGTGAGTGCTGAATCAGTGGAAACTTCTCATACCAGTGCCTCTTGGAGTGCTCATGTGCCCTTCGTACCCTTCCCCACTGTGTTCTTGAAGGAGATGGTGAAGCCATAAGAGGGTGTGGTGCCCTCTGCCACCTCAGTTCCTTGCACCACTTTTTCAGACTCAAAATTCCATTAAGATTCTGAGGAAGAGGGGAAGGTGGGCAGGGCATGTCAATATCCAAAGTCCATCTCAAGAATTCTTTTATAGGTAAGGGCATATCTACACTACAAAATTAAGTGACTTACGTTGACGTACAGGCACCCCAGTAATTAAAGCGGTGATTCACGTTCACATTATGCTCCTTCTGTCAGTGGTGTGTGTTCTTAACCAGGAGTGCTTCCACCAAATGAAGTGGTGCATTGTGGGGCACTGACAGCTGGAGCCCTCCCCCGCTGCCCTGAGGCTCAGCCCAACCCCTCAACCCAGGGTTCACAGCTGGATCCCTCCCCCATTCCTCCGGGCTGACAGCTTGGGTTGTCACCCTGACGCTCACAGCCTGAGCTATCAGCCCAGCACAGGGTTGCCAGCTGGAGTGGGTGGGGCTTCAGCTGTGAGCCCCAGGGCAGTTGAGGCTCCAGCTCTGAACCTTATACCGAGCCGACAACTCATGCTGTGAGCCCCCAGTGGCAGGGTTGACAGCCAACAGGCAATGTAAGTAACTAAGTGTCTACACGGACACTGTGTTGCCCTAACTATATTGACCTAAGCACTACGTCTTTCACAGAGGTGGAGTTAAGTCAGTGTAATGGGAGACTTCCATTAGTGGGAGCTACATTTTAGTGTAGATGCTTAGAGAGTGAGGTCAACATACGCTGCCTTACATGGACCTAATTCTATGGTGTAGACCCAGACCTAAGTAACCTTCATTTCTTCTTCTAGTGTCTTCTGCATATTCCCACTCAGGATACTTTAGCAAGCAGTACCCACCAAAGAAAGATGGGACTTGGAGTCCTAACTGAACAGGAATTGAAGTACTGCTCTGCCAAACTAAGTGTCAGCTCCAGATGCTAGGTCAAAGGAATAGTGTTTTGTAAATGCACGTACTGAGCTCCAGGTAACAGACCTATAAGATTTCAGCAACTGGAACATGTCTAAAGCCATGCTACTGAGGTAGCCATTGGTCTGGGAGAGTGGTAACCTATAACTATCTAACCCATGTAGATGTCTGAAGACACTGTTTGACCCTTATGGTTGCCTGCACATGCAATAGATTGGGAAACCACTGAAATTCTTTGGTCCTATTATGATAGTAAGCTAGATATCTGTTTGTACCTGAAGTATATAATTTTGACTCTCCTACATAAGCGCAAGGTATAGGAAAGAAAACTGGCAGATTAATGTGACTGATTAATGCGGAAGTCAGATACCAGCTTGGCAAATAATATATTATTAGGACACAGAACTGTGTTTTCCTTGAATGATGGATCACCAGTAAGGTCATGTAGTTCACTCATCTACCTAGCTGTCACGATGGTTATTATAAAAGTAATTTTACCAGGAATTGAGAACTGCCATAAGCTCAAATGGAGGCTTCATGAACCTAATTAGGACTAAACTGAGGTCCCATGAAGGAACAGGGTCTTTTATTGGTGGATATATTGATAAGTCCATTCATAAATTTCTTTACTGCATTATATGCAAAGACAGATTTACGGTCTATGAGCATTTATCGTCTATGAGATGTGTTGCTGCAGCTGCTAAGTGTGCGTTCAAAGAAGACAGAAAAAATCTGAAAGCTTTAGCTGAAGTATTCAAGTATATACTGAATTAGAGCCTATGACAACGTGTATGTTTCTCGATTATCTACTTCACAAATTCAGTCCACTTGAGATATAATAATTTCTGGTTGATTTTGTTTCTGTTTTTAAGTTAATATCTGCTACTGTCAAGGCTGATTCCCCCACTCCGGCACTTCGAGTGCAGAAGATGGGGGCCTGCAAGGATTCTAAAAATTAATGCTGGCCACTCCAGGCTTGTATTAAACTTCCCAAGGTTACAATTTCTCTCTGACCTTGGATGGGTAGATGCTGCCACCACCCAAATGCAAAAAACCCCTTTGAACACAGGAAGGCGCACTTGGAAATTCCTCCCTATGGGGTACTCTCAAGCCCTTTCACCCCACCTCTGGGAAAGAGGTGAGAAAGAAACAAAGGAAATCAGCTGTTGCCACCAGTTAATTAAATAACATATGCACAAACCTCTTAGGACACAAAAACCAAATCCTGTTCTTAAAAAAGGTAAATTTTATTAAAAACAAAAAGGAAAATACATCTGAAACTTAGGCTATTGCTAGATTTAAAAAGAGCAAATATATTAATTAAGTATCAAGAATGGTTTTCTTGAGGTCCATCTTAATGGTTACAAGCAAAACAGCATTTGGGGGTTAGCATAGAGAAGTCCACAAGCCATAAAGAAATAAAAGGAATAAACCTAATAGTGTCTTCCTAATTTACGTTTCCTAATTTACTTACATATCTAGGGGTTTCAAATGAGTAGTTTCTAGGTATGATCTGGTGATTTTCATACGTGGCCCGCAGCTTTTACAGCATAGCCCCAGCCCTGTCTCTGCTCTGGCCCTCTCTCCGGAGAACAGACAGACAAAGGGAAAGTTTTTTCCCAATTTTAAAAAGTTCTAGCCCTCCCATTGGCTCTTTTGGTCAGGTGCCCACTCCCTTCCTTTTACCTATGGGCTTTTCTAACCCTTTACAGGAAAAGAAGTAGAGAACAGCTATTAACAGGGGATTTTGTAGCTAACTGGCTGCCTGAATGTCCATAAAAGGGAGCTACCCTCCCCCACTTTTTCATTTATTACAGCTACACTTCTACAGGACAAGATTTTTCAAGGCCTATTATAATCTGATGCCACACACAGTCCACTATAGCAACAGAGTATTCGGGTGATGAATTTTGCCATCTTGTTGAGATAAGTCTGGTAACACGGAAAGCACTCTGTACACTCCCTTGAAGGTCCATGTACTACTGTTGTCTTGGCATCCTGGGGCACCTAAAATTATCCTAGATCAATCTTGTCTTTATTATCTTCTTTCTCAATCGCCGGATGAAACAAAAGCAGGGAAGGCATAGATCAGACCGTTTCCCCAGTTCAGGAGGAAAGCATCTGATATGAACAGACTGTCTTCCTGCTCTTGGCTAAAACAGGGACACTTCAAATTCTGTCTGGTGGCAAGGAGATGGACGTTCAGGAATCCACACAGATGGAAGATGTTGTCTATAATTTATTTATTTAATGACTATTTCTGCAGTTCCTTAAAGTTCCTGTTCAGTTCAACTGTGAGGCTATTGACCTTGCTTGCTACATATAGAGCTACAGGATAAACATAGGACTGGATACACCAATCCCATAAATTGAGTGCTTCCTTCACAGCTGGAAAGGATGACGCCCTCCTTGTTTGTTCACATAAATATACTGCCTTTGTATTATCTATCATTACTGACATTACCTTGTTCTGGATGTAATGTAGAAAAGATTTGAGTGCCCAACAGATTGCTCTACATTCTAGAATGTTTATATGTAGTTTCCTCTTGAGAGCTCCAATGACCTTGTTGGAGGCATTAAAGGTGAGCTAGAAGGTTGAACTGTACCACTTTCCGAACATTTGTATATTGAGTCCACCATGTCAAGGACAGCAGTATTTCTTTCTGGATGGTCAACCCTGTCAACATATTGCTTGTATTTGACCTAATTCAATACCAGAAGGTACTACACAGTTCTTGATCTGAGCTGAACATAAAGGGATATGTCCTAAGTGGCTAAAGCCAAGGGGACCATAAGAGCTCAGAAGAACATTACTGTTTGAGTAGAATTTTGACAGGGCTATGGCAGATTGACGCTTCAGAAATCCTTCTCCTGGCAGACATGCTCTGTCCTCCTGAGAGTCAAGAACTGTTCCTATGAATGTAGAAAGAATGGATTTTTTTCATATTTATCAAGAGTTCTAATCTCTCAAAGAGGGAAGGTGTAATGTATGTCTTTGAAGAAGGCATCTTTCAATGAGGCTTTCATGAGCCAATAGTCAAAATAAGGGTAAACAAAAACACCCTGCAGTCTTAAATGAGTCACTACTGCAGCTAGGCACTTGTAAATATCCTAAGGCAGTAGACAGGACAAATGCCAGGATCTTGTCATGACTTGACTTTGGAACCAACTATACAATTGTCTTGGAACCTGAAACTGGAGCCAGGACCAGAGCTTTTTGAATGGAGCTTTGAGACCCAGAGGGGGCCAAGAGCAATAACAGCTTTTTCATCTTGTGCTCGTACCCTTTATAGACATCAGATCTGCGGGGCTTTGAACTTCTTGGAGCAATAGAGCTTGCAGCTTGGCTTGTCAAAGCCAAGCATCTAGTACAGGCATTTGATGTCAGAAAGACTGATGGACAAGAGACACACCTTTTAAAGCCAGGTGTCTTCACCTTTGGATCCACCATGGAACTGGTACTGTAGTTGGAACTGCAGAACTAACTGCTATTAACTATACTAAGAACAAAATTTTTCTTTAACTCATTGACACTACACCATGCTATGCTAATGCTAAATTACACTAGATAAAGGCACTTATATCTTCCTGACAGAAGGATCCAGAGAGATTCATGACCATCTGCTGCTGTGATTTGAAGGAATCGAAATGGCATGCGGAACACACACCCTTTTATAACCTCACCTTCAGAATGTTCAGGAATGCAGAGGGGACAGGTAGGAGAGGCACACGAACACTCCAACAGATACTGCTATGAGAAGGAGCCACCATCTCAACAGTTGAAATATGTAACAGACACTTGAAATAGTACATAATAATGATATCCAAGATGGTGTTAAGAAGCTGGAACAAAGTATAGAAGTAGTTAATGATACACAAGCAGTGTTTCCTCTAATTTTTCCCACCCATGTGCAGAATGAATTTTGTTATGTGCACCAATATATAGGTGATGCATGACACATCACCTTCATATTGGTGTACATAAAATTCATGTGGTGGGGGTGGAGCCAAGGGATTCAGTGTGTGGGAGTGGGCTCAGGTCTGGGGAAGAGGGTTAGGGAGCAGGGGAGTGAGGACTCTGGATGGTGGTGCGGGCTCTGGGGTGGGGCTGGTGATCAGGGGCTCAGGCAGATGATTGGGGAGGAGTTGAGGGCTCTGGCTGGGGCTGGAGATGAGGGGTTTGGGGTGCAGGAGGGTGCTCCAGGGCTACAGCAGGGAGAGAGCACTCCCCCAGCTCTCTCTTCCCACAGGAGCACTTGTGTCTGGTTCCTACTATCCATCACAACTTTTATGTTGTCAATATTGATTTCTGTGGTGGACTACAAATTGTGTAGCATCATTAACCGTTTTTAAAAAGCAGTTTCAATATGTTTTGATATTAAAATCTGTAATTCCTATTTCTTTGTTACTCAAACTATTCTGTGCAACCAGAAAAACTGCAGTTTTCTGCAGAATGCAGCATTGGCTTGCCAAATAAGCAAGGAGTGGAGAAAGCCTAATGCAGAATTTAAGTCCCAGTTGCTGCAGTATAGGTAGGGTCATTATTCAGATTATATTTTCATAAATGGCATTTTCCTTGCACAACTGATCTATACAAATGAGAGAGTTTAAATTATTGGAGGTCAATTAAAATTAATACTAATGAATCCTGGAGTTATGTGGTGCTTATTTATCACAGTGGTTATATCAAAATAGAATCCAAAATATATTTTGCATTAGTTGTATTGGTACACAACTTCATAAGTGTAAACTACTAAAATTAATTCTCAAATTAATCCAACATGGCAAAACGGGGTGAGTCGGAATCACTAAAAAAAGGAAAGCAAGAGGTTGTGGATGACTGGGCCCAAGATGTAAAAACAAAGGACTAATATCAGTTTCAGTGGAAATATCAAAATAGGCCATACAAGCCTTTGCCTTATCACGAGGGAAAAAATTTCTGTTTTTATTTCAAGTTAGCTAACTTGAGGCAAAATCCTAGTGAAGACAAAGCAGTTTGGAGTTTTGACCCAAATTAGCAGTTTGAGTTCAATACTGTGCGGGAGCCTAATCTTAATTCAATCTGCTAATCTGTGTCAAAACTACAAATTGCTTTATCTTCATTAGGATTTTACCCTTCCTAGTGAAGACAGTGTCTTAGTGGCATATAATGTCCAATACTGTTAAATATTTTTATTAAAAACTTGAAGTAGAATGTATCATATCTGCATATAATCTGAATCTTAGAAAATCATTACAGATACAATTTAGATATAGCATTTCCTTGTTAAATTAGAGAAAAGAGATTCAATCAATAAGGAGATTCAGATTTTTCAAAAACTTATAAATCCTTGTCCTTCCTGGAGTAAAATATCAAAGCATAACTTTTTTTTTTTTTTTAAATGCAGGGTTCACCATCCTCCCCAAACCAAAACTTTGTACATGTCATAGTGGAATCCAGTTCCTGAAAAGTTCTCCTATAATCTGAAAAAATATTTGAGAGATAAAGGGAGAATCCTAGTCAGTCCTCCCTTTTCTTTGAACATTCAATATGTCTTTCTTTAATCTTATATTGCTAAAGCTAGCCATAGGGTCTCTTCTGGTCAAAACTAGTTATTGAAATAGCTGCCAGTAAAAAGCCTATGCTTTCTTAGGGACTGTGGTTCACCAGAGGCTAAGGTCGAAACTTCTATCAGGTGCGGGGGATGAAGGGGTAGGAGTATGGCTGTCCATGAGGGGACTGAAGAATGATGGCTTCCCCAAACAGATACATCACGCTCACATCTTAGATGGAACAGGGACCTTTTTGTGCTTTTTTTTCCTCCCATACTGGTCCCCCAAATATCCTCTATGCTATTCTTCTTTCCAATTCTCTGCAGATGGGCTGAGCTAGGATGGCACCTGCAAGCGCTGAAGACAAAACTGCCTCTTTGGGTATTCCTATACTGCAGCTGGGAGGTGTTATGTGCTACAGGAGCAGACAGACTCAAGCTTGCTAAAAATAACTGCACAGATGTTGTGGCACTGAGAGTGGTTTGGCTAGCCACCCGAGTTCAATGCCTCTCAGCCTTCTGTGTCTGGGCTTGGGCACCTAGCCTGAATCACTGCCAGTGCTGCAAGACTGACTATTTTCAACACACTAAAGTCTGTCTACCTATGTTGAGAATCACACCTCCCAACTACAATGTAAACATAGCTTTTAAACGCTCCAGTGCTGGTGAGTGAGAGAGCGAGAGCGCGCGCGCAAGCCTGACAGCACTTAGGCATGCTTATTTTAGGCACCCTGCTAGCATATTCTGAGAAACAGGGAAGCTTCTGGAGCTGAGTAGGCTGGGTCTCACCTGAAAATGGTACTGGGAACACTGTGTTTGTATCTATGGACCAAAATTGCACATGCTGCCTTTCCACAGAGGTACTGGCACTGTGTGGAACTAAAGAAACTTACGCTGTTTGCCTGATCCACTTGGAAACACAAGACCAAGCCTGGGAGGAGGAAAAACTTTGCTCAGAAAGTTTCCCTAGTTGAGGGTAAAGGTGAAACTTTCTTCTTCTTTACATCCTCTCCCCTTTTCTCAGTGATCCCTTGGAGTCAATGCTTCCCTCACACTTCAGCCAGAAGGGGACTGCAATATTTAGATGTGCAGCATAGAATTGGCGTTCCCAGAGGAATCAGCCATAATGTGTGCAACAAGCCAACTCTTGCAGGATAACAAGACAAAGCTTTCAGGTTGTCAGTGCTTCGTCTAGTGCTACAGCGACAGTTGCACATCATTGTGTGGCTAGAAGTGAGATAGAACAAACTGGAGTAGACAGTTGAGGGCTTTCTTCCAATCACTTACTGTTAGAAAGGGTATAGAGGCTTCAACTGCTAGTGACAGAAACATCTGGGTTCATGAGAATCAGCAAAGGTCTTACATATAGGGAGAAAATTGTAGGTATTCTGTCTCCATATGCAGGCTGATAGGAAATATAACCAAATGTCTAGACTAGTATAGAAGAATAAAGAGAAGTATGTTTTAACTATAAATCATAGAATATCAGGGTTGGAAGGGACCTCAGGAGGTCATCTAGTCCAACCCCCTGCTCAAAGCAGGACCAATCCCCAGTTTTTGCCCCAGATCCCTAAATGGCCCCCTCAAGGATTGAACTCTCAACCCTGGGTTTAGCAGGCCAATGCTCAAACCACTGAGCTATCCCTCCCCCAAATCAATACATAAAATTAGAATGAGGGAACACAGTCCAGGCAGTATCATCATAGAATGACCTGGCAGTTAGGATCTACTGATTATTCTAGTATACAAACTTTATATCTAACTGTACTCATATACAGTACAGTATTAAATATTAACAAGGAGGGCGGCAACATGTCTCAGACTGTTCAGAGGAAAATACATTTAGAAAAATAAGACATTTGAGGCAAAGTTAACTACATGCATTCAGTTTGCATCTCAATGCAATGATGGGGACCTATGTTTCTAACAAATATGATGGGGGTGCTGTAGAACAGACAGGGATCAACCATTTTCAGACACTATGGACAAAAAACAAAGTTGCCTCAACAACCTTAATCTGGCCCTGTTATGGTTGGCACTAACCCCTAGAGCACCTACTTGCGTTGAGGCAGCGTCATCCCACACGGTGCCTGGTGGCATCTGCTCCAGCACAAGTGCATCCTTGTCTCAGTTTTACCAAATGGGTTTTCAATTAGGCTTTTATGTAGCGAAGAGTGCTCCTCCAGGGGTCTAATATATTTAACCTAAGCTGAATGTGGTGCAAGCAAGCCTTCACCCCAGCAGTAAATTTTAGACCTTGTCTACAATTACCGTGGTGTGCACGGTAAATGTAGCTACACGCATCAGTAAAAGACTCCAGCAAGGTGGAGGCAGAGGAGAGGAAAGGATCTGACAGGAGAGAGTTGGGGAAGCCTTTCTTCGCTGCCCAAGACTTTCCCTGCAGCAGGGAGCCTGATAGGGCTTTTCATTGCAGTGGGGAAAGGCGCCAGCAGACAGGAGAGAGAGCAAGATACTACACTGCTAAAAATTCTAATGCATATGTAGTACGCATTGCTCTGGTGTGTAGAAAGCCATGTAAGGTATATACCTTAAGGTACAGGTGTGTAGAGCACTCTATTCACCTAAGCAGTGCCTCACCGTCTACACTGCTATTTACACACAAGCTAGCTGGGCATGCAGTGTCTGATCTCTGCACACTGCCATAAGAATAAAGCTACCCTTAGTCAGTCTGTCCCAGCCAAGTCCATCCATCTCCAACCAGGCTTCTTACCAATAAGGAAACTCAGGACCCCACTCTGGAGTCGGTCACCTTGTCATCACCTGGGGAAGGATTCCTCCTAAGGATTCAGGACTCCAGCAATGAGTTCAAATTACTGCAACACTTCTGGAAAGGCATGTAGTTCCTCTGCAATCTGGATCGCCTGCTGATAAAGTCCTTTCGCTGGGATGAAATCTGCCTAGGGACATGGCACTTACAGCTCTTCTCATTTGGAAACTCTTCCTTCCAGGAGTACCCTTCCTAGGTTCCCTTTCTTTGTGATCTACCTAACAATTTCCCCTGACAAGACCCTTTCCTCAGGAGCCTTCTGGTACCTTCCTGACTGAGCCCTCATAACACTTTATTAGGCCCATGTATTCTTTAGCTAATTAACTGCCACCAAGACACCTCAGCAATCAACTGCTCACAGGTGGATTTGGGTTAGCTCATTCTCCTTAGCGGAGCCTGCCAGAGGTAGGCCAGGTCCCTGACCCCTTCACCAGGCCAGTTACCCCGTGATAGACCCCCTAATGTGTATGCATTATGATACCATCTTTAATTGTATGATCGCAATATTTTTTCCACAGGACCATTGCCTTCTTCAGTAAACAGAATAAACCAAGCTCTCAGAGTTGTGTAGTGAAGGAACCTGTTGTCTGCAGAACCATCTCATCTAATGCAGAAGCTGGAACATATGTAGTGAATGAGGCAGGATATTGCTGGAAGAGAAAGGATGGTCTCATGGTTAAGGCAGTAAAATGTTGCCCTGGAGGATTGGATTCTACCCCTGCCTCTGCCACAGGGTTCTTATGTGATGCTAGGCAAGTCACGTAAACCAAAATTTTCAAACTGGAGGCCCAATTTGAGACCCTACGGTCTGATTTTCAGAGTTTAGGAGCACACTCAGCCTCAACAAAGACAATGGGATCTGTACTTTGACCAGATAAAGTGATACATAATGCTTAGTACTCTGAAAACTCAGGTCTTAGGAGGCATCTTAAATTGGGCATAAAAAATTAGTAGACAACTTTCATTTCTCTCTGCCTCAATTTCCCATCTTTTAAAATGTGTATACCACCTCACATCACAGAAGTGTTGTGAAAATACATTAAATATTAATGTGTGTGAAATACGGGGATACTATAGTGATGCACACCAGATAAAAGTCCATGAGGAAATTAATAAATCTATATTCAGATCAGATTCTGAACTGTGTGCAGTAAAGAGGCATGGGCCCACATACTGAATAAATGAGGGCAAAACAAAATATTGAAGAGCTACTCAGTCAGTAAGCACCATCCATCTTGCGCACTGAATAAAGGGCAAGGGTGCTGTGGAAAAAACAGAATGTGATCATGTAACTAAAGACTATCATAATGCATATGCCAAATGTGACCAAATTAAGCTTACACAAAAAACATTAATTCTAGCATTTCCTAACTTTTGAACGCTTGACATTGCAACCTAATGTTCTTTTACTGTAGTTTCTTATCTTGGATTTGTCTGGGGTTTTGTCTCCACGTCACTCGCCAATATAACTGATAATAAAGAATGGTTATTTACCCTGCAACAATTGATTCTTCAATATGTTCTAATCAGTGTGGAGCCTACTGTATATTTGCATGCCCCTCATGTGCACGAAATCGGAGTTTAATGGCAGTGGCTGTAAAGGCCATGCCTGTGACTTGTGCCTCTTCACGCTCCCATACAAGGGCATAATGCATGGGGCTACCACTACCTTCCCTCAATCCCCTTGAAATTCACTGCCTGTGCTACCATAAAGCAGGGATGATGGAAGGTGAGTCATGGGATCCACACTGACTACAACATCTCAAAGAACCAAAAGTTACTGTAGGGTAAGTAACTTCTTTCTTCAAGCACATAGTGTGGATCCCACTACAGGTGACCGGCAAGCAGCATCTCCTCAAGATGGTGGAAATGAGGAGTTCCAGCTTTACCATTCGAACAATAATTGTAGTAATGCTCTCCCAAATGTGGCATATATCCTAGAAGCTTAGTTGAAGGTATAATGTTTGACAAAGGTCAGTGGATTACCCCACATTGCTGCTTTACAAATTTCTGATAGTGGTACATTTCTGAAGCAGGTGGACGATGCCACCTGAGCTTGGGTGGAGTGAGCCTTGGTGTTCAATGGGAGAGGTACATCAGACAACTGGTAATACTGGAGATACACAGTGTTATTTTGAAAGTCATTGGAATGAGATGTCCTGACCTTTGGAACACCCAGGTCCTGTCAATGTAATAATGCAAAATCCAGGACTCATCTACTGGGTGCAGTTTCTTTGCTCCCAATGCCAACTATGGTTTTGGCAAGAAGACAGATAGATCCCTCATCTAAACTAGTCAAGCTAGTAAATTTTAGACCTTGTCCACACTTGTGGAGGTTTATACTTGGGAATTAGGTTGCATGAAGTCTTAGGCCAACTCTACAACTTACATCAGTATAATGACATCGCACAGGGGTGTGAAAAATTCACAATCCTGAGCAATGCAGTTATTTCAACCTAATCCCCAGTATAAACAGCACTACGTTGATGGGAGGGCTTCTTCTGTCAACATAGCTACTGCCTTTCATGAAGATGGATTAACTATGCCAATAGGAGAATCTCTCCTGTCAGCATAGTACTGTCTTCACTTAAGCACTCCAGCAGCACAGCTGCACCAGTGCAGCTTTTTAAGTGTAGACCTGCCCTTACGATCACCTGTTCTCTATGGAAGCTGTATGGGTGGTGCAGCCATAAATAACTGAAGCTCCCTCACTCTTCTGGTTGAAAAGATAGCCTTAAGGAAGACCATCTTCAGAGTGAGGTGATACAAGAAGCATTCTACAAGAAGTTCAAAGGAAGCCTTAGGAAGACAGTGTTGAGGTCGCAGGAATGGGTTCTCTGAAAGTGGACAAGTATATAAAGAGCCTTTGAGAAACTCCAATACAGTGTCAGGTGTGAAAAGACCAAGTATGACTATACCAGCAGATGGCAAGCCAAAATTGCTGTAATTGTTTTACTAGAGCAGAATGAAAGGCCATCATGTTTCAAAAGCAATTAGTAGTTGATGATCTTCCGTACCAAGGCCTCGGCTGGGTCCAATCTATGTTGGACAGTCCATATCAAGAACTTCTTCCATTTAGATAAGTACATCTTTTTGGTCAACATTTTCCTGCTCTGTATCAGGATTTCTGCTGATAGCAGTCCTTGTCCATGTTACTTAACCAGCCAATAGCTACACTGTCCTATAGAATGGCTTCAGGTGTGAACAGAATACCTGGCCATTGTGTTAGGACAGGAGTGGGCAAATTTTTTGGCCCAAGGGACACATCTGGGGGGGAAATTGCATGCAGGGCCATGAATGTAGGGCTGGGGCAGGGGGTTGGGGTATGGGAGGGAGTACAATGTGCAGAAAGGGGCTCAAGGCAAGGGGATGGGGGCACAGGAGGGGTGCGGAGTGCGAGAGGGACTCAGGGCAGAGGGGCAGGAGGAGTGCAGGGTGAAACAGGGGGCTCAGGGCAAGGGGTTAGGGTGCAGAAGAGGTGTGGCAGGGAGTTAGGGTGCGGGATGTGGGCTCCGGCCCGGTACCACTTACCTTGAGCGGCTACAGGGTGGCAGCAGTGCGCAGCAAGGCTGCGGCTCTCTGCCTGCACTGGCCCCGCACCGTTCCTGGAAGCGGCCGGCACCACGTCCCTGTGGGACGGAGGGGCAGAGGGCTCCATGTGCTGCCCTCGCCTGCGGGTCCGTCCCCCCTAAACTCCCACTGGCTGTGTTTCTCCGTTCCCAGCCAATGGGAGCTGCAGGGGGTGGTGCCTGCAGGCGAGGGCAGCGCACGGAGCCCTTTGCTTCCTCCCCTCCCCCAGGGACCACAGGGATGTGGTGCCGGCCGCTTCTAGGAGCAGTGCAGGGCTAAGGCAGGTAGGGAGCCTGCCTTAACCCTGTGGCGCCACAGGGTGGCAATCCTGCGGCCTGGATCCAATGCCCTGATGGGCTGGATCCAGCTAACGGGCCATAGTTTGCCCACTCCTGTGTCAGGAGATCAGATCCAGGCAGTCCGGGAGCTGGATAAGTGGCACTCAAAAGGCAGGCATCTGGTAGTGAGTGACCTGGACTCAGACTTCCTTTGGAACAGAAGTATTGACAGTTTTTCATCACCAACATCAATGCCAAGTCTATCACAGAGGTAGCATAATAATGGAATAGTGGCTGTAAAACGGACCTCCACAGTGGCCACAGATTGTCTGCTCAGGAAGTTGGACAAGTTGTTGCTGACTCCTGGGAAAAGAACCATCAAGATTTATCCCATGTTGGAGGCATCACTGCCAGAACTTGATAGCATTCAGACAGAGGGGTGACAAATATGCACCTCCTTGTTTGTTTATACAGTGCATTGTAAGTGTGTTTTCTGTCAGGATTTGCACTGTGGAGTTTTAAAGAACAGGAAAGGAAGGTTATGCAAAGGACATGTCTTCTGGGGACCTCGTCACTTGCATTTGTAGGTGGTCCAGGTGGGCTTGCCCACTAGTCCCTGACATCTCTGTCAGAGCCTTTGTTGGGATAGGGGAGAAAATAGTAACCATCTGCCCACATTTGTGGATTCCTTCCATCAGCTCAGGTCTGTATTGACATGAAGTGGAACCAGGGTCCTTCCTGCACATTTGCTGTTTTGAGCCAGAATTGGAGAAGTCACAGGCAAAGTCTGCCAAGTAGTGTCATGTATGTGCATGCCAAAATATAGCTGAGTAGTCCCAGACAGAATCAAACTTGACAACAATGGTTGCAGCTATCTGTGTTAGGATAAGAGACTATTCTGCACAGTCCACTAGGAGGCCTAGCTGAGAGAACAAGGAGAGGACACATTGTAGGCATGCCACCATCTCCTCCTGGGATCTATGCCAATCATCCAGGTCAGGGTATACACGTTTACCCTTTCTTCTGAAATGTGGTACCACTATCACTGAGCACTTTGAAGACTCTCTATGCTATGGAAAGGGAAAATGGCAGTACCTTGTACTGCTAATGATTGCGCCCTACTGTGAATCACAGGTACTTCCTGTGGGCTAGATGGATAGGTATGCAGAAATAGGCATCTTACAAAATGAGAGCCATGAACAAGCCTTGAGCCTAAAGCAATGGAATAATGGATGCAAGCACTACCATCCTGAATCTAAGGTGGTGAACATATTTGTTTAACCTTTCCTAAACCTGTAGGTGAAGATCCCCTTTCTTCTTTGAGATAAGGTTATATCTGATTCAGAAGCCTCTTCCTTTGTACTCCTGCAGGACATCATCTGTGACTCCTAGATGAAGCAAGGAAGCCATTTCTGTTTGTAACAGGCTGCCATGAAAAAGGTCCATGAAGGACAGGGTATGCAGCTTACAGAAGTTGAAATATGGAAGATCGTGTAGCGGGGTTCGCTCACCACGGTTACACCTCCTGCTGATTGTCTTGGGAATTAGCTCTGCATGATAGTGCACCCTCTTCAGGTGGTGCCTCGCCGCTGTCACTCCTGCTCTAGGACCCACATCTCTTCAAGGACCGCGTCATCCTCTTCAGTGACACAGCCCTCCGGCCGTGCCACACACTGTGCTCCCCCATTCTGGGGGACCTGCAGTCTGTTGTTCAGCCACTTCCCTTAATGGCTACTGCAGCGACTTGTCTGGCCACTTCCTCGTGGCCCCAGCATTCTCTTTGCCCTTGCCTCAGGGCCTCAGCCTGCAAACCACAGCAGGCAGCCTGGAGCTGTCTCCCGCTCCCCGCTCGAGCATTGCTCTGTCCAGGAAGCTGGCAGTTCTCCCAGCCCTCCAGAGACACTGTCCTTCCTCCCTGGGCTCCCAGCAGAGAACTGCCTTCCTCTGCCCTGCAGCTCCCTTTTTCATATGGGCCTGCTTGGCCCTGATTAGCTGCTCCCTTCAGCACTTCTCTGATTGACTGCCTCCTGCGCAACCTCCCTAGGGCTGCTTTTAATCCCTTTTCTGCTAGTAAGGGGCAGCCACCCCATCATAGATAGCCTTGGGCAAATGATGTCTAACACCATCTGTCAGCTGTGATGTCCATCCAGGTTTGGTAGAAAAGAGCAAAGTAGTTCTTGAAGATGAGAAAAGCTCTGGATTGACTCCAGTGTGACTCTCCATGCTCTCATAAAATCTGCTGCCTCAAAGATCACTGGGCTGGTCAAGCAGGTAAAAGACAGGCTCCCCTTGGAGAACATAGGTTCACTTTTTTTTGTTTGTAATCAGGGTCTCAAGCCCCAGGAATAGCTTTTGCTAGAGTTGGTACTTGTATTGATTTCTATAAGAATATGGTGTACAGGCCCTCAAGGACTGCAGTGTGGACCTCAAATCCTCCAGAGAATGGAGCACTGTATCTATTCTCTGGATAAAAAACTCCATTGCGTCAAAGAGAAAGTCATCTGTATCTTGCATGAACATGCGATGCCTGAAATCATAAGGCCACTTCTTTTTGACAGCTGTGGCCATCGACCTTGTGGCCTATCAGAAGTGTCCATGCTACCTGTAACGATGTTATCGTGACCATCTGGCCTTCTTTAATGATTTCCCACAACTCACCCATTTTCCTGAAGGCTTTCTGACAGGAAAAAAGTGACCCTCTCCACAGTGAGGTAATTATATTTGGTGAGCAGGGCCTGATAGTTTGCCTCCTGAAGCTACAATAAGGCTGATGAATATGCCTTGCATCCAAAAAGGTCCAGCTTCTTAGGATCTTTGTCTTTAGGAGGAGAGCTGGGTGACGTTTTTCAGATGTACAGTTTATTTGCTAAAAAAATGCAGTTTTGGTGGGCCCAAAACTAGTTGCAAATTTGATGCGAGCTGGCAGAACATTTTCGGCCAAAAAAATTTTTTCCCCAGGACTCAGGTGCCGTTCACAAAAGGGCCAGAAAACGACACAGTGATGGTGCCGCTACCCACTTTACACTTTTTAGCCAACTGGTTACGGAATTCACCAGGGATGTGGAAGACCCAGGCTAAATTCATCCCTCTGCCCGATGTGGAGAAGGAATTTGAACTTGGCTATCCCACATTACAGGAGAGTGCCCTGGCCAATGGGCTCTGAGATATTCCAGGGTTGATATTCTCAGTTGCTCCTGTTGAAGCCATTCCACTCTGTCTAAACAATTAAAGTGATGGGACTAGGGACACGAACCTGAGTCTCCCATTTTCCTGGAGAGTGTCCAAGCTATAAGAGTCATTCTCATTTTCTTTCTCTAGCCCAATGATTATTCAAGTATTTTATACAAAAGTGGAATACCTTCATTGGGAGAGATTTAGAAAGACCTACCCCTCACCCCTGCCCCGGTCCCAGAGGTTAGAGCACTCTTCTGCAACGTGGGAGACCCAAGCTCATGTCCCTGCTTCACATCAAGCAGAGGGTAGAACAGATGATGAGTCTCCCACATCCAAGATGAGTGCTCTAACCACTGGGCTGAAAGTTATAAAGGTGGGCACCACCACAACCTCCTCCTCCAGCTGTTTTGTGAATCTAGCTCCTCCCTTGATTTTATGTGAGAAAGTGCCTGGATACAAAACCGTTTGTTTGACCTAAAACAAAATTTAATGACTTGATTCGCCAAACTTTTTTGGACTTTTCAGATTCAGTTGGACTCCAACCCAGTTTTGTTTTTGTTTTTGTTTTTTTTAAACTGAGTGAATTGAAAAATCAGTTCTCTCAGTTCTACTTAGTAGTACCTTTATAGGACTGAGTTTTCTTGGACTGACAAAACCAACAAGGATCCTGGGTTTAGGTGGGGGTAGAAGTGATCAAAGCTTTTCAGGAGAACCTGACATCCTTTCTCTACATATCTGGAAGTGGGAGAAAGCGTGGCCTGGGTTTCCTATAGCCCCTTAGCTGGTTCTAGGATCCTTCATTATTTGGGAGAGATCTTCCAGCTGGCACTATGGTGCTCAAAAATATCAGAAAGCTTGTGAGATTTTTCTTGTACAAGAGTAGTCTCAATGTCCAACATCTCCATGATACAGGTCTTGGGAAGCTTTAAAGACACACCTAGGGTAAGGGGTTTGGGGAAGTGCCAGGGCCTCTCCTCCTAACCTGCAATGCAAGGAGTGTGGCAGGGTTCCCCTGTTGGGTGGGGATGTGGATGCCCCAGTGCCTTACTTCCTATCAGGTCCCCAGCTGTGGGGCCACCTGATACTGCTATTTAGGGCATGGCCAGGAGGGGAGGCAGCAGCAGCTGCTGGGTCTCCTCTCAGAGCTGGCTGGCTGGATTCCTTAGCTTCCCCCAATGCTTTGCACCCCTGCATCTGATTGACGGGTCCAGTCTGCCTCTGAGGCTTCATAAAGCAGTGTATCTAATGCCAAAATCAGTGAACTTAATTACAGATAAGAACGAACAAGAAGGATTCCTTACACAAATGGGCTCCTAATTCCCATGACATGTCATACAAAGGTCATAGCTACTGGGAAAACTGACTTCAGAGAATAATTTGAGGAAAAACCTAGTGGAGAGGTTCAATCCATCCTGCCCTACAAGCCCATGGATCCCTTTGAACATTCAGAACAGAGTTCTACTTTGAAAAGTGACTACAAGAACTACCCCCTCTTCATCCAAAAATCAAGAGTCAAATTTAAGGACAGCAAATCATATACATACAATGGTCTTCTCTATGGTTCAGGACTCATTAGCTTCATATGTACACTTCAACACTGTGCTGGTTTTTACCTAATCTGACACTAAAACCAGGATTACAGGTATATCAACACACTTCTGGTGTTTTTACTGCTTTCAACTTTAACCCAAGAGTATTATGGATCAAATTCTGTCTAGTAACTCCACTGATGTCAACAGAATTACAACATAACTGAATATTATTCCTTGTCAATTATTGTTATAACTTGAGCGTGACAACCTAATAGCCCATTAGCCACTTTTTTTTTAATTATTCCATTATTCATGAGACTGTTTACAACTTTAATTGGTTCACATGAAGTAACATCATTTAACTCTTACTTTGCTGTGGTTTTCCTTTTTAATGGATGTATTTTCTGTTACAATGCAGCTGGCCATAAATGTATATACATTTTTCATTCTAGTTGCTACAGTTATTCATTAGAATGAAGACGCAACTACAGATAGAAATTAATTTAGTACATCTGCTTTGTTGCCATGATTTATGGAGATCTGTATGTATACTTTTCGTAAGGGTTGAATTGACTTTATATGAGACTTTTAAAATTCATATTCCAAAGAGCCTATAATGGTGACTAGAATGACATGCATTATTCAAGGTGTGGGCATACCATGGGTTTAAATAATGGCATTATGATATTTACTGTCTTACTTTCTATCCCTTTCCTAATGGTTCCTAACACTCTGTTAGCTGTTTTGATTGCCAATGCACATTGAGCAGATGCTTTTAGAGAACTATCCACAATGACTCCAAGATCTCTTTTTCTTGAGTGATAACAGCTAATTTAGATCCCATCATTTTGTATGTATAGTTGGGATTATGTTTTCCATTATGTATTACTTTGCATTTATCAACAATGATTTTCATCTGCCATTTTGTTGCCTAGTCACTCAGTATTGTGAGATCCCTTGGTAAACTTTTGTAGTCGGCTTTGGACTTAACTATCTTCAGTAATTTTTTATCATCTGCAAATTTTGCCACCTCACTCCTTACCTTTTTTCCGGATCCCTTATAAGAGATTTCTTATGCATAATTTCTAGCAAAGTTGAAAAATTGTTACCTACCTTTCTGTAACTGTTGTTCTTTGAGACAATACATGTCCATTCTACTGCAGGTGAGTGCACACCCAATCATCAGTGTTTTTTTTTTTTCCCTCAGTGGTACCCTGTCAAGCACACTCTTCTGCCTCATACCACTGTGTGAAGGTATAAAGGGAGGAGCCATCCCTGACCCTTCTCAGATCCTTCTTACTGGATAGACTCGAGCAGAGAGGAGAAAGAGGGTGGGTCATGGAACGGACATGTGTGTAACATCTTGAACAGCAGCAGTTACAGAAAGGTGGGTAAATGTTTCTTCTTGTTCCAGTGATTGCACATGTTCATTCCACAGTAGGATGATTCACTAGCAGATCTAACTAGAGATGGACCTGTAGTCTCTTTGAACAGTGATTGCAGAACACCACTCTTGAATCTGGAACTGATGGGCTTATAGTGTAATGAGAAGCAAACATGTACACTGATGACCATGATGCTGCTTTGCAAATGTTCAGAATAGTAATTTGTGCCAGGAAAACTACAGATGCTGCGTGTGCCCTAGTTGAATGGGCTAGCTCTCTAGCTGAATGGGCTAGCTCTTTAGCTGGTGTGGTGACATTAGTCAACTGGTAGCAGAAATGAATATACTAAGAAATCCAGGAGGAAAGCCTGAGAGAGGATACTGAGTGGCCTTTCATTCTGTTTGCCACCATGATAAACAATTGTGATGACAACCTAAATGATTTAGATAAAAGGCTAAAGCTCTTCTTTGGTCTGAAGGGTGGAGCTTTTCTTCTTCTCTATGACCATGAGGTTTCAGGAAGAAAGTTAGCAAACAGATTATCTGATTAATGTGAAAGTTGGGGAGTAACCTGACCCAAAGCTCCAGCAAAAAGTAAAGGTAAACCTTGTCCTTATAAAAGACTATGTAGGGCGGCTCTGAGCTCTCCTTGCTGAGGTCACTCACCGGCACTGGTTTGCTGAGTAACACAATTTAAACCATGGAGATCAAGGCATGGTGCTGATACCATGCCCAGTACTGAAAGCTGAACCAGTCAGTCTAAGACCTAAAAACTCAAACTTATAACTAACTACCAGTACCCTAACTATAGATATCTCAGACGCTAACTATGAGACTGCACTAAGTAAAACTGGAAATACATTACAAAGAATGGAGGGAAGAACTTGCAGTAGCAAGGCTGTAATTGCTCCAACAACCGCCACAGGTGATAAGAAGGAACTGAGTGTGGTCAAAGTCAGTTCCGCCCTTTATACCTGCACGCAGTGGCACATGGCAGCAGAGGATGCTTAAGTCACACTACACCGTAGGGCACACTAAGGGAAAATAATCTTACAACCATGCACTGAGTGCATACATACCTATAATGGAATTAACATGTGCAATCAGTCTAAGAAAAGGAATAAGCTTTTTGGGGGAAAATTTAAAGTCGGTGAACCCAGTTTTCCCTACTGGTATGATTCTTTGCTCTATCAATTCATTCCACACCTAACTAATCAATGCTCTGCTTTCTTGTCTGCCACATGAAGGTTCATTTCTGCCACTATTACTCATGCTAAATTGTATTTTAGTACAAGTAACCCCACATAGGGGGAGGGACAGCTCAGTGGTTTGAGCATTGGCCTGCTAAACGCAGGGTTGTGAGTTCAATCCTTGAGGGGGCCACTTAGGGATCTGGGGCAAAAGAAAATTGGGGATTGGTCCTGCTTTGAGCAGGGGGTTGGACTAGATGATCTCCTGAGGTACCTTCCAACTCTGATATTCTATGATTCTATAACAGTGGCAGAATCTGGCCCTTAATGTCAGTGCGTCATAAACCAGTAGTACTTTTCTCATGGGCCAGAAAGTTGCGTGTTCAGTTCCCATTCAGAAACTTAACTCTCACCCAATGCTGAAACTATATGGTTATAGAAACCACCCTTCAGAAATTTTTGAAGTTTTGAATGGAATTCAAGAATCTCAGGCTGAAATTTTTAGAAACCATGACTCAGCAGAATCCAACAGAAACAAAGCCAGCAGCAATTTAGCTGTGATGGTATGTATCCACTTTATTAGAAAGTGGCTTAAGTATGCACGCAGTTCAAGCTACACAAGTCTCTAAGCCAAAGTACAGTTTTGAGGATGGAATTGAAAGACTGACATAGTGAAACTGGCTCATCTCAGAAAAGGCACCTTCAATCCTCCAGTCAAAAAAACCCTGAGATGTTGAGGAGAGAATCCAAAAAATCCCAAACAAACAGAAAGGTAGTTCCCTTAGAAGAAATTCCTTTCAGACAGAGAACTGTAGAGACATGTTACATGCTAAAGTTACATTAGACAGAATACATAAATCTACAGTCCCCATGGTGGTGCTTTTTTTTTTTGGTTAAATGTTTCCATTTTGATCTAGAGCAGGGGTAGTCTATTTTTTGTCAAGGTCCACATTTCTTGGTCAAGGCATAGTTAAGATCTGGATTCCAGAGAAAATAATAAAAAATAATAATAATTAATAAGTAAATTAAAATATTTTGGGGTCTGTTCAAAAGCATCTGGAAGCCCAGGTTTGGCCATGGCCCGCCTATTGACTAACCCTGATCTAAAGGGACAACTCAACAGAAGGAATCAAGAGTTTCAAGGTGGGTTATGCTAGTCACTGGGGAATCTTTTGAGGAAAGATGATGATCTATATAATTATATGACAGATAAAAGAAAAGGAGTACTTGTGGCACCTTAGAGACTAACCAATTTATTTGAGCATAAGCTTCATCCGATGAAGTGAGCTGTAGCTCACGAAAGCTTATGCTCAAATAAATTGGTTAGTCTCTAAGGTGCCACAAGTACTCCTTTTCTTTTTGCGAATACAGACTAACACGGCTGTTACTCTGAAACCTGTCATATATGACAGATGGCATCCACTGAACCAGAATAAATATCAGAGGATGCTCATGATGGTGCCTTCTGACCTTACAGTCTATGAGGGACTATTTAAACTGGTAGCTGGGGGAAAGACAGTAGGTTCTAAACAGCATTCAGGTCATAACAGAGGCTGTTACAAACAGCAGAAATACAAGCAAAATTATGGATCCAGCAATGACGTTAATTGTGGTTGCATCAGAGAAAGAGTATGAGAGTGACAAAGAGATAATTAATTATATTAATAAATACTTTGATCAAACTCATATTAAAAATATAATTATCCTGTTACAAATCAAAGCTAATGAAAGAACCTTAAAAGTAAATATAAGTGATATGGAATAGCACATAGATATAAACTGCCATTTTTGTAATGTGTGGATGAGAATCTGTGATATTTTGCAATTCTTGGCTGTAAAATATATAAGAAAGATACTGTAAGTTACAGAAATACAGAAGTAATGTTACACAGAGAGAATACTATTAGAGCTCTAGACAGTTATGTAATTGCTATCATTTGTACAATATGAATAAATAAGAAATATTAGAAATATGTATGGCTAAGAATTGAAATTATATGATCAAAGAATAATAGGCCTAAGTACATTTGGCCTCTAAACGAGACTGGTGATGGTGAAATCGGACATTGACACATATCAGAAAGGCAACAAAATCTTCAGTAATAAAAGACATCAGTTGTGCTATGAACAGTTGAAATAGACAGTGGCAAGAGTTGTGACATGGGTTGGCAAAACCATTTCTCAGTACCACAAATGATTGTTTTTTCACACAGCTTATTTCTGAATATCCAAGGCTAACTCAACATACCGGAATATCAACTAACGTGACAATAGTATAATTAAGTTTGAACATTCTTGCCGCAGCAGGGTGGCGTGCTGGGCAAGAAAAGGTTAAGGGGGGGGGGGAAGGTAGTACCTTGACTCCATGCAAGAAAGTGCATTTTTTAAAAAGTCAAATTTACAAAAGAAAAGGCTGTTTGAGACGATTAAAACCCATGGAACTAGGCTAGAGCATAAATACCTCATACACCAAAACAAAGAAAAAAGCCTTCTCATATGTTTAAAAGGAGAAATGCAAATATAGTCTCTGTGATGTGAAAAGAGCAGAACAAGTTTTGGCAGCTAAATTACATGGCAGCAATTAAGAGATCTGAAGAACAAATAGTCAAAAAATATATAGAAAGGCTCTTTAAGTACATCAGAAGTAGGAAGCCTAAGGTAGTGGGAATGAAAAGGGTTAAGGAGAATCCAGAGAAGATAAATGATTTCTTGGTTTCAGTCCATGCTATAGAGGAGTAAGCAGAATACCAACCCCAGTATTTATCTTTACAGGTAACTAAGGTATAAATAATAGAGGGTTAATGTAAATTTCTACTGTTGTTTTAAATTTAAGTTGCAATAAATCACCAGGACAGGATGGCATTTATCTGGCAACTGTGAGGGAGTTAAAGAACAAACTATTAACTGAAATATGCAAATTACCAAAAACAGCCACTCTCTCAGGGGATCATATGGTGACCAGTTTTGTACAGATCTTTCTACAAATGTACTGTGATCCTGGGAATTATACACCAGCAAACCTTACTTCTGTGCCAAGAAAAGTAGTTTAGAAACTCTCTGAAATATAAAATTATTAAACATTCGAGTGTAATATTCAGGGACAAAATAGCATAGCTTTCATAAGGATTGCAGAAAAATTGTGCCTCTCTAGCCTATTAGAATATCTTAGACAGTATAAAAAAACCAAATCACAGATAAAGGAGAATGTGCCCATGAATACACTATTTACAATTTCTAAAGTGTTTCCATAAAGTTTCTTACAAAAGTTTATTATGGCAACTCGGTAACCACATGGTGAGAAGTAAAGTATTGTCAAAATTAAAAGCTAATAAGGCATAAGAAACAATGAAGGGGAGTACATGGTCAATATTCAGTATGGAAATTTACTGGGAGTACCTCAGGAATCAATACTAAGCAAGAAATTCTCAAAATATGCTATTTACACCCTTCATCTAGGTCATTTTTTAATATTGCCTAAAACTGACTAGTATTACTTGAGTTAGTTATGGTGAGGAATTTGGAGGAAACAAAAAGGACTTATCAAAACTAGCCAACTGGGCAACACAGTGGCAGATGAAGCTCAATATACAGGACAAAAATGCATATTTGAAGGTATAATTTATAAGCTATTTGTACCAAACAGATAAGCAGAGGCTAATGAAAAGGTGGCATGGTGCATGCTTCTCTGTTAAAAAGGGAGGGGGAGAGAGAGAGAGAGAGCGCGCGAGCAAGCTCTGCCTCCTCTCCTTAACTAACACTGTTAAAAAGTAAAAAGCACTGCCCATCCCATTTCAATGTACTTTAACCATTACAGATAAATTAGAAAGTAGTTAGAACTGAGAAATGTGTGTATCATTGTGCACTGTTCAAGAAATCTGCCCAATATGAATTGGTTGTCCAAATAACAAATGAGATATTTAGTCAACTTCCTCTAATCTTAGGCCTAATCTAAATTTTAGCTATACTAATAAAATCCTCATGGTGTAGAGAGATCTTATACCAGCAAAAAAAAAAGAGTGCTTCTGCCAGTATATCTTACATCAGTTTCGTGAGCGAAATAAACTATGCCAGCAAAAGCACTTTTATGCCAGTATAAGTCCATCTACACAATATCTTTTGCAAGCTTAGAAATATTGCAAATATATTACATTCCTAACCAACGCTGCTATGCCAGCAAAAGTTTCTAGTGTAGACCTAGCCTTCATAATCTATTATAATATTGCTTAAATCAGTTGTGCCCCCTCATCTGGAATATCACATTCATTTTTGGACACCTAACTGTACGAGACATAATAGAAAAACGTCAAGGCACACAAAAGAAAGCAATCACAAGCATGCAGGCATTTCTGAGGAGAAATTTAGAATGGGTAGAGACAGAGACATAGACGTGCCTTTATAGACACGTCTAGATAATATATATTAAAAAAAGAATAGTCAGGAATTCAAAGTTACTTTTTCAATAATGTGGTGATATTAAAAGTGGATAATAGGAAAGTTGATTAAATTCACAGTTAACCTGAGGAACGCACTGCTACAGCAGACTGTGGCAAAAAAGTTAAGATTGAAAGGAGCATATATTTATATTAAAAACTATAGCTCTTAACTTTAATTTAAGCTAAAATAAATGTAAGAGTTATCAAACCTCACAACTGCACACATAAATGGTCCATCAGGTGGTGTCAAGAAACCATTTGATGGTATAACAGTGCATATTTAGCAGTGAAAATTTGATAAATTTCAAAATTGACTTTTTCCACCCACAAGAATTTCAAAGCTTTTTTTTTCTCCCCCAAAGAATTTCCAATGCTACTCTCCTTTCCCTCTCCAAAAAAAGTCAGCTGTGACAATAATGACAGTTTATGTCTTCATCTGAAGCACGTAGAGCACAGAATATCAGACATACCAGGACAACTTTCATTGGTCTTTAAGAGAAAAAACTCAGCTATGTGGGAGCAGCAAAGGCAATGCTCCTATATGGAGAGCTGGAAAGCAAGGACAGAAATCTGAAAATTGCAGGAGGAACTAGAAGGGAATGGGATAAGACTGCAATCCAGAGCATGGGATCTCTGCTGAATAAAATACAACTCTTTGTTTCCACCTTGGGATGGACATCACTTGCCTGCTCAGGGTTTCACAAGAGTAGGAGTTAGTTTGTTTCTGCCAAACAAAAAAGGTTGCAACCCTAGGCCCTGATCACATGTGCTCAATATTACATATTTGAGCAGCCCAACTGACTTCAATGGAATTCCTACGCAGCGCAGAAAGTTAAGCATGTGCAAATCTTTGCAAGCCTCTAGTTTTTAGCAGCTTAGTGTTTTTAAAAAGCACCTTTTAAAAAAGGTATCAGTTTTGTAAATTCAGTGACAATGTTGTTAATGTTTTACAAGCTGCCACAAATTTAATGAATGCAAAACACTAAACATACTGTGTACCCTCTGAGTAATTAAAGTGATTTCTTTATCTTTCACACCAAGTTAATTACCATGTTTTTAAAAGTGACAGATGAAAAAACAAAGAAAACCCACAAAAATGAAGATAAATGAACCTAGAAAAGTTATATAGTAAATATGCTGGTATATTTCCCTCAATTCAATGATAAATTATGCTAAAATCTTGCACTCAAAATGTCAGGTTACTCGCTTTCTCAAATAGGGGAACTTTTTCACTTGTATGGCAGGCATATAGATACATCAATAATTCCACACAAACAAGTATAATCTGTGTACTTAGTATCATATATTTCTCAACTGCCCAAGGACCTGTTAGAGAAAGATTCTCACACACAAAGCCAGGTTTAAAAAACAAACGAAAAAACAAGTGGCAAGTGAGCAGCAGGAGATGATGCCTCCTATCATGTGGGAAGAAGTCTCAACCTCTCCCACTCAGCTACGTTAGTAGCAAAAGCTGTTACTCCTCTCCATTCTCCCTCCACCACCTACCTGTCTCTACCAACAGCCCCCCTATGGGTGCAACTGGTACAATGTAGTCATGTACCATCAATATTCACTTGTGTGGCAAATTAACATAAAAAGTTCAGAATATGTGAAAAATTCATAGGTTTTCTTGAATACAAAAGTAAAACACTATTTCCTTATACTACTAAATATTGCTTAAAACTTTTCTCCCATTTACTCTAAAGTGCCACAGAGATTGCAAACGTCATAGAATTTAGTATTTGTGCACTGCATGCTGCAGGGTTCCTTTCACATGTCACTCTACCACAAATAAAACCACATTATAATAAACCATGCACCCCAAACTCACTGAATTAACACTTGTGGAGCCAGAAGAGCCTTAATCCTTCGAAGTGAGAAAGTCTAGCCCAGCTCTGATGGGGAAGAGAGCATAGTTAGTAAAACCAGCAGATTGAAAAGGCTCTGGAAAGTCTCAAAAGAATTCTGTTAACCTCAACCAATCCCTAGAGAAGGACATCCTCTCTAAGAACTTCAGTAAACTCCTACCCACAGCAGAAAGGATACTTATTTGATGGAGAAGGAAAACACTGCCACTGCAACAGATTCCCTCACTCCTCCTGCAGAGCTGGAAATGTCCCCTAATTTTGCTTTCTTATGCACACATAAAAAGCAAGAGCATATGGCCCACAGAATCTATGTCCTATATGCCACAGAACATAAGCACCTTCCATCACCCTCAAGTTACATCTAAACTTATTTTCAATATAAAATGATCTAATCTTCCAACAATAAAAATCAAATTAAGACTCTGTTCCAGGGCACTTCCTGGCTATAAGAAAGGAACATCATGTCATGCAATTCAGCCAGCAGTAACTGAACAAAGGTACCACATGCCTAACCTCAAACCTGGAGGTTAGTTACCAAATTACAATTGCTAGAAAATGATTTTTTCCCTGCTGATAAAGAAAAAATACCAATCTTCTTTCAGAATAGGCAGGGTGACAGGACAGTTCTGCAGTAGACAACAGGTCCATTCTAGAAACAAAGGAGGGGCAAGGAGGCAGTGTTTTGAATAAAAGTTCCTTGTCTGCAACTGAATGCATGTTTCTTCTGATACGCTTAGAAAAGTGAGTAAATGGTTACAAGCTAGACTGAAATTCCCATCACTGAACCACCACCATTTGAGGTGTTAAGAAAGAGCCCCAAGTAGCTAACTCTTCACTGCCAAAAGAAGTCTTTTTTTTTTTTTTTTTTTTTTTTTAAAGCAAGATACTGTAACACTGTAAAATCCTAGTGGTGCAGATAATTTTTACTGCAGTGTAGCTAGGTGAGATCAAAACTGTGCTCCCCCACCTGCAGCTGACCATGCCTAATTACATTGCAGTAAAAACTGTCTGCCCCTTGTCTCCACCACAGTTTTAGAGAGAGAGAGACAAATATCCAATGTTAGGCATCTCACTGTTTAAAAAAAAAAAAAGAAAAAAAAGAAACACCTTTCTTGATAGTGAAGACACAGCCAGTGCGAGAAAGCAAACTTCTCTGCTACTATTATTTAGCAAAATGCTGTCCAACCTGGGAGAGAAAGCTGCATGACTTTCATGCTGTCCCACCACACCCCAAACATGCTTTCAAGAAACAAGCAAAATTTTACAACAGCATACTAATTTGTCTGACAAAAGTAAACTATTTTTATAATAGCCCTTAGATGTTAGAAACATATATGCTAAAAGAGGAAGTTACTCACCTTGTGCAGTATTGATGGGTCACTGACTCAGAACTACATAGTGTTCTGCAAAGAGATGTGCAGAGGCCAATATAGCTGCCCTGCATATCTCTGATATGGGGATACCCTTAGAGAAGGTGGTCGACAAGGAAACCAACCTTGTGGAATGCGTGTGCCCTGAAGATGGGGGTGTTACCCCCTGCAGTTGGTAGCAGAGTTTAATGGATAATCTCTGGATAGTCACTTGGATAGTCTCTGAGCTGAGATCGACACACTTTTTGACCTCTCCGCAACTGAAGGGAAAAGCCTCAGAGATTTTCAGAAGGCCTTTGTCCTATTTAAGTAGAAGGCCAAACCTCTCCTCACATCGAGCGTATGGAGGATGGACTCTCTATTGTCCATAAAAGGTTTGACAGAACGTTCGGAGCTGAATGAGTTGATTCATGTGAAGTGCAGAAGTTATTTTGGGAGTAAACTTCGGGCATGGTCTGAGTGGGACCTTGTTCAGGAAGAGCAGCGTAAACGAGGGATGTGCCATCAAAGCTATTATCTCATCTATCCTTCTGACAGAAGCAATGGTGATGAGGAACACCATCTTCATGGAAAGGTGAGTTAACAAACAAGTGGCCATGGGTTTGAATGGCGATCTACTCAATCCCTTTAGCACTAGGTTGAAGTTCCATTGCGAAGTAGGGGTCCTGGACTGGGGGAAGAGGTTTGCTATACTTTTTAGAAACCTCTTCCTAGTTGGGCGAGAGAAGATTGAGTAGCCTACCTGCTGATGGAAGGTTGCAATTGCTGCCAAGTGAAACTTCAGCGAGCTAACAGAGACCCAGTTTCTTTAAGGATAACAGTCCAGGATCACCAGCGGGGTGGCTAAATTAAGGGTGACATCCTTCGATTGGCACCATATCTGGAATCTCTTTCATTTCTGCAGGTAGGTGCGACGAACTGCACTCTTCTTACTGTGCAATAGTATCTCCTGCATGTCCTCTGACCAGGATGCCTCTATGTGCTGGAACCATGATGGAGTCACACTTTGAGATGTAGGACCCATGGCCTGGGGTGAAGGGTGTAACTCATTCTCTGACAGAAGGTAGAGAATGATCAGCAGGGTCACCGGTGGACATAACTTCAGCTGGGACAGGTAAGGGTAACATATCTGTCTGGGTCAGGTGGGGGCAATCAGAATGATGTTTGCTTTTTCCCTTTATCTTCAACAGCACCTTTAGCAATAAAGGAAATGGAGGAAAGGCATAAAGGTTCTTGTTCCAAGAGAGGAGGAGAGCGTTTCCCCTGGACTGTCGTCTGATCCCTGCTCTGGAGCAGTACTCCAGACATTTCTTGTTCTGGTAGGTAGCAAACAAATCTGTCCCTGGAAACCGCCATTGCCAGAATATATTGTGTAGAATGGTTGGCTCTACTTCCCATTCATGGCCGAGTGGGAACTTGCAGCTGAGGCTGTCAGCCGTTGTGTTGTGTATTCCCAGCATATAGGCCGTTGATATTAGAACGTTGTGTGAGATGCAATAATTCCATAGCTTCAGAGCTTCTGTGAATAAAGAATGAGACTTGGCGCCTTCTTGCCCGTTTATGTAATACGTACAGGCCATGTTGTCCATCATGACCTTCATGCGTGTGTCCTTGATCAGCAGGAGGAAGTGAGCACATGCACTGGGCACCGACAGGAGCGTGTTTATATTGTCTTTGTTTGGTCCGTACACTGAACCCAACCATGCCTGGAGGCATCTCATGCATAGTCTGGCATGAACAATGACTGATGTGCCCATGGCCATGTGCCCCAGAAGCTGAAGACAGTGTCTGGCTGAGATTTGACAACTGGACTGTATTGTCTCTCTCAACGAGAAAAGACTAAGAAATTGATGTGGTAGGAGTGCCCTCAGCTGAATGGAGTAGAGGTTGGCTCCTATAAACTCTAGTTTTTGAACCGATGTTAAGCACGATTTTTGTTCATTGATTTGTAGGCCCAGTTTCAGAAATAAGTCTTGTGTGGTCTGAGTGATTCGTTGGGCCTATGCCCTGAGAAGGCAATTGTCCAGGTACGAAAAAAATCATGATACCCTCAGAATATAGACGGTCCACCACTATCGAAAGAATCTTGGAGAACACCCTGTGGGCCAATGCCGAAAGGGAGTACTCTGTACTGGTAGTGTTCCTGACCTAGTGTGAACCTGAAGTAACACCTGTGTTTCAATATGATAAAAGATGTGAAAATATGTATCTTGAAGGTCAAGGGCCAGGAACCAGTCCCTTTTCTAAAGCTCGGATAATCGTTGACAGTGTAACCATCTTCAATTTCTGTGCTTTGACATACATGTTTAGTACTCTGAGGTCCAGTATAGGTCTCCTACCTCCCTTTTTCTTTGGTATCAAGAAGAAGAATAGAAATCTTTGCCCCTGAAATGTGTGGGTACTGGCTCTATAGCTCCTATATTAAGGAGCTGATTCACCTCTTAGCATAGTAGTCTCTCACGAGACGAGTCCCTCAAGAGGGACAAGGAAGGTGTTTGGAAGGGAAAAGTGGATGGCATATCCACTCTGGACAATTTCCAGCATCCAGTTGTTGGAGTTATCCATTCCCAGGTGCTGTGGAATAGGGAAAGAATCTCCGAAAGGAGGAGTGGGATTTCCCAGCGTGAGACTGTACAGAGCGTGTTCTATTGGCACCCCGACCAACCCATCAAAAGTGTCACTTCGAAGTTGAGGGCTGAGACAAGGGCGGTTGTGGTCCCGATTGTTTGCGCTTAGAGAATTTGGATTTCTTTCTCTGTGGCTCATACGATCTCTGCAAAGAGAATTGAGGCATTTGCAGCTTGAACCGTTGCTGAGGACTGTATTTTCTTTTGTAGGCCAGTGTGTAAATTCCCAAGGATCTGAGTCGCTCGAGAATCCTTTAGCATGTAAGGGACATATCTAGCTTCTCGGCTAATAGTTTTGTTCCCTCGAAGGGGAGGTCTTCTACTGTTGTCTGGACTTCCTTAGGGAAGCCAGACAAATAGAGCCAAGAGGCCCACCTCATAACCACCGCCATGGAGATAGAGCGCACTGCTGTGCCAGCTGCATCCACCGCACACTGCAGAGACATTTTCACCAGTAGCTGGCCTTCGTTAATGATGGCCAAGAATTGGTCTTTTTATGTATCCAGGAGCTTCTCAATAAAAGGAGTTTAATTTTGTATAGTTCTGATAATCGTACTTGGCTAGTTGGGGCTGATAGTTCGCTACCCAGAAACTTTTCTGCCAAACAGGTCCAAGCGCATCCCATCTCAGTCAAATGGGGTAGATTTAAATTTGTATTGGCGACGCCTTGAATTGACTGTGTCCACTGTGATGTTATTTGGAGACAAATGAGTGAATAGAAATATCTGTACCCTTTGCAGGCACCTAATACTTCTTGTCCTTCCGCTTGCATGTTGGAGGGATGGACACCAGGGTTTGCCATATGATCATAGCAGGGTCTAGGCACCTCATTAACTGGGAGGGCTACCCTGGCAGAGGTGGAAGAATGAAGAATGTCCATCAGCTTATTATGAGGTTCAGACACCTCATGTAGTTGCACTTTTAGGGCCTCAGCCACTCTGAGTTAGGTCCTGGAATGACCTAAAGTCATCCACCAGAGATGGAGGTGGAAGCATCACCGCCTCGTCAGGTGAGGATGATGAGAGGTGAGTTGAAGGGGCCTCTTCCTTTTCTGCCTCTGCTTCCCATTCTTCCTCCAAGAATTCCGGAGGGTCTGGTGACCTTGACATCATCGCTGAAGGGGGACGTCTCTCTGCCTACTGGTAAATCGGGCCCTTGAAGCTTTTTGTCTCTGGGTCTGCCAGAGGTCTCAGGATGGGGTCTGTATGGTGGGTAGAACTATCGGTGAAAACCAAGTTCCTCCACTTTGCTATCTGAATCTAAATGGGAAAGGGGTAGCGCGTGACATGGAGATGCCATTGCATCTACTGCTCCTGGCGAGCTCAGTACCGGGGCCCCAATATGGAGAGGTCCGATGCGCATCTGTAGTCCACTGGTGTGGACAGTACTGGTATTGGTGCTGAAGGCTGCTGGTGCTGAGGAGCTTGCACTGAGGGAGTTGGAGATGTGGACCTGGTTGTATGTTCCATCGATGCCACATGAATCAGGGTCAGTACCAGTGCTGGTGACCTCATTGACATAGCTTTCCTGGGATAGATAGTCTATGATTGTCACACCCTTGCGGTACCGATATCTCTCTGCCCATGCCCATCACGTCTTTGGGCATTCCGACTGCCTATTAGCTCGGTATGGTGCATGCTCTTGGTACTGACTGTATGCAGCTTCAACACCATCGATACTGAAGGTACTGATAGAGCTGGAGAACATTTCCAGCTCAATCTGGGCTCACTACGGGGACTCACAGACCTCTTCTTACCAGTCTTTAGTGAATGGTTTGATTCCTTAAAATCGCCTGCCCTCAACGTAGAAGGTTGTGGCGATGTCTCACTCCGAGACTCTGGTGGCTGAAGGAGTGACTCCAGGAGCAGGAATTTTAGCCTTAACTCTCTGTCCTTCCTGGACCTGGGTGTTAGCTGCTGGCACCAACCACACTTTTGTGGCTTGTGCTTCTCCCCAAGGCAGCAAATACACTGCAAGTTTCCATCCGTTATGGGTGGAATCTTTGCAGCTAAGATGCTTTTTGAAGCCTGGGGAGCCAGGCATCTACTTGTCCAGGAGCGTCCCCCCCACCAGGGGCAAGACCTTATTGCTGGTTTCTTTTCTAATTCCCTCCCCGCAGCCAACTAAAAACATGGCTAGCCTCAGGGCAGGCAGAGAGCCCTGTGTGCACAGGCAGGAAAGACTGCTATTGAAATTCTCCGATCCACAGCACAGGGGCGCACACAAACCTACAGTGGACCACCCATAGGGATACTATTCGAAGAACTCAAACAAGAACATTAAACAAGCACAAAAACTTATTGTCCTTTATCTCTTCTTGAAGTTTGCTTCTTAGGTCTCAGAAACTCATGTAACTTCATTTTCTGTTAAATAGTGACATTACACACCACTTGGCCATCTTAATCACTGACTAACCTGAGCTGTTCCTCAACCTGAGCCTCAATTTTTCCCCTCCCTCCCTTTCTGTCTTGGAAGACAACAACGTTAACAACTTTTAACCAAGACAATGTAGTTATAGGCAAATATACAGAACTTTATTTGCACAGACACAAATGGAAATTATGTCAATACGGAGGCAGAGGTAAATTTCACCCCCATCAGGAAAAACACATTATGAGGGACGGAAGGGGTCACAGCCACTATTTTTAATTTTTAAAAACTTAGGAAAACAGGGGCTTTAACAAAATTAAAAATGAAGTCTATCTTTATGGACCATGAGCCACAAGCTGAAAAGGTGAAATCAAAGTTTTGTTGTTGAATTGCCACTAATAAAGTTTAGTTATAATTTGGAAGGGAAGGGAGTGTGCAAGAGCTTTATAGGTCACTTTTAAAGAAAAAGAGGAAGTACAACACTCAAATTTTCTCCCATCAAAAGATGCTGTAAATGCGATTTGATGCAAACATTGATGATCTATGGATTAGAGAGTAAAACAAATCTATTTGGAGAGCATAAATTATACTGTAAAATAGCCTTAAAAATCAAAGATTTTTGATATTAAAGGGGACAACAAAGGTTGCAAGGTGAAGCAAGTCCTGGACTTTAAAGCACTGAAAAATCAGAACATAGTGGGGGCAGCTACACAATAGTTTAGGACAGGAATTGAGGAATTCCATATCTAACTGGAACTACAGGAGGCATTTTATGTAGATATGTAGTATTTAAGGACTCTGGGTAATATTTCTGCTTTTGTGAAAACTGAAACGGGATCTCTAATCATCATAGAACAATCAGGAACTTAGTTTAATATGTCTTCTGAAAGGTAGAACCTCCATTTCTAAAACCGTTATATATGACCAATACCTTTTCTTAGAAGATCTCTACAGAACAGCCAATAGAAAAATCACTTAATATTCTATTACTTCCATAGACTCAATTTCCGCGCCCCCAGCCAATCAAATTTATCTTTTCTGATAATTTCCCCCTCCTAAAACATACTGTTAAGTACCTACTCAGTTTCAACTTCAAGCAATTTGTCCTAAGCTTAATTCTACATCTTCCAGGCATGAATTATCAAAGGATTAGCAGAATTTTAAATCCTTCCATCTTTTAAAGAGATAATAATCAGAAATCTTGTTTTAATAAATATATCTTTATCCTAAAACCATAGGACTGGTTCCTCTTCCAGGAATGTGTTCAGGCCATCATATATCTTCAAAGTGGGCAAACGCATACTACCATTCATTGTGAGAGTGTATAGTATTTTCAGTAAAGATTTATTTTCATCTTAAAAGTGGCCAAGATGAAATTGTTGGATCCTGCAGCTCTTACCTATACAATGGGATTGCAGCTCTTACCTATACATTGCATTCAGTGGGAATCTTGCCTGGATAAGGAATAGGCCCATATAAAACTGAAGTGTATAATAGTTCTATAGTAAGGCAGAAGTAATTTAAAAATAACTAATATAACTCAAATTGATCAAGTTTTAGGGTTGTACATTTAACTATTCTTTAAAAAAATGTCTAAGATTAAATTTTAAACTGGTTTCAGAGGGTTAGCTGTGTTAGTAGCCATGTTAGTCACGAAAGCTTATGCCCAAATAAATTTGTTAGGTCTCGAAGGTGCCACAAGGACTCCTCATTGTTTTTAATTTTAAACTGGTTATTCCAAAGTTTCTGGACAGAAAGAACCTTCACTTTTAAATCATTAGACTTATTTTGTAGCATTTGTACAGAGAATGAGCAATGTTAATCTCCATCATCTATAAACTTACTTACAACTACTTAAATGCTAACTCTATTAATTGTTCTGTTGCTGAACAAAAACAATCTCATAATTATATATATTAGAAACTGTCAACTGATAGATAAATGGTCAGTATAAACTTTGATATTTTTACTCTCTCTCTTTTTTGAAAATATAATCCAACTCAAAGCTAGTTAGATGCGCACTTTTCAGGCTTAAAAGTGACACACGTGCTTTTTCTCTCATTCTTCCTCCCCAGTTCCTGATTGCTACATCCTGATGTCACATCTTGTCTTAGGCCCCAATCCATGTGGGCAGACCCCTGTGCCACTCCTGGCAGAACTGAGGCCAGTATCACATACTCTGTTTGCACAGAATCTAGGACAATGAGACTGATCAAGATTGATTCCTCTAGGCACTACTACAATAAAAATAAATAAAAGAAGCACTTGTCCAATGGAATGGAAGACTCCTGTCTTAAGTGGATATTTAGAGAAAACAATTCCCAGAACACCTGCATACATCAGTAGTGACGTCAGGTCAGTCAGTCATTACAGTGAGACTCAGACTAAGGTCAGACGGGACCATCACGATCATCTAGTCCAGTGGTTCCCAAACTGTGGGGCACACTCCCCTAGGGGGGATGCAGAAGAGCATATGGAGGGTGCACGGTGGGGCTCAGGCCAGCTCCGATGGGGGAGGGAGTACCATCCAGCCCCACTCTGCCCCCATCCCACCTCCATCTCCAGCTTCACTCCATTCCCTGCTCTGCCCCAGGCCAGCTCCATTCTGACCCCAGCCTCAGCTTCACCCTCATTCCCTCTCCTCCTCCAGACCAGCTCTGCCGCTAGCCCCAGCTTCTCCCCCACCCCCAGTTCTGCCCCAATCTCTGCTTTCAGTCCAAGCTCCTCTGCTAAGCCAAATATGCAGTAATGGAGGGGGTCGCAGGCAGATTCTATTATTGGTAAGGGGTGGGCACAACAGGAAAAGTTGGACACCACTGATCTAGTTTGACCTCCTGCATATTGCAGGCCATAGAACCTCACCCACCTACTCCCATAATAGACCTCTAACCTCTGGTTGAGGTACTGAAGTCCTCAAATCATAGTTTAAAGATTTCAAGTTACAGAGACTTCACCATTTATACTAGTTTAAACCTGCAAGTGACCCATGCCAGCTGGGTCTGTTTGGTTTTTGAACCATAAATTTTAAAAAGGTGCACACAGAAACTAGTGCCAAGCTAGCATTTCAAACTTTTCTTCTAAGCTGAAGTGATGTATTACTCAAATTGATATGCTTGTTGGCTTTTTTGCCTCAAATTAAAAGGGTTAACAAGTTGTAAAATACTTACTTACGAAAAATTATTGTATCTCTAGATTTCACCTACATGCTTTTCAACTTATTCAATTTAAGCCAATTAAAAAAAGTTAGTCATTAAAACTTATCCATAAATCTTTAAACAATTCACAACATACTGTAATATTTTAAATGATAATTATTCAAATACTGTAGATTTAATCTGTCACCACTTAAGTATGTATATATGTACATACTCTGGTCAGGTAAGAATTGAAAACCTGCTACCGCTATGACTATAAGCGGTATAACCTGTTCTGGTCAATGCCGAGTGCTGGGCGGTGATGAATTAACCCAGCAACCTCAGGAAGTGACAATGGCTTTGGGCTGATTGTAGGTCGTCATCATCTGTAACGAGTAGGGTAGTGGAACCCTTGATGGAGAAAATGCCATCAAAAGGCGGATGAACAAATTCAATCAGTGTTTTTGTCAACAACATCCACACACAACAGATTGGGTCCTTCAGCTGTGGCTTATAACCAATTTAGGAGTGGAGCCCCAAAAGGCAAGCAGATGGAAGATCTCCTCTGCTCTGGCAACTCCTGCAGCATAGCTGGTTCCAAATGTATCAACTCCCGTCTTTCCTTTGGTCCAAACCAGTGAAGTCAAGAGGGGAACGCTGACACATGGGCAAAGCAGCACCTCCATATCAACTGCCCAGGCTATTGCAGCCACATCACATGGAGAGGACACTCCATCCTTGCTGGCAACATGGACATAACACAGAAGGTGGCTCTCACTTGACTGGCACAGAGGAGGGTGCGACTGGTCACCTTTGACGGTGGGAGGAATTACTGCATTCCATTGGTCGGCCACTGCCCACCACAAAGCCGGGCAGCCCCCAGACAGTTAGATGTTGACCCGCCACCGTCTGCCTGGCTCATGGAGTGCATGGGTCTAGACCAAAAGCTGAATGGCAGACGGAAACATTGCACCTGGAAAAAATGAGAAACCAAGAACTTTCCAGCCTGGAAGCTGGAATGTCAGGACCACGTGTCCAGGATTGACAGACGATGACTACCTACAATACACTAGCAGCATACAGAAGTCAGCATTGATAGACAGTGAGCTGTACAAACTCAATGTTGACATTGCAGCACTTCAGGAATCAACACTTGCAGATGCTGGTTCTGTTCAAGAGGACAATTACACCTTCTTTTGGCAAGGTAAAAGCAGCGAAGAAAATTGTCTGCACGGTGCTCGTTTTGCTGTGAGCAACAAGAGGGTAAAGCTCCTAGAAACACCCATTGGGAAGTCAGAGTGTATCATCTCACTTAAATTTCAGATGACCACTGGCTCTGTGAACATCATTAGTGCCTATGCACTAACACTCAAATCTAGCCCTGAGGAGAGGGATACATTTTACGACTCTTTGCATCAAGTCATCAAAAGAATACCACCAACTGAGCAACTTTTCCTCCTTGGTGACTTTAATGCAAGCGTCAGGGCAGACGACAACTCCTGGCCAGATTGCCCAGGACATTTTGGCATTGGCAAGATGAATGAGAATGGCCAACAACTTCTTGAATTCTGCACCCAAAACCAAATGTGCATTACCAATTCATATTTTACAGGAAAAGATTGCAACTAAGTGTCATGGCGACATCCATGATCAGGCCACTGGCACCAATTAGACTTTTTTATCATCAGGAGGAAAGACCTATCCTTAAGTGCAGAACACTCGCACTTTCCACAGCACTGATTGTGACACTGACCACTCCTTGATTATTAGCAAGGTGAAGATTACAGCCAAGAAACTACATAGAGCAAAATCGAGGAGCAAGCCCAAAATCAATGCTGTTAACACCGAAAACCAGAGGAAATGCCAGGAGTTTGAAAAGGCTTTTGAACTTATCATGCATGGGAAGTCATTACCAGAGAAGGCAGAGGAATTTTGAGATGATTTAAGAACAATCCATGAAACAGCTTTAGCTACATTTGGGGGAAGAGAACACCAAAAAAGGACTGGTTTGAAGAAAATGAAGCAGAACTGTTACCTCCCATCAAACATTAAGAACACTGCCTATCTGGAACACAACAAGAACCCAACAGAGAACACCAAAGTGAGACTTCGATATGCAAAAACCTAGATACAGCGAGCAAGCAGACACTGTGCAAATCATTACTGGATCCAGCTACGTAAAGAGATACAGACAGTCTCAGAGACAGGAAACCTCAAAGTCATGTATGATGGCCTGAAGAAAGCTCTAGGTCCCACTGTCAACAAGGTTGCCACTTTCAAATTGTACAGCGGTGAAATCATTACAGATAAAGACAAGCAGTTGTCTCGTTGGGTTGAACACTATTCAGAGCTATATGCACAAGAAAGAAACGTTAACAGCGAATTACTGGACCAAAGACCAACTCTACAGGTCATGCCACGCCACAGCTAGATGTGGAGCTCACTGTTGCTAAGCAAGACCACTGATTTGCTATCAAGTGGCAGGACTCCTGGAAAAGATGGCATCCCAGTGGAAATCCTCAAGGGCAGGAAAGACAGCCTATTACCATACCTTCATCAGCTACTACTTAAATGCTGAAAAGAGGGTGAGGTACCAGAAGAGATGTGCAACGCAAACATCATCACTTTGTATAAAAATACAGGCGAAAAGGGTGACTGCAACAACTATAGAGGTATCTCGCTACTAAGCGTAGCATGAAAAACTTTCACAAAAGTTATCTTAGTGTGTCTACAACAGCTGGGGAATTATGTCTACACTGAATCACAGTGCGGATTCTGGGCTGGAGTATCAACTGTAGACATGATATTTTCTCTGTGTTGACTACAAGAAAAGTGCAGAGAGCAAAACCAACCATTGTACATCACCTTTGTGGACCTAACCAAAGCATTCAACACAGTCAGCAGAGCAGGTCTATTTGCAATACTGGAAAAGACAGGATGTCCACAAACCCTGCTAAGTCTTATACGTTCATTCCACAACAACATGAGAGCAACTGTTCAGCTGGACAGGTCCACTTCGGCAAGGTGGATAAAAATCAAATGATTTTTTTTAAAAAGTTAAAAAAGTTTTTTAAATTTAAAATCGGATTTTTTTGATAAAATGCTTTTTGAGGAAAAACCTATCTAAAGATAGTTTTAATTAAGATACATTAGAGCTCAAAGATATCTCATCATTGAATAGGGATTATAAATTCTAATTCTATAGTATGAGACAATATATTAATGTAATGTTTAAGAAAAGTTTTGTAAAATGAGTTCCAATAGTTCATGGATTAGGGACACAATCTTCTGGTGTTCCAGGGGCTTCTATATAGATTATTTAGGTTACTCTTTCTATCTACCCAATGGGAGTCTGTGCTCAGTCGAGATACCACCATCAGAGAGGTTTAGTTTTGCAGTTCTCAAACTGTGGATTTGTGTCTCCAGAGAGAAATATGCTTGCTAACAGCAAAAATTGTTTTAACTAAATAAATACATAATATATAGAGGTGAGAAATAACAGATCTCAACCCTTTTGTCCAGCTGCAAATTTCTGTACACAGAGACAATCCCTTACCTCTCTCTAAAAGTGCAAAGTTTCAAAAAGTTCTGTGAATAGAAGACTGTTGGGGGCGAAATAGATCTGGACAAAGGAGAAGAAGTCTGGAGATAAATGTGAGAAGGGAGGGACAGGTAGTAGAAACAGAAGTGAAACTGTTTGAGCAGCATATTCCAGAAGTCTTGAGGTCTTTCTGAGCGTAGCCTTCATTGATTTGAGATCTTCCATACCATTCTCTCACTAGAAGGGAAAACCTATAATGGCAGCAGGCCATAAAAGAGACCCAGTTTGGAAATATTTTAATGAAGTTCCTCTACCTGTGGGTAAGACAGGCTTGTGTGCAAAATGAAAACAGTGCAACAGAGAAATGCAAGGCCTGCTTGCCTGAATGAAACAACATCATGAGAAGTGATCCTTCTCAGGAGGAAGCTGCATTGAAGATGTTGAAAAGGAACATGTCTGAATATGCAGGATCTTCAGGTTGGTAAACTTTATTTCATACTTCTTTCTTAGGGACTTTCTGTCTTCCTTCTGGACTATTCTTGAATTCTCATGTTTGAGCAAAAATATAGTTGTTACTGTACGGTACTATTGTTTTAGATGCAGTTGTGATAAAAAATAAATAGCTGAAATAGGCAGATCTTCCTTTTACACTTTCACCTTAAAGTAGTACTGAGTGTCAGTGACCGAGCAGTAGGGTAATAATGTTTAAATAACTGCATTGACTTATTTTGTTTAGGAGAATCCATCCTCAACATACAGGATTCTGAGGACTATCCACCTTCAAGAGCACCGTCATTTTCTACAGTTTCAGAGTTATCTGCCAACGATATGTTTCAGTCACATCAAGTATGTCAGATAGCCACAGTATATCACCTGTTGCAAAAAGAAAAAAAAAATTCTTCATCATCCAGAAACAACATCAATAAGTTTGTGATAAGAACCAGCAGATTACAAAAAGAGGTATTTGATGAAAAAACTGCCTGGTTTGTTTATGCAACAAACTCTCCTTTCCGTCCGATTGAGAATCCACACTTCATTGACATGGTTCAGTCATTAAGACCAGGATACAGTTCACCCAACAGAGCAGATGTTGCAGGCAAATTGCCAGATAAAGCGTATTGAACAGTGTGCAAAAGGTCTAGAGGGAACTGTCTAGAGGGAAATTGAACAGTGTGCAAAAGGTCTAGAGGGTAAAATTGTTAATCTGAGTCTTGATGGGTGGAGCAATGTCCACAATGATCCTGTTGTATGTGCTTGTGTGACAACAGAAGAAGGGAATGTCTTCCTTACAGAAACAATTGATAATCAGGAAATGCGCACACAGTAGAATACTTACCAAGAAGTAGGAGTAAAAGCTATAAAAAAATTGTGAAAAAAATTCAAATGTCTAGTATGCAGCTTGGTCACAGACAATGCTGCAAATGTATCCAAGATGAGAAGAAATTATTTAGACGAGAGTTCCAAGCTAATAACATACGGTTGCAGTGCTCATTTGATGCACCTCCTAGCCAAAGACTACAGTGTTCCAGAAATAAAGGCTAATCTTGAAATTGTAAAATACTTCTGTAACAACCACTTTGCCGCAGCTGCTCTGAAAAAAGTGGGAGGAACCAAGCTAACCCTTCCACAAGTCATGCGATGGAATTCAGTAGTGGACTGTTTTGAGCACTATATCAAGACCTGGCCTAATCTGATGACAGTTTGTGAACAAAACTGTGAAAAAAGATGGCACTGTCACAGTCAAAGTTATCAACATTGGGCTTAAGAGAAATGCTGAACACATGCTGAGTACCCTGAAGCCTGTTTCTGTAGCCTTGAACAAAATGCAGGGAAATAGCTGTTTTATTGCTGATGCTGTTAAAATTTGTAAGGAGAGATTTTAAAAAGAGAAATGTGCAATGACAGAGGTAAATTACAAGCATTAAAAAATGAATGGGACAAGCTCATTTTCTTGCAAATATTCTCAGTACTCAGTACCAGGGTCAAACCTTAACTGCTGAAGAAGAGGAGTTGGCTATGACATGGACATCCAGCAATCATCCCTCCATAATGTCAACTATAATAAACTTCAGAGCCAAGGGTGAACCATTCAAGAAATATATGTTTGCTAATGATGTTTTTAAAAAAGTCACACCAGTGAACTCGTTGAAGTCACGTAAGCACTTCGATTCAAAGACTGCTGAAGTGATAATCTCACTTTTAACAGCAGTAGCTTCTTCTGCCAGTGTAGAAAAAGACAGTTACCTTTTCCAAAACTGTTGTTCTTCAAGATCTGTTGCTCATGTCTATTCCACAATAGGTGTGTGCGCTCGCTACGTGCACTGGTATCAGAAGTTTTTCCCCTAGCAGTACCCGTAGAGGGGAGTGCCCCCTGCAATCTCTGGAGTGGCGTCTGCCTGGCGTGGTATAAGGGGAGCTGCGCACTCCCCCCACCCTCAGTTCCTTCTTGCCAGACAACTCCAACAGAGGGGAAAGAGAGTGGGATGTGGAATACACATGAGCAACACATCTCGAAGAATACCAGTTACGGAAAAGGTAACTGTCTTTTCTTCTTCAAGTGATTGCTCATGTGTATTCCACAATAGGTGATTCCAAGCTATATCTGTTGGAGGTGGGTAGGAGTTCACAAGTTCCCAGGACGGCAGACAGCCCTGCTGAACCCAGCGTCATCCCTGGTTTGGGGGACGATTGCATAGTGCAAGGTGAACACGTGAACCAAAGACCACGTGGCGGCCCTACAAATGTCCTGGATGGGGATGTGGGCCACGAAGGCAGCCAACTAGGCCTGCGCCCAAGTCGAGTGTGCCGTCACAATCGGTGGCGGGGGGAAACCCACCAGCTCATAACAGGAACAGATGCACAAAGTGATCCAATTGGAAAGCTGTTGAGTGAAAATTGTCTGGCCCTCGCGCGCTCAGCCGAGGCGACGAACAGTTGCGAGAACTTTCTGAAAGGCTTGGTCCACTCGAGGTAGAAAGCCAGAGTCCACCGCACATTGAGAGTGTGGAGACAGCACTCCTCACTGGATGTGTGAGGCTTGAGGCAGAGGACCGGTAGAAAAATGTCCTGATCCATGTGGTAGGCGGAGACCACATTCGGGAGGAAAGCGGGGCGTGGGCGGAGCTTACCTTATCTTTATGAAAGACCATGTACGGCAGCTCAGCAGTCAGGGCCCTGGGCTCCGAGACTCACCTGACCAACATGATTGCAACCAGGAAGGCCACCTTCTACGAGAGGTGAGACCAGGAGCACATGGCCAGTGGTTCAAACGGGGGCCCAGTGAGACGAGCCAACACCAGGTTTAGGTCCCACTGTGGGACTGGGGGTCTAGAATACGGAAAAAGACAGTCCAAACCCTTAAGGAACCGGTCAGTCATAGCATGGGAAAAAAAGTGTGCTCTTGCACCGGCAAATGGAAGGCTGATATGGCTGCCAGGTGCACCTTGACCTGACGAGGGCGCCAGGCCCTGGGCCCTCAGGTGGAGGAGGTAATCAAGGATAAGCTGGATCAGGGCAGTCACTGGGGAGACACCCTGGCCCGCCGCCCACCTAGAAAACCAGGACCACTTTGCTAAATAAGCACGGCGAGGGGAGGGCCATGTACTTTCGAGGAGGATGTCCTGAACCTGCTCTGAGCACGTCCTTTCCTCTCCACCTAACCACTGAGCTGCCGCACTGTGAGGTGAAGAGACGCTAGGTTGAAGTGGAGGAGGCGGCCCTGGTCCTGAGAGAGCAGGTCCGGGCAGAGCGGCAACGACCACGGTGGAGCAACAGCCAGACCCATGAAGGTCCTGTACCAATGCTGCCTGGGCCACGCCGGGGCAATCAGGAGGACCCAGGCCTTGTCCATCTTTATCTTCTCCAGGACCCTGCTGATTATAGGGAATGGGGGAAAGGCGTAGAGAAGCCAGCCTGACCAGGACAGGAGAAAGGCATCAGAGATAGCGCCCGCCCCCCCCGGAGCAGAACCAGGGGCATTGCCAGTTCTGCTGAGTCGCAAACAGGTCCACCTGGGGAGTTCCCCATCTTCAGAAGAGCCAGTGGGCCACTTCTGGGTGGAAGGAACACTCGTGTTGCTAGCAAAAGTCCCTGCTCAAGCGATCCATCCTCTCATTCCGGGAGCCCAGTAGGTGGAAGGCCTTCAGGTGGATGTTGTGGGCTATACAAAAATCCCACAGCCTGAGGGCTTTGCGGCAAAGGGCAGAGGATCGGGCACCGCCTTGCCTGTTGATATAGAACATTGAGGCAGTGTTGTCTGTGAGGACCCTGACTACCTTGCCCTCCAGGTGCAAGCAGAAGGCATGCCTGCTGCACCAACCAGAGCTGGAGGGGCCTCATCCAGAGTCTGGTGTAAGGGACCACATATGCGCACACCGGCATGTGACCCAATAGATGTAGGCAAACTCTGGCTGTTGTCACTGGGAACCTTGTGACCGAGTCGATGAGACCTTTCAGGGTCTCAAATCTGTCTGGCGGGAGAGAGGCCCTGGCCAACATTGCGTCCAAGAGTGCCCCGATAAACTCTATGTGTTGGACCGGGACTAACGTGGACTTGGTGTTGTTCACCAAGAGGCCCAAGGCGGTGCATGTGCACAAGAGGAGCGCCACGTGATCCCTCACCTGTGACCAGGAGGTGCCCTTGACAAGCCAATCATCCAGATATTTCCCTATCTGGAGCCCCGCCATCTTTGGTAGGCCGCTACCACCGACAGTGGACAGACCAAACAGGAGGACAGTGAATTGGTAATGATTCTGTCCCACCATGAAACGGAGGAAGCGCCCATGCCCCTCGAATATGTGGATGTGGAAGTATGTGTCCTGTAGATTGAGGGCAGCGTACCAGTTCCCAGGATCCAGGGAGGGGATGATGGAGGCCAGGGAGACCATGCGGAACTTGAGCTTCACCATGTATTGGTTCAGATCTGGGAAGTCCAGGATGGGCCTGAGCCCCCCTTTGGCCTTCGGGATAAGGAAATAGCGGAAGTAGTACCCCTTACCTTTGAACTCCCCCGGTACCGCTTCCACTGCTCCTAGGCCCAGGAGCCACCCCACCTCTTGCTCAAGCAGAGCCTCTTGCAAGGGGTCCCCCAGGAGGGAGAGGGGGTGGTTGGGCGGGGAGAAAGTAAACTGGAGGGTGTAGCCCTAGGAGATGATGGAGCAGGAACGGCGTCAACGACTGTGCCGTAATCGACTGCGATACCCTCTCCAAGACGAGGACTGATGGCAATGCCCACTGCAGTCTTGCCGATATTTGCTCCTGGAGGATGAGCGGTGCTGCGAGTCCCAGATGGCCAGAACCCAGACAGACAGTCTGATCAGTGTCAAGGGCGATCCACCTGGACTCTGCCCCGAGTGATCGCTGGGTGATGATCGGCGTCGGGAATGTTCCCGAGACTGGTACCAGGCCAGAGGCGACTGCAGAGATCCCAGTGGCGGCTTGCCTCTGGAGCACAGAGCCGACATCAGCGGTGCTCCGGGCACCGGCATGGACATCAAGTCCTGGGCCACCTGGAGGGCTTCAGATGTAGACGGCATCCAGACATCCAGAGAGGCTTGTTCCGAAGGGGCTGGGCTACTCTGCTCAATGTGAGTCGGAGACCTGGGACCCGGTGGGGATCGAGGACTGCCCGACATGGGCCACACACCGGATAGCCTCATGATGGGGCACAAGGAGAGAGAGCTCATGTATGGGCCTAACGGACACTGCTACCAAAGTTCTCCAACTAGTAGTGCAGGAACACAAGCACACATACAATGGAGCACCCAGAGGGACGCTACTCTAAGAAAAAACATTTTCTTCATTTAATATAGAAATTCTTGTATACTTGCAGAACTGCCCACAGTTTTCCATTATCCCTGACCCTACGCTTCCATATTTTGTCAGAAAACATACTGTGAACTATCTGCCCCAGATTAAGCTTCTACAATATATTTATTACTACAAGATTTGAGGCCCACAAAAAATGGTTACTTACTTTCTCGTAACTGTTGTTCTTTGAGATGCGTTGTTCACGTCCATTCCACATTAGGTGTGCACGTGCCACCTGCACGAGCGTCAGAAACTTTTTCCCTTAGCGGCTCCCGTCAGGCCGGTGGGGCCCCCCAAGCAGCACCACTGCGCTGTGCATATATACCTTGCCCTCCCCCTCCAGTTGTGCATATATACCTTGTGCATATATACCTTGCCCTCCCCCCCTGCACTGTGCATATATACCGGGCCCGACCCCCTCCAGTTCCTTCTTGCCGGCGACTCTGACAGAGGGGTAGGAGAGTGGGTGGTGGAATGGAAATGAACAACACATCTCGAAGAACAACAGTTATGAGAAAGTAACCAACCATTTTTTCTTCTTCGAGCGCTTGTTAAGATCCACTCCACATTAGGTGAATCACAAGCTTACCTCTGGAGGAGGGTAGGAGTCACGGAACAACTGCTCGGAGGACCGCTCTGCCAACCACCGTGTCCCCTCTGGCCTGACGCACCGAGGAAGCCAGAGCCGGCGTCAGGCGCTCCGGACCCGGCGGCTGCAATGTGGCCTCCATCAACAGCTGCTTTAGACAAAAGTCTCTTTCTTTCCTTGTTCTTGGCTTAAACACCTTGCAAATCCTACACTGTTCAGTTTGATGTCCGTTCCCCAGGCAACGTAGACACAAGTCATGGGGGTCACTAACTAGCATAGGTGTGCAGCACGTGGCGCAAGCCTTGAAGCTGTGGGCCTGCGGCATGCCCCGCGGTGGGTGCTGGAGGCCTCCAATCACCTAATGACTTAAGTGTCCACAATAGGTATGTTAACGAACTGATAACAGCTACCTCTAATGGCTAAGGGACTGCTCTTCTATGAGAGACAGAGAGAGAGAGAGAGATTGTTCCAATGCCACCATGGACGGTAAGAAGGAACTAGAGGGGGTCAGGCTGGCACACTGCACAGCGCAGTGGCGCCACTCGGGGGGCCCTGCCAGCCCGACTGGAGCCAGTAAGGAGAAAAGTTTCCGACGCTCGTGTATGTGGCGCGCGCACACCTAATGTGGAATGGATGTGAACAAGCACTCGAAGAAGAACCACTGTCATGGACACCTATCCCATAAGTTAAAAATCACTACATAAAAAAATGACAGTTCTTAAATATATTTTAGCCCACACATTCCTTAAACTTAAACAGGGAGGGAGGAACATGGACTTTGTAAAAAATCCGGGCTCTGGAGGACTAAGGAGGGGAAAGGATGGCACGATTTCCAAAACTGAGCACCCAGCACAAGGAATATCCTGCTAGCAGATCCACCTCGTTTATATAGAGGGACTCCACTGAAGCATCTCTGCTGGTCAACTGTGGTAGTATGTCCGGGGGAGAAAGGAGATCTCTCTCCAGTAACAAGGTCCCAAACCATTTAGGGACAATTAAACTTTTGTTTAGAATTTGAAGTTAAGGATGGAAAAAAGTTACCTGTCACAGTAACATGTGAGGTTTAAAATACACCTGCTTCATTAGACTAAATATATATTCCACTAGTAAGTACTATCACTATAACATTCAGCTTTCACAGACAGCACCTACCCACCAATGCACAACCAAAGCCCACTTACAGAGTTTTAGGGCATCTGTTGAATTATACAGTAAAATATATTACCTTAATTTCTTTGTATTTTTATGAATGCTAAAAAGGTAGCTATCCATACACTCTGGGCACTCTTGACCTAACTAACATACATCAAAAAATTCAAAGTGCAGCAGTACAATTCAATAGAACTCAAGACCAGTAAGCCAAACAACTTGAAAGCTCATATTCCCCCTCCAACAATTCCCCAATAAGCTGAAAAAAATATTTATATTCACTCCCTAAACACAACTTATTTTGTATTATCTTGCTCTGCTATTGGTTTTCTTCTCTTGTTCCTACCCTTGTCTACTCTGCTTCTTGACCTTTGGTTTGTTTTCTCTTCCTAGGTGTATATTTTAAAAAAAAACACACACACAGGACTGTGCCCTCTTTCCTTTTTTATTTCCTCCTATTTGCCACCATAGTGCCTCCTGGGAGTAGTAATTCAGGTGCCTTGTTGTGCCTTCGTTTCCCTCCACAGACTGGGCTTCCTGGTCAGGCTACATCTCTTCTAGTGCACCACGACCTCCCCCACTTATTGAGCCACTGTGGTGCATCATGAGAGCTGTAGTCTGGCTAAGGAGTGCAACTCCTAAGGAGAATGAAACCACAAGGTACCTGACGATAACACCCACACAGCACCACAACAGCATTTCTGAATTTGAACTTTTTAATTTTCAGCCAAACGTTTTCAGTTGATTGGGTGGCTGTTGGGGTTTTTTTGTTTGTTTGTTTTAAGAAAAATCTAAATTTTCCCCAGAAAGCAGATCCTTTTTGTGAAAAATTTAATTTTGTTGAAAACCCTATTTTCCATAGAAAAACAGTTTCCGTGGAAAATTTTCAGCTATTGTGCTGATCAAATAGGAGACCCATGTCTGCATAATCCCTCTTTCCCCGCAGCAGCCACTCATCTCTGTAGTCTATGACTCCATCAGAGAAAGTAGTTTAGGGAACAGCCAGATACATATAATGAACTTCAACTGCCAGTCTTAGCTTTAGCAGAGATGGTTATCACTCTGGTCAGTTTACCTATTCCAAGACAAATTTACTATGTCTCAATATTAAACAAGGCACTCTTAAGTCTAATGCAACTCTTCATCTTATTGTCATTGGGATCCAGAGGCCACATCAAAAATTGACAAATAAATTCTTCCAAAAACTACATTTAATAATCTTTGTCCAGGAATCAAATAACTATTGGAGATGATGCTATATAGTGCTTCCTAGAAATAAACTCCTTTGCAGCTAGGCAGAATACCATTGTTTATTTTAGCAGGCATAATTTTAAATACTTTACTAATATTTATGAATGAAGTTACACTGGTCATTACATCCTCTTTTCTCCTCCCTTCCCTGGCTCATGTCAACTCATTCTCAGTTTTTGTTTTGAATAGAACAAACCTTAGTGTCAGCATAAAACAAATAAATAGTAATAGTGTCATTGCATCCACTCTTGGCAAGGGACACAGCCCGGAAAAATCTAACTCCCTTTCAAAAAAGGGATAAACTTAACATGTTAGGGATATAACAACTTTTAAAGACTCTCTTTAAAATGATTTATGGAGATTACTGGGATGCGGGTATAGAGCAAACTCTTTCATAAGGAGATTGTTTCCTTTGTATGCTGCAGATTTTTTTTCCTTATTCTAAATGCCTGTCTGTAGCTAAATAAAGTAATTGTGAATAAAAAAATCTTACATAAAGTTAAGAAAGCTAACTGGTACAATTAATGAGTAAGAGATGGCACCTTTGTTTCTAAGAGTGTAATTTTAATTCCAAATCTCTTCAGCCAGTTTTGTGCAGACTTCAGATATTTTTTAAAAAAGCAAATGTTTAAACATCTGGAAGTCAGAAATTGTTTGAAATTTAATTACTAAAATTGTCATTGCTAAGAATATTTTTTCAAAGATTAAACATTAGAATTATTCTAAAAATTGTACAATTTTAAAATTATTTCTCTTCATGCCTCACACACAAATTAACAAGAGTAAACTTACTGCATCTGAAGTGCCATGCAAGAGAGTCAGATACAATTTGATTAATTTACATCTATTAAATATATCCAAACATACCCCATAAAGAGTTGTGTTATATGGGTTTCACACGTTACAGTAAAAAGAAAAGGAGTACGAAGTGAGCTGTAGCTCACGAAAGCTTATGCTCAAATAAATTGGTTAGTCTCTAAGGTGCCACAAGTACTCCTTTTCTTTTTGCGAATACAGACTAACACGGCTGTTACTCTGAAACACGTTACAGTGGCTCACAGCATGAAGTCACCAATGAAGAAGCAGGCATGAAAATGAAAGAATCTGGTCTACAATCATTCTGATGCCTGGCAATCTCTCACATTCAGCATCAGGCAAGCTTTCACAGTCTCACAACATCCCGTTTCCCCAGACTGAGCTGGCTATTATTTCCCACATATTACAAAGGATTCAAGGATTGTGTAAAAACAATGAAGAGTCAGGTGGCACCTTAAAGACTAACAGATTTATTTGGGCATAAGCTTTTGTGGGTTTTTTACCCACGAAAGCTTATGCCCAAATAAATCCATCAGTCTTTAAGGTGCAACCGGACTCCTCATTGTTTTTGTGGATACAGACTAACACAGCTATCCCTCTGAAGGACTGTGTACAACATCTACATTTGGACTTAAAGAGTGCTTTTAATTTTGGGTAGTCATACAGTCACTTAAACAATTTACTTTTTATATAACGCATATTTAATCCCATCTACAATTCACAACTTCTTCCCAAAGTTTTCTTTCTGGTTCTCTTATTGTAAATGCAATTTATATTCAGACAGTGGATTTAGAGGATACTGGAATGGCTCTTGTGAAAGTCTGGAATAATCTTTTACTTCAGGTTAATACTGAGAACTTCTCTCTAGTAGAACAGTCTTAGTGGTTACTCCATTATTTGACATTAAAAGGGCACTTTTTGATTAACTGGATCACTTGCTGAAACTTTTTTTAACTATTAAACACCCTGTATTAATTTGAACACTGTATGTCACACTTCTTTTGCTGGTCCTGTTAAGTTTCATCCTGAGTCCTCAGCTTTTCAGTGTACATTTAACAACTTTCTTTTGGCAGCGTTGAGCCATCCTTGCTCTAAAGACAGCCAACTTCAACAAAGATTATCTCAGCCCATCATCTAGCTGATGTGCAGAAATGATTCACACAAAACTAACACTTGAAAGCCATAAATATTGATAAATGTATACTGTTAACCTGTGTTTTGGGTCATGTCCTCTCTCACTCACATAACCCTTAATTCTACCTTCTCCATCTTAAAAGCAAGCAAAAGTAGTGACATTTATAAAAATGCTATATATTCAGTAACAAACAAGGCCCAACACAAAAGGATTTGTGGCTAGTGGATTTGCCAACATATAAGACACTAACAGTCTGTTTGTTGCAACCCTCAATGTGGAGGTTCCCATACTGCAGAAGCAGGAGGAAATTTAAGTTACAGTAACTCCTCACTTAATGTTGTAGTTCTGTTCCTGAAAAATGCGACTTTAAAAGAAACCATGTTAAGCAAATTCAATTTCCCCAGAAGAATTAATGTAAATGGGGGGGGGGGGGGGCTAGGTTCCAGGGAAATTTTTTTCACACCCACACACAGTATAAGTTTTAAACAAACAATTTAATACTGGTACACAGCGATGATTGTGAAGTTTGGTTGAGGTGGTGAAGAAAGAGGGTGGGATATTTCCCAGGGGATGCCTTTCTGCTAAATGATGAACTAACATTCGGCTGAGCCCTCAAGGGTTAACTCGTTGTTAATGTAGCCTTACACTCTACAAGGCAGCATGAATGGAGGGAGGGGAGACAGCATGGCAGACAGAGAGAGAGAGACAGACACCCTGTGTGTGAGAGATGCCCATTGCTCCTTTAAGTACGCTGACCCCACTCTTAAGTACACTGCCTTTTAAAATTAATCAGCAAGCTGAGGCGACAGCTGCTGCCAGGAAGCTCCCTCCATCCTGAGCCCTGTTGTGTGTTCCCCCTTGCTCTATGGAAGATGGGGTAAGCAGGGTGCAGGAGCAGGGGGGACACCCTGACATTAGCCCCCCACTACCCCCCCCCCCCAAAGCACAGCAAGCAGGAGGCTCCAGGGAGCAGCTCCAAGGCAGAGGGCAGGAGCAGCACGTGGCAGTGGGGGGGAGGGACAGCTGAACTGATGGCAACTGATAGCCTGCTGGGCGGCTGCCACACAGGGAACTTAGGGAAACGGGGAGATGATGCGGGGGCTGCCGGTCCACCCTGGTTCCAAGCCTCCACCAGCTTGCTGCAACAGGCTGCTCTTCCTGCAAGCAGTGGACAAAGCAGGCGGCTGCCAAACATTATAAGGAAGCATTGTACAACTTTAAACGAGCATGTTCCCTAACTGATCAGCAACATAATGACGAAATGTTAACCGGGAAGACTTTAAGTGAGGAGTTACTGTAGTTTACAATAGTTTTAATTTGTAGCCTATCATTTTTAACAGTATGTTCTTTTAAATAATACTCATGAATATAAATGTACTGCTCCATCTTTAGTCACCTTTTTTTTTTTAATAGATCTAAGTTTGGAATTCAATTTTGAAACTACTTCTATCCCTTTGGCCATTCATTAAGGTAAGAATATAATTCTACTAACCTGGGTCTCATCTTTATCTCCTCCATTTCACTTGCCCCACATTCAAGCCATGTCCAAATCCTGCCACCTCTTCTCCTGGACACCTAAAGTCTTGCCTAGAAACAGTTTTTGTACTGCTTTAACTCTCTCTGTGTAGAAACTGATACAGTTAAAACAGAACAATCCCTTAATGTGGACATAGTTACTTCGTAACAATATAACCTTATTTTTCAAGCTCTGACAGCAGAACATGGGGAAGGAAATACATAAACGTAAGGGCCTTCAAGAAGCAAATCCAAATGCTGCAGCCCTTGGTTGACGTCCTCGTCCAAAAATCCCCAACTCTCTATCCTTTGTAATCCTCTGAGAACTCCAGGGCCACCACTTCCTACACCCTCAACATATCACTTGGTATCACAGAGGGCATCAGTACCCCAACCACTCCACACTGATAAGCAGCAAGGAAAAGCACAGCTTCACATACACCAACTGTGGTTCTCACAGATCAGCGTATGTGTAGCCTCAGACTACATTTTTTCCACTCAAATGGACATTAAAATTAGAAAGGAAGTAAACATTTACTTTTCCCTCTGTGAAGTTACGTTAAAAAATTGTATAACATTGCCTATGAGGTTTTTTGCAAACTACTTTTTGCTCTGTTCACCCCTCCCCCTGCATAAAATTTTATTTTTGGAGAATCAAATTAGTTATTAGTTCACAACAAATATTGCAGAATGTAATGCTCTTGTAAATGCACAAACACCACATAATTCACAGCTTCAAGAAAATACCCAGTCATTTTTAAATATACAAACTTAGCAGCATCCAAAGCTCCAGGCCCAGAGAACACTCCAGCCAGCACAGGTCACTACTAGGTTTGATCTTTAAAGTGCTCTTTCTAAGCCTCCATCATATGCACAAGTTCCACTTTGGACTCTTGTAATAGCCTTTGTGTCTAGCTGTTCAAAAATCAGCAGACAGCTACTCAACCTCCGCCCTCCAACCTGGCAGCAGCTTTTCCCCCTTTGCATTACAGATACGATGCAGGACACAACAGGCAGCTATAACCATCTGGATATTTTTCTGAGATCCAATCTAATAAATAAACACTGCCAGCATCCCTTCAATCTACCAAAAGCACATTCTAAAGTAATTCTGCACCTGCTAAGCAAGTAGTTGAATCTTTCCGCGGTGCTGTTGAGGTGGCAAGTGTATGGCTTCATGAGCCAGGAGAGTAAGAGGTAGGATTGCTCCCCCAGAATTATTGGCATTTCAATATCACCAATGATAATGTGTTGATCAGGAAACAATGTCCCTACTTGCAGCTTTCTGAACAGTCTTGTGTTCTTAAAGATTCAAGCGTCAAGCACTTCCCTGACCAGCCCACAGTGATATCAGTGAAGGGGCTCCAGTGATTCACCAATGGGTGCATAACCACAGAAAAATAGTGTTTTCTGTTGATGTACTTTGTAGCAAGAAGTGCAGGTGCCAAAATAGGAATATACATGCTGTCTGTTGCCCTTCTGCAGTTTGGGAAACCCATTGTTGCAAATCCAGCCACTATTTCTTGCACATTGCTAAGAGTCAGAGTCCTGCATAGCAAGAGATAATTAATGGCACTACACACCTGCATGACCATGGCCCTTACTGTGGATTTCCCAACTTCAAAATGACTTCCCAATGACCAGTAGAATGTGGCGTTGCAAGTTTCCAGAGTGCAGTCGCCATTTGCTTCTCCATTGTCAATGCAGCTTTCATTCTGGTGTCCCTGAACTGAAAGGCTGGGGCAAGCTCGGCACACAGATCCAGGAATATGGCCTCTCTCATCTGAAAGTTCTGCAGCCACCACTTGTCACACCAAACTTATATTACAATCTGACACCACCAGTCAGTGCTCATTTCCCAGCCCCAGAAATGGAACTCTACCATTTGTAGCTGCTCTGTGTTACCAGCAACAATCATAAATTGTTTTTCACTACGTCACTCAGCAAACTGTTCTCCAAGAAATTGTCATGTTCCCCGTTGTTTTAGTATTTCCTGTGGGTCTGCAAATGCAGGAGAATAGTGCATCCTGTTTATGTAATGTTCATGACAGAGCTTCTTTCAGAGGTGGCAGAAACCAGAAAGTGCATGTGAGGTTTTTTTTTTTTTTTTTTAAAGGCACAAAAATTATAGAATGGGATGAAAAAAGTCACATGCTGGGAACTTGACCTTTAACTTCCAGAGATCTCTAGGACAGTCACTTCTATGCCACAGCACATTATAAAAATTTCTCCCAGAAGGCATAGCACTGGATGGTGGCATATAGCACACTGGACTACCTACCCACAGTGCACTGTACTTTGCATTGACACAAGTACTCCTCATGAGTATGTACAGCACCAACACAAGCAACCAAGTATGCACACATGCAAGGAATACACAAACTTTGGTGGCTGTACACCAGCATAACTTGTGTCAACCATAGTTTGTGTTTTACACATGGCCAAAGAATCACCTCTCTCTTTGAAGCCATTGAGAAACTTGCCGACTGTAACACTTGATATATAATTTGCATGCTTTATTTACATGAATTTAAAATATACTGTATACTTGTTTAACCCATTCCCTCTACCCTTCCTTTAACTTGTTTGTCTTTAGACCACAAGCAACTTGTGATACCTTCTGAACTCTGAATAAGTTTTAATTTATACAAAACAAGGATTTTGCTCATGAGAAATTTTCAGTTTTACAGCAGAGTGCTCTACTATTTCTAAGGTTCACACAATGTCAATTTCACTCCGCTGAGAAGCTCTGAGCACTAGATGAAGCACTGAAACTGGATAGACTCAGTAAGACAGCTCTACCAGCTTGTCACACCTGAAAGGTTTTCCTAGCAAACACAAGGGTTAGAAGCAAGGTTTTTTTTTAAATTAGTATGAAGGTTTACAATTTGCACAAGTTTTCCTCATTTACTAGGGAGTTTCTCACTCACCACTGATGAATGGGTTTGTCAGGATATAGCTTACTCTAATCCTTTCCTTACTTATCTAGGACAGTCAGATGTTTTTCTTCCACCTGTACTAAAAAATCCTTCCAGACCAACCCAAGGTTTGGCTAGAAATGTTTTTCATCTTATATTTCTTTTGGTCCAGTTCACATTCCTTTTTTAACTTCTTGTCAAAAAAGGGGGATTCAATTACCATGTTTTATGCTAATTCCAAACCAAAAGTTTTTGCATCCCTGAAAAATTCTTTAGATTCATTTTCTTAACCTCCAATACACAACAATCATTCTCATTCCAGAAAAGAATGAGAACCTACTATTTATAAATCAATTTAAAAAAAAGCCATCTTTCAAGGCACAGATTCATCAGTCTGGTCAAGTGTACAGAAATCACATGATTATAAATTTTGTAATGGGACCAATACAATGCCAGATTAAAGAGGCCAAACAGGAGGAAACTTTAGACCACAGAAACAGAAACGAAAAGTCACTACCATACACAGAATTTGACTTCTTTTGCTCCTTGAGCAAAGTGCAACTAACTTAACTGTGTCTGCAAAAAAGGCTATAACTCAGTTTATTCCAGTGTTTAAGCAATATATTGCAACAGCATTTTAAAGTTAAATTTTAGGGATGTGCATGAATGGACTGTGTTTTCAGATTTAACGTACTCTAAAATATTAGGCAATATAAGGGTATAATTTCCATTTTTCTATTTTTGTCCAAATCTGCAACATTCAGTATTTTCTACCTTCCAAATCCCTAAGAAAACCTGAAGAACTCTGCTTCAAGGAAATCCTTTATTAAATCTCAGACCTCAAAATAAAATTTCTTCCCTCTTACCAAAAGTGTTATGACACTCTTGCTCAGATTGCCTTGAAAAAATTAATGATGTAAATCAAAAAAATACAGAATACTCACAAAAAAGAAGATGGCATCCAAGTAACACTGACTGCTCTTGACAGAGAGAAAGGAAGGCACAGGGGGAAAAATGTAAACACTACAAATGACAGTTTTAGAAGTTTCGTACTGTAGAAAGGTAGTTATCATAAGAGCTAAAATGTAGGACAAAATTACAAGGGAGACTTAAGAGGACAAGCCAAAAAGCAAAGGACACACAGGAAATAAGTAGTCCATATTTTTATTTTCAAAGTATTTCACTGACTACTTATTGTATTTCAAAAATCACCTCTGTTCCTGTCTCACCTCTGAAGATGGAAATACAAATATGCATATTGTCCATGGCCCTGATCCTGCAATCAGACCTGCATGGGTGAACCACAGCATTTGTGCAGATTTCCACAGAAGTCAATGAACTATGTAAGAGCAAAGTTCTCTCACATTAATCAGACTGCAAAATCATAGTACTTGGGGGGTCGTCGCACAATTTGAATGATATATGTAGAACAGTCCAAGAAAGAAATAATATTTTATTCAGGGCTTGAAATATCTTCTCACTAATAAGAGTTATCAGTTAGGTAGAATTTTAGATCATATTAAGTTTCTTTTTATTAGGACTGTCAAATATTTTAAAAAGTTAATTGCAAAATTAAAAAAATTGTGATTAATCACAGTTTTAATTGCACTATTCAAAAATAGAATACCATTTATTTAAATATTTTTGATGTTTTCTACATTTTCAAATATATTGATTTCATTTACAACAGAATATAAAGTGTACAGTGCTCACTTTATATTACTTCAGATATCTGCACTGTAAAAAAAAAAGTATTTTTCAAATGTACATTTATTTTTACACACCTGCACTCAAAAATAAAACAATGCAATAGTTTAGACCCTACTCATTCCTATTTCTTGTTCAGTCAATCACTAGGACAAACAAGTTGGTTTACATTTACAGGAGATGATGCTGACCGCTTCTTATTTAATCACCTGAAAGTGAAAACGGGTATTTGCTTGGGACTACGGTAGCTGGCATTGCAAGGTATTTAGATGCCAGATATACTGAACATTTGTATCCTCCTTTATGCTTCAACCACCATTCCAGAGGACATGCTTCCATGCTGACTGGTTCTGCTCCATAACGATTCAAAACAGTGAGGACTGATATACATTCATTTTCATTATGTGAGTCAGACGCCACCAACAGAAGGTGGATTTTCTTTCTGGTGGTTCAGGTTCTGTAGTTTCTGCATCAGTGTGTTGCTCTTTCAAGACTTCTGATAGCATGTTCCACACCTCGTCCTTCTCAGATTTTGGATGGTACTTGAGATTCTTAAACCTTGGGTCGAGTGCTATAGCTATCTTTAGAAATGTCACATTAATACCTTCTTTTCATTTTGTCAAATCTGCAGTGAAAGTGTTGTTAAATCGAACATGTGATGAGTCATCACTCAAGACTACCATAACACAAAATACATGGCAGAATGCAGGTAAAACCACAGAGTAGAAGACATACAATTCTCCCCGCAAGGAGCTCAGTCAAAAATTTAATTGACACTTTTTTTTAAAACGAGCGTCATCAACATGAAAGCATGTCCTCTAGAACGGTAGTTGAAGCATGAAGAGGCATACAAAGGTTTAGCATATCTGGCACATAAATACCTTACAATAGTAGCTACAAAAATGCCAATGCAAATGCCTGCTCCAACTTTCAGGTGACATTGTAAATAAGAAGCGGGCAGTATTATCTCTCATAAATGTAAACAAACTTGTTTGTCTTTGCGATTGGCTGAACAAAAATTAGGACTAAGTGGACTTGTAGGCTCTAAAGTTTTACGTTGTTTTGTTTTCGAGTGCAGTTATGGAACAAAAAATGTACATTTGTAAGTTGCACGTTCACAATAAAGAGATTGCACTACAGTACTTGTTCAAGGTGAACTGAAAAATAGTATTTGTCTTTTTTATAGTGCAAATATTTGTAATAAAAAATAAACAGTTACTCACCTTCTTGTAACTGTTGTTCTTCAAGATGTGTTGCTCATACCTATTGCAATTAGGTGTGTGCGCGCCACGTGCACAGTTCACCAGAAGGTTTTTCCCCTAGCAGCATCTGTCAGGTCAGCTCTGGAACCCCCTGGAGTTGTGCCTTCACGGTACCACATATATGGCCCTGCCGGTCCACCAGCTCTCCAGTTCCTTCTTGCCAGATACTCCAGCAGAGGAGAAGGGAGGTGGGCTTGGAATGGATATGAACAACACATCTCGAAGAAGAACAGTTACAAGAAGGTAACTTTCTTCTTCTTCGAGCGCTTGCCCATATAGATTCCAATTAGGTGACTCCCAAGCCTTACCTAGAAGGTGGGGTCACAGTTTATATAATTGCTGATTGAAGCACGGCCCTGCCGAACACTGCATCATCCCTGGCATGCTGGGTGATGGTGTAATATGAAGTGAAGGTGTGGACCGAAGACCAGGTAGCCACTCTGCATATCTCCTGGATCGGTACCTGGGCCAGGAAGGCTGCCGAAGATGCCTGAGCTCTGGGGGACTGCACAGTCAGAGTTGGGGTAGGGATCTTTGCGAGATCATAACAAACCCGGATACAGGACGTGATCCACGACGATATCCTTTGCGTAGACACCGGGAGGCCTTTAATCCCATCTACTACTGCAACAAACAGCTGGTTTGACTTGTGGAATGGCTTAATCCGCTCAATATAAAAGGCCAATGCATGCCACACATCCAGGGAATGAAGCCTCTGCTCACGGCTATTGACATGGGGTTTCGGGAAAAAGACCGGAAGAAATAGGTCTTGACTGGCATGGAAATTTGAGACTACCTTCGGACGGCATGCCAGGTGAGGTCGCAAATGCACCTTATCTTTGTAAAAAAAAGTGGTACATGAAGGGTCGGATGTGAGAGCCTTGAGCTCGGATACCCTTCTGGCTGATGTTATTGCAACCAAAAAGGCCACCTCATAGGAAAGGTAGAGAAGTGAGCATGTCGCTCGGGGATCGAATAGGGGTCCCATCAGCCTCGAGAGCACCAAGTTAAGGTGGCAAGAGGGGGTGGGCCACTGAATATAAGGATGTAAATCAGTCCAATCCCTTGAGAAACTGCCACACCATTTCATTAGTGAAGATAGTGTATCCATTGTCTCCTGGGTGAAAAGCTGAGATGACAGCCAAGTGAACTTTTATCAAGGAGTGAGACAAGCCCTGCTGTTTCAGCTTTAGGAGATAGTCCAAGATAAAGGGGACCAATGATTGTGTTGGAGGGAAACGACTCTGCGAGCACCAAATTACACATCTTTTCCACTTGACTAGGTAAGTCACTCTGGTCGAATGTTTTCTGCTACCTAGAATAACCTCCCTAACAGGGTCTGAGCATGTGAGTTCTAGTGGGTTCAACCACACAGCTTCCAAGCTGTAAGGTGGAGAGACTCGAGATTGGGATGTTGGAGCTTTCCGTTAAGTTCAGTGATGAGGTCCAGAATTAACAGTAGAGTGATTAGAGTATCCACCAATAGCTCCAGTAGCATGGTGTACCAATGCTGACATGTCCAGGCCGGTGCTACCAGGATCACCAAGGTTCTGTCGGTCTGGATTTTGAAGAGGACCTTGTGAATCAATGGTATAGGAGGGAATGAGTAGAACAGGCAGTCCTTCCATGGAAGCAGAAATGTGTCTGCCAACGAATCAGGGCTGTGGTTCAAGAAGGAGCACTATTGTAGGTATTTTCTATTGGCCCTTGTAGAGAACAGATCGGTCTGTGGAACTCCCCACCACTGGAAGATATTGCTTATCACATATGGGCGTATAGACCACTCATGATTGTGGAAAGACCTGCTGAGGTGGTCTGCTAGTTCGTTCTGTGACCCTGGAAGGTAGGATGCTTCCAAAAGTATGGAGTGTGCTATGCAGAACTCCCAAAGCTTGAGGGCTTCCCCACACAGGAGAGAGGAGCATGCTCCCCAGCCTACTGATATAAAACATCGGTGTTGTATTGCCAGGACTGATATGCACTTGCCCTCCAGAAAGGCCTGACATGCCAGTCAGACTGCCCGGACTTCCCTTACATTGATGTGAAGCATCTGTTCCTCCTGGGGCCTGGAGTTCTGTGTTCTCCAAGGTGTGCCCCCCACGCCATGACCGGGGAATCAGTGGTCAGACATAGGGATGGACGGATAGAAAAAACAACCCATGCACACACCAAGTGCAGGTCAAGCCACCAGTGAAGAGACTTGAGAACCTCTGGTGGAAGGATAACCCCCACGTCCAGGCTGTTGCTGCTTGGTTGATACACCAACGCTAGCCAAGCTTGGAGAGATCTGAGTCTGAGCCTTACATGTTGCAATACATACGTGCAAGATGCCATGTGATCTAGGAGTTTTAAGCAACTCCTTACTGTGGTTATAGGGAATCGTTCAAGGTCATGAATGGCCTGGAAGCAGGACTGAGGTAGGAACACACTGGCCTGTGTTGAGTCTAGCACTGCCCCTATGAACTCTATTATCTGAGTAGGGCTGAGCATTGACTTTTGAGTGTTCAGAAGGAGGCCCAATGTATTGAAGGTGGATCTTATGAGGGAGACATGCTGATCCACTTGTGTTCTGGACCGGCCTTTGACTAGCCAGTCATCTAGGTAAGGAAATACCTCAACCTGCCTTTTCTGCAGAAAAACGGCCACGACAGACATACATTTGGTGAACACACAAGGTGCCAATGATAGGCCAAATGGTAGTACTGTGAATTGGTAGTGGGAACTCCTGACTGTAAACCTTAAGCAGCACCTATGCAGCTGAATATAACTGAATATAAGAAATCTTGATTTTACACTCTGTCATGCGAACAGCTAAAAGAGAAATGCCTCAAAAGAATTCTTATTTTTCTAGTTTCCAGAAGCGATTCCTGTCCCAGTTACAATCAAAATGCAGCTGGCTGTGGCAGTGCATAAATGTATATATAAATATGTAGGGTGTGTGTGTGTGTGTGTGTGTGTGTGTGCGCGTGCGTGTACACACACAAGCACACACACAATCGTGTAAAAGACGTCTTTTATGCTGATATACAGAAATTACAGAAATATGAAAGTATGCATCCTTCGAGTCAGTGGCGGCATTCCAATCTCCTGGATCCAGGGATGGAATGATAGTGGCCAAAGAGATAATTCAAAACTTTAGTTTCTTCATGACCCTGTTGAGATTGCACAGGTCCAAGACAGGTCTGAGGCCCCCTTTTTGATTTTCATATTGGGAAACACCGGGAATAAAACCCCTTTTCCTTGAGCTCCAGCAGAACCTCCTCCACAGCCCCTGCCGATAGGAGGGTTTGTAACTCCTGGACGAGAAGCTGCTCAAGAGAAGGGTCCCTGAAGAGGGATAGAGAAAGGGGGTGGGGGGAGGGGAGGAAAATTGGAGAGAATATCCCATTTCAACAATGTGGAGGACCCAACAGTCTGAGGTGATTTGGGACTACACCTGGTAGAAATGGGACAGGCGTTCCGAAAATGGAGAAAGAAGGATCCAGTTGAGAGGTTGATATAAAGTCCTTGGGAGCATCCTCAAAAGGTTTGCCTCGGGCCTGGTGGCTGCCTGGAGGACCCAATCCCCCTGTTATTCGGGGGTTGGGATTGGCAACGGCAGTTCTGATTTCTGGGATACCTTCGGTTCTGGTCCTGCCTAGACTGCTCCTGGTATGGTCGTGTCGTGGGCTGCAGCCTAAACTGTCTACACTGGGTGGCAGGGGTGTGCAGTCCCAGCCATCTCAGAGTGGCTCGGGAATCTTTCAAACTGTGGAGTCTTGAATACGTTTTCTCTTAAAATAACGTGGCCCCCTCGAAGGAAAGGTCCTGAATTGTCTGTTGGACCTCCCTGGGGAGGCCCAAGGGCTGCAGCCATGAGCAATGGCACAATGCGATGTTTGAAGACACTGTTCACGTTGCAGAGTCCGCAGAGTCCAATTCCACTTGCAGCGACGTCCTGGCAACCATCTTGCCCTCGCCCACGAGAGCCAAGAATTCCAGCTTAGAGTCCGGTGGGACATGGTCTGAGAATTTGGACATCGCATCCCATGACAAAGTTATAATGGCTAAGGGTCACTTGTAGGTTTGCAATCCAAACCTGGAGCCCTCCATTGGGGTATATCTTCCTCCCGAAGAGGTCCAGCTTCTTTGCGTGCTTAGCTCGAGAGGTAGGCCCTTGCTGCCCCTTGCGTTAACAGCCGCCACCACCACTGAGTCTGGTGGGGGGTGGGTAAACAAATACAGATAGCCCTTGGAGGGCACAAAGTACTTTCTCTTGACTCCCTCAGCTGTAGGAGCCAGAGAGGATGGTGTTTGCCACAGAGTTTCTGTCCTCCTGAACGGTCTTTATCAGGGGAAGGGCCACCCCTGCAGGGGATAAAATGTCCACCACTGGGTCTGACACCTCAGTGACCTCCTCCAACTGTACCCCGAGGTTCTGAGCGACCTTCCTCAGAAGTTCAAGGTGGGCTCTGCCATTGGGAAGGCGAGATCCCAAGGATGTTCCTGCCACTGCCCAACTGGCTCCTCCAAATGCTGCAGCTCCGCCCCCAAGTCGGAATCCACCTCAGTGGCAGCCGCAGTACTAAGCGTAGCCACAGTGCTGGGTGTCAGTCTTCTGACGCTGCTTCTTCGGGACAGGAAACTGTGAGCGGTGCCGAGATTGATGCCGCGCCGTGCTCAGCGCTGGGGAATGCTGGTGCTGAGGGTCTCTGACCCCAGAGTCCTTCCTCGGCATCTCCTGGACCAAGGCCAGCGCGCTGCACTCTGACCCTGAAGAGCCTGGTGCCATGTCCATTGGGCTCGACTTATATTGAGGGAGGAGCGTATAGACCATTAGCAGTAACTTTAGTCTGTGGTCCCTCTCTTCATGCGCGGACAAAAGCTCCTACAGATCTTGAACCTGTCTGCTTGATGGGACTCCCCCAAGCACTTTAGACAAGCTGAATGTGGGTCGTCCTTGGGTATAGGCTTCTGGCAAACCCCACACGGCTTAAATCCGTGGGTCCGAGGCACACACCCCAGTATCCAAGTCCAAATGTCTAACTGACTACAACAATTTTTTTTAAACTATTTACAGAAAACTACACTAGAGGATCGCTCATTGAACACGAAACACCAAATGCTTCAACAACTGTCACTGATGGTAAGAAAGAACTGGAGAGGCAGTGGGTCGGCAGAGTCCTATACGCGGCACCATGAAGGCGCGGCTCCAGAGCTGACCCACTGGATGCTGCTGGAGAAAAACCTTCTGGCGAACTGTGCACGCAGCGCGCACACACCTAATCGGAATCGATATGAGCAAGCACTCAAAGAAGAAGAATATAAAGTGAGCACTGTACACTTGTATTCTGTTTTGTAATTAGGTTGACAGTCCTACTTTATCATTGTGGGAAAAACCCTTACAAATGTGAACAGATGCAGTACTGTTTTTCCAAGCCTGCAGATCTCCAGGTTCACATGCTTCCAATACTGCTCACAGGCAAGGTCAGGACCCCCCAGATATTCTACCCTTATCTGCATAGAAGCTGTTGCAACAATATTCCATAACCTAAAGTTTTCATTTTTTAAAGAAAATTACTTTTCTAGCTCCAATGGATTAAGATGAACCATGTCAACTGACGCACACTGTTGCCTTCTTGTGAGGGCAGACAGACTGAAACAATACCTCAGAGAAGTGTGAATGCTCACTGATCTCTGACTCTGAAACCTAAAGATAATGGAAATGTCAACATTGTCAAGTATTTCATTACTGATCATTTTAGCACAAGCATCCAACATGCTTACCCCACAGTCTAATACCCTCCCCTTATTTTTTTGGGTGTGAAAAGTCCAAACTATCAAAAACTACAGCTTCCCCCAACATTTTCTATAACACAATTATCAAAAAAAAAAAAAATCTGCAGCATATCAAAAGTTAAGTGGGGGGACAGTAAAAATAAATTTTATAATAAAAAATAACTAAAGGGTATACTATACTGATCATATTATTAATATCAAATTTATATAAATTTTAAAAATTGACATTTTAGTTAAGACACCACAGAATTTCCAACATGCAGTTCTGCATAACCCATGCACTCTGTGGCAGAGCACAATGGGCCTCACTCAGCTTCCCATGGAGAAGCAAAGTAAGATTGACAATCACTAGAATCAGCCACTGGTATTATTGAGGAGAAAAACACCTAAAAAATTAATCAAGCTACATCTGCAGGCTGGGAAAGAAGAGGTAAAAATGGTTATAATTTCTATTCTGATACTGTGTACATGATGTAAACACACACAAGGAGAACTACCCATGAAGGTCTCCCCAGAGAAGAGCTAACGGCTCCAACTCCAACAGATGCTTTGCCTGTCAGTGAACCAGCAGTAGTTTATTAGAGGGAAGTCCTGGTCTAGTGAACAGATCATTTCAAAGCAAGGGGGGGCTGGTGTTGTGAGAAATATATACTATATGTAAACAATATATACACTATATGTAAACAGTTACTAGATAAGGTGCCAGTAGATGGCACTCATGAATACGTAGCAGTTCCTGATTTTGTAGGACCAATAAACCTTGTACTGCAAATGCCTTTCTTTGTGCAGCTCCTTACTTCAGCTTTTAACAGCTGGGGACTGCTACTGTAGACACTTGCTACATGGATGGAAGAGGTTTTTCTGGCAATGTTGGTAATTCACCTCTCTGAGAAGAGGCAACTAGGTCAAAGGAATAATACTTTTGTCCATTTAGCTAAGTTGACCTAACCTCTGGAGTAAACACAACCATGAGGAAGCAGGTAGGAGAGTTCAGGAAGCAGGTGGGAGAGATACAGGAGGAGATGGCTAGGCTGAGAAGCATCCATGCCCATGAGGAATTCCTCATATTCCTTGAGAGTATTCATACGGAGACATCCAAGGCTGAGGAAGTTATCCAGCTACAGAGGATTGCTTTCACACCACTGGGGGAGGAGGATATGGCTCTGTCACTAGGAGGACACTAGCTGCTGGTTACTTCTGGCACTAGGCAGTGCTCCACCCCTATTCCCAACCCAGCCACCATGGTAATGGAGAACCATTATGCAACCCTGGCAATGAGGAATCACCCCCAAAAGGAGGAGGAGGAGAAGCCATATAACCCAAAGGCTGGGAGGATCGCAGCCACCACTCCCATGAAGAAATGTAGGGCAGTGGTAGTTGGTGACTCTCTTCTGAGGGGTATGGAAGAAACCATCTGTTGCCCTAACATGGCATCCCGCGAGGTATCCTGCCTGCCAGGGGCCCGTATCCGAGAAGTTACGGGGGATTGTCGAGGATCATCCGGCCCTCTGACTACTACCCCATGTTACTCATCCATGTGGGCACTAATGATACTGCAAAAGAAGTGACTACAGGGCTCTGGGAGCAAGGGTGAAGGAGTTGGGAGCACAAGTGGTGTTCTCTTCAATCGTTCTGGTCAAGGGTAAGGACCCACGCAGAGACAGATGCATCCCGGAGATGAATGCCTGGCTGCGAGGATGGTGTTGCCAGGAGGGCTTCGGCTTCCTTGACCACAGAATGCTGTTCCAGGAAGGACTGCTAAGCAGAGATGGGGTCCACCTATTGAGAAAGGGGAAGAGCATATTTGGATACAGACTGGCTAACCTAGTGAGGAGGGCTTTAAACTAGATTCAAAGGGGGCAGGTGACCAAAGCCCACAGGTAAGTCAAAAACATGGAGACCTGGGAGAAAGGTCAGTATTTGGGGGGACCATGGGCTGTTTTAGCAGGGATAAGACAGAACTGGAGGGGGGAAGGAGAGGGGGATCAAATCAGTATCTTAGATGTCTGTATACTAACTGCAAGAAGTATGGTGAATAAGCAGGGAGAACTCTAAATGCTAGTAAATAAAACACAACTATGACATAGTTGGCATCACAGAATTAATACACGACTGAAATATTGGTATAGAATGGTACAGCTTGCTCAGGAAGGACAGGCTGGGAAAAAATGGAGGAGGTGTTGCCTTATATATTAAAAATTTATACAACTTGGGACTGAGGTTGAGATGGAAACAGGAGACAGACTTGTTGAAAGTCTCTGGGTAAGGATAAAAAAGGCATAAAAAACAAGGGGTCTACTGCAGACCATCTAACCAGAAGAAGAGGTGAATGAGGCTTTTTTTAAATAATTAACAAAATCATCCAAAGCACAGGACTTGGTGGTGATGCGGGACTTCAACTACTTAAACATCTGTTGGGAAAATAACATAAAGCACAAATTATCCAACAAGTTCTTGGAATGTATTGGAGATAATTTTTTATTTTAGAAGGTGGAGAAAGCTACTCGGGGAGAGGCTGTTCTAGATTTGATTTTGACAAATAGGGAGGAACTGGTTGAGAATTTGAAAGTGGAAGGCAGCTTGGGTGAAAATGATCATGAAATGGTAGAGTTCATGATTCTAAGGAATGGTAGGAGGGAGAACAGCAAAATAAAGACAACAGATTTCGAGAAGGCAGACTTTAGCAAACTCAGGAACTTGGTAGGTAAGAGCCCATGGGAAGCAAATTTAAGGGGAAAAACAATTGAAGATGGTCGGCTGTTTTTCAAAGAGATATTATGAACGGCCCAAGAGCAAACTATCCCACTGCATAGGAAAGATAGGAAATATGGCAAGAGACAACACTGGCTTTATCAGGAGATCTTCAATGATCTAAAAATCAAAAAAGAGTCCTACAAAAAGTGGAAACTAGGTCAAATTACAAAGGATGAATATAAAACAAACACAAGTATGTAGGGACAATATTAGATAGGCCAAGACACAAAATGTGATCAAACTAGCTAGAGACCTAAAGGGTAACAAGTAAAAATGCTACAAATACATCAGAAGCAAGAGGAAGACCAAGGACAAGATAGGCCCATTACTCAAAAAGGGGAGGGGGGGGAAACCAATAACAGAAAATGTGGAAATGGAAGAAGCGCTGGAAGTGAATGACTTATTTGTTTCGGTCTTCACCAAGAAGGTTGATGGCGATTGGATGTCTAACATAGTGAATGACAGTGAAAAATGAGTTTGGATCAGAGGGTAAACTAGGGAAAGAAGAGTTAAATACTACTTAGAACAAATCATGTCAAACCCACCTGATAGCTTTCTTTGACAGGGTAACAAGCCTTGTGTGTAGGGGGGAAAGTGGTAAACGTGGTATATCTTGACTTTAGTAAAGCTTTTGATACTGCCTCACATGACCATCTCATAAACTAGGGAAATGCAACTGAGATGGAGCTACTATAAGGTGGGTGCATAACAGTTTGGAAACCATTTCCAGGGAGTAGTTATCAGTGGTTTACAGTGATTGTGGAAGGGCATAACAAATGGAGTTCCGCAGGGATCAGTTCTGGGTCTGGTTCTATTCAATTTCTTCATCAATGATTTAGATAATGGCATAGCAAGTACACTTAAAGTTTGCCGATGATACCAAACTGGGAGGGGTTGCAAGTGCTTTGGAGGATAGGATTATATAATTCAAAATGATCTGGACAAACTGGAGAAATGGTCTGAGGTAAATAGGATGAAATTCAGTAAGAACAAATGCAAAGTACTCCATTTAGGAAGGAACAATCAGTTGCACACATATGAAATGGGAAATGACTGCCTAGGGAAGGAGTACTGCGGAAAGGGATCTGGGGATCATAGTGGATCGCAAGCTAAACACGAGTCAACAGTGTAACACTGTTGCAAAAAGAGCAAACATGTATTAGCAGGAGTGTTGTAAGCAAGACACAAGTAGTAATTCTTCCGCTCTACTCAATACTCCAGTTGAGGCCTGATCAGTGTGATGTCCAGTTCTGGACACCACATTTCAGGAAAGATGTGAACAAATTGGAGAAAGTCCAGAGAAGAGCAACAAAAATGATTAAAAGTCTAGCAAACATGACCTATGAGGGAAGACTGAAAAAATTAGGTTTGTTTAGTCTGCAAAAGAGAAGGCAAGCGGGGAGAACAGTTTTCTAGTACATAAAAGGTTGTTACAAGGAGGGAGGAGAAAAATTGTTCTCCTTAACCTCTGAGGATAGGACAAGAAGCAATGGGCTTAAATTGCAGCAAGGGAGGTTTAGGTTGGACATTAGGAAAAACTTCCTAACTGTCAGGGTGGTTAAGCACTGGAATAAATTGCCTACGGAGGTTCTGGAATCTCCATCATTGGAGATTTTTAAGAGCAGGTTAGACAAACGCCTTTCGGGGATGGTCTATATAATACTTAGTCTTTTGTAGTGATCATCAAGGTGGGCCATTTCCAGCAGCTGACAAGAACGTCTGAGGAACAGTCGGGGGAAATGGAAACTGCTGGAAATGGCCCACCTTGATGATCACAACAAAAGGTTCCCTCCCCCTCCCCCTGCTCTCCTGCTGGTAATAGCTCACCTTAAGTGATCACTCTCTTGTTACAGTGTGTATGGTAACACCCATTGTTTCATGTTCTCTATGTACATAAATCTCCCCACTGTATTTTCCACTGAATGCATCCGATGAAGTGAGCTGTGGGTCACGAAAGCTTATGCTCAAATAAATTTGTTAGTCTCTAAGGTGCCACAAGTACTCCTTTTCTAACTAAATTGTTGTATTTAACTAAAACAACGTTAAGTATTGTGGATTATTTTCTTCAACAGCAAACATAATATTTTAACAAAACAAGGCTATGTCCCTCACTTCTCACACTCAGAAAGACCTCAAGACTTCTAGAATATGCTGCTCAAACAGCTTCACTTTTGTTTCTACTGCCTGTCCCTCCCTTCTCATATTTATCTCCAAACTTCTTCTTTTTGTCCAGATCTATTCTGCCCCCAACAATCTTCTATTCATTGAACTTTTTGAAACTTTGCACTTCTGGAGAGAGGTAAGGGATTGTCTCTGTGTACACAAATTTGCAGCTGGACAATAGGTTTGAGATCTGTTATTTCTCACCTCTATATATTATGTATTTATTTAGTTAAAACAATTTTTGCTGTTAGCAAGCATATTTCTCTCTGGAGACACAAATCCACAGTTTGAGAACTGTAAAACTAATCCTCCCTGATGGTGGTATCTCGACTGAGCACTGAGTCCCATTGGGTAGATAGAAAGATTAATCTAAATAATCTATACAGAAGCCCTTGGAACACCATAAGATTGGGTCCCTAATCCATGAACTACTGGAACTCATTTACAAAACTTTTCTTAAACATTACATGACTATATTGTCTCATACTACAGCATTAGAATAGATACTCATCATGGAATAGGGATTATACATCTTAATTAAAACTATTTTTAGATAAAAAAATGTTTGAGGGGAAAAACCTATCCAAAAAATCCTATTTTTTTTTTTTAAAAAAATCATTGATTTTTATCCACCCTGCTTTCTGATAGGGAAGCAAAGTGAATCTGCAAGAGGAATGTGACCGGGATCCCATATTTAGCTTTAATATGAGTTTTAAGGTCAAGTCCTTCACAGACAACAGAAACAGCATTTGCACACAAGGCAGCAGCGCTGGGCTCTATTTAGTTTGCCTGTGTGTTTAGAATAACTGGATTAGCTAGTTTATTTTTTACATTTGGACACTGTGTCTTGAGGTGTCCAGGTGTACCACACAAATGACATACCACTTATCTTCCCTTAGAGTATGAGTTTCTCTGTTCTGGGCTTCCATGAGCTTCTTCATCAGCATTTGGGTTAGGTTTATTTTTAAGCTCTTTCTTCCTTTTAAACTGGGGTGAATAGTGATTATTCTTCCCATGGGATTTATACCCTTCTCGAACCCTATTTTGGGTATACGTATCCACAATTTCTGCAGCACGTAGGACTGAATCAGGTTCTCTCTCACAGACAGCTGCTCTAATATTTTCAGGAACAATGTTTAAAAACTGTTCCAACATGATTAAATCCAGCAATTTTTCAAAACTCCCGTGTGCCTTTGCTCCCCTCAACCCACTTTTTAACAAAACCCATTAGTTTATGAGCACATTCCACAAAAGTACAATCATTAAACATTTTAAACTTTCTAAACTTAACCCTGTAAGATTCAGAAGTGACCTTGAATCGCCTTAACACAGAATCTTTAAACAGCACATAATTAAAGGCTTCTTGTTCCTCCAATTCATTAAATACTTGCTGGTTTTCCCAGTCAGTCAATCTGGTTAGCAGGACAGGCATTCACTGCTCATCCAGGACCTTGTACAGGACACATAGGTATTCAGAGGTGGACAAAAATTCCCGTGTCTTCAGTATCTTTGTAAATGGGGAAAATCCTTTCCCAGTTTTTACTGTTGTGGAGGGGAAGTGGAATTCCAGGCGACAGTGACTTTCTCTGCTCTTCCAACACTTGGAGCTGAAGTCTGAGTCCTCTTTTCAGCAGCCAATCATTCCATATGCCTTGCATGGGCTTCTTTCTGTATTTCAGCCATTTTCTGTTCATGTTCAAGTTGCAGCTTGTTTGCTGCCGTCTGCGTTCTAATTGCTTCTGCCATATCAAGTGAGAGGTGCCCCTGCCTTCTGATCACTGGCCATTATCAGATTTTTTCAGTTCTTGCTCTGCGACTTTTTTCTTAAAAGACCACCCCCTCTGTAAACACAATTCTTCAAGGGTCTTTCTGTCAAGATCTTCATACAATCCTTGCTCACTCAGGGTAACTGATTTTTAACCCTTAAACTCTCCAATATCAAAATTAATTTTTGACAAGCATGTGGTTCTGATCCAAAAACCCAACTAACCTATGGTAATGTGTATCTTAACCAGACCACGCCACTGTGACCGGGTTTCCAGGGGAGCAGCTCTGAGGTCACTCAATTAGGGTAAACTGCAAAGAATGGGGCAGACAATCCCCAAAGATGGTGGATATTTCAATACCTAGATTCATCAAGCCAGCACAAAACAGATTTAAACATTTTATTAAGATGATGTTTTAAAAAGTGAACGGTACAGAGTTGAAGCATAGAAGTTTCTTGTTATCAGGGAATAACGTACAGATTATCGAGGGTGAAAGTGAAGTTTGGTTTAGGATCAGATGGCGTAAGGAACACATAATCTGCAATATCCCCGATTGGGGGGGTAAAAGGTTGACAAGTCAAAGTACAGACATTGAGATATGAGCGTATGTTGTTCATAGAATGGCTATGTTCAGGTGTGTTCTACAATCCCTCAGTGGTTACCCAGAAGCCAACAACACAGTTCCCTTAAAGCGACCCGGTTTCAGGCCTCCACCAGACATCCAAGTCAAATATGACAAGTATTACTGAAAATCTTAATCATATAAGAATGTTCTACCAATCCCAAAAGATCAGACACATTACCTCCCAGGTTAATGAATATTCCAGATCTTACCCAAATACATACCTATAGCCAATGCTTATTAACTAAACTAAAATTTATTTAAAAAGAAAAAAAGTATTGGTTAAAAGATCAGTATACATACAGACGTAAGTACAATTCTTGAGATTCAGATTCATAGCAGAGATGGTGAGCTTTGTAGTTACAAAGAGTTCTTTCAGAATTAGTTCATAGGTTATAGTCCAATGTTTATATTCAGGGTGATTCCAGGTTAGGACTGGAGATTTTAGCCTTTTGGCTTAAGCTTCCCCTGCATGAAGCATCAAGCAGATCTGATATAAAAAAAGATCAGAACCCAAGGGTATTTTATACAGTGTCAGGCTCTCTTTGATAGTTCAGCTTCCTTATGCAAACAACAGGCAATCATGGCAACTTTGAAGAGGGTCTATTTCCCAAGCATCACCGGTAATTAGCTACCAAATTAACATAAGGCAATTTATCCATTAGGCAGTCTATCACAAACTCTGAAGAGACATATAGACATTATATCACCCAAGATTCATCTAAATATTAATATTCCCTTTTGATCTCTGAATCAATAGCTATAGTGACAGCCAGGAACCGTCTGTTTACATGGCTAACATTTAACAAGATATGAGTACATACATACAATTAGTATCACCCCTAATTTCTAACAATACAGGTTTGCATTTCAAAGTTCTAGCCTATCTACCATGGAATGGCCCTAATTACCATTCACATACTTTTCTAACATGTCTCTACAGGTTGACTCTGGGTCATTTAGCCTGTAGGATGCTTAACCCTTTCTGGCCATGTGTCACACTTTGTATAAGATTTGTTGCAATTATGTAACAGTGGTAGCAACAATGATTTGCGTGGTCATATTTTAATTAGATAACGTCACAAGGAATCACGCACTACTCCCTAGCAGTGCAGGTACATCGTTTCAGGCACCCAGAAGAGGCAAATCACAGTGGGGCTGGGGTCACCCGAGCCAGTGGCTCCTACCCTGAACCGGGACTTTCTCTTCCCCTGCAAGGAGTGGCTGGGGCTGTGCCAGACCCACCCCCAGAAACTTCCCCCACTTGCAGGAAACTTAGCATCCTCCCCTGCTTCCTGCCCTCATTACTCCTCAACTATGGGGGGAGGGGTCACTGTATGGGGAGCTGCTCCCCCATTCACACAACCCCTGTGCATCCAGACCTCCCATACCCAGACACCCCTGCCAAGCCTCACCGGGTACATCCAGAACACCCTAGCCCTCCATATCCAAACCCCACCCCACTGAACCTCAACCCCTGCATCTGGAGCCCCCCTGCATCCAGACCACCCCCCACTGAACTCCCTGCACTCAAACACCCACCCTGATGCCTCACCCCCTGCACCACCCTGAGCCCCCAAATCCATATGCCCATGCCACTGACCCCCAACTAGCTGCACCCAGACCCCCACCCCACCAAGTCCCACTCCCACAGCACCCAGATCCGTCCCCACTGAGACCCACACATGCAGACTCCTCCACTGAGCCCCAACCACCTTCACCTGGAAGTCCCTGCAAAGTCCCAGCACCCCTGTACCTGGAAACCCACCTCCACAATGAGCCTCTGTGCATCCAGATCCCCCCACACCTAGACCCATCACTGAGCTCCCTGCACCCAGATTGTCCCACACAGAATCCTCTCACCCCACACCTGGATCGCCCCACACACACTGAGCCCCTCCACACTTGGATGCTGCCTAGTTGAGCCTGCCTGCCCCACACCTGGTGAGCCTGGCGCAGAAGGGCAGGGTCAAGAGTGTTTCTGGGACAGACCCAGGCCTTATGCTGTGCCAGGTTTGGGTGCAGCCTCACCGCTGAGTCTGTGTCCTGGGGTGGAGGACTGTAGGGTGATTCCCACCTTCATGCAGCCAGTGACCTGTGCTCCGCACTGCCATGCCGGAGCCTCTGCATTTATTTATTGACAAATGAAACTTTAAAAATATTTTAAAATTTTGCATTTTTTGGCACAGAATGCCCTCAGGAGTAAAAGGTATTGCAGGCCAAAACTGATGCATATGGGCAGAACTGCAGAGACAAATTTATAGAATGCATAGGCCCATTAGTCTTCTGTCTTAATTTAACACAATTCACACAAGCAAATCTAAGGTTCCCCACATATCTATTTTTATTTTTTATTTTTTTTAAAGAGCGATGTCTGTGTTAAAGCAAGATTTAGTGACCTGAAAGTCCTGCAATGAAGTAACTGCCAAAATCAAAAGAACTGAATCCAATATCTGCAACTTTGGGTTAGATGCAGCTGCGCCATTGTAGTGCATCTGGTGAAGGGGCTCTCCTGTTGGCATAATAAAACCACCTCAGGGAGAGGCGGCAGCTATATCAACAAGAGAAGCTCTCCTGCCGACATAGCGCTTTCCACACCGGCACTTAGGTCGGCGTAACTTATGTTGCTCAGGGGGGTGGCTTATTCACTCTCCTGAGCAACATAAGTTATACTCACATGGCTTGTCTACACTACAGGTTCTTTAATTATTTTGATGGCTATTAATAGCATGACTTATTCAAAACTGAAAAGTCATGTACCATAACACATTAGCATTAAAGAACCTGTGAACTCCAGTTAAACAGGCCTGATAAAGCTATTTCAATCTATCCAGGAATACCAAGATTCTGAGTGCCCTACAAAATTGCACAAATTCATCAGTAGGGCCCTACCAAATTCATGGCCATGAAAAACGTGTCACGTACTATGAAATCTCATCTTTTGTGTGCTTTTACCCTATATTGTAAAGATTTCATGGGGGAGACCAGCGTTTCTCAAATTGGAGGTCCTGACCCAAAAGAGAGTTGCAGGAGGGTCACAAGGTTATTGGGGGGGGGGGTGTCACAGTATTGCCACCCTTACTTCTGCGCTGTGACTGGAGAGTGGTGGCTGCTGACTGAGGGCCTAGCTCTGCAGGCAGCAGCACAGAAGTAAGGGTGTCAATACCATACCATGCCATCCTTACTTCTGTGCTGCTGCTGATGGCAGCTCTGCCTTCAGAGCTGGGCTCCTGGCTAGCAGCTGCCACTCTCCAGCTGCCCACCTCTGAAGGCAGCGCTGCCACCAGAAACAGCACAGAAGTAAGGATGGCAGTACCACAACCCCCCCTACTATAACCTTACGATCCTCCCACAACTCCTTTTTTGGTCAGAACCCCTACAATTACAACACCGTGAAATTTCAGATTTAAATAGTTGAAATAATGAAATTTACAATTTTTTTAATCCCAAGACCATGAAATTGATTAAAATGGATCGTGAATTTGGTAGGGCCGTATTCATCAGGTGGTTTAATCATAGGTTCTCAGCTTTTTTGCTTTCCCCCCATCCCTCCATCTGCAATTTGGTAGGCAATTTTCTATTGCAGTAGCAGAGGGTTTAATCAGGATCAGCTCTCTCACACTAGGTGATGTATAACACAAAGGAAGATGTGCTCCCTGCACTTTTCATGGGAAAGAAATAGGATGAAATGTGAAACCTGAAACCAGTAAGACTTGTGATATTCTTAACTCTTGTGGAAGGAAACTATATAGCCATGGTCAGCCTCCAAGGAAGACATCCCTTACTTTCACTGGTCTCAAACTGTGTCATCAATCTTCCATTGTTTCTGAATGTGGACTATAGTAAGCCATGGTTGTGGAAGGAGATCTCCAAAACCATCAATAGCTGTGGCTTAGGCTATCAAGGTGATAGAGTATTTTAAACATTAACCACGTAATTCAATGGGGAACCATCAGAGGCCTAACCCAGAATTCAACCAAAGGGATATGCTTGTGACTATGTAATGCTAAGCAGACAGGTTACTATGAGCTGAAACTTTTTAAGAGTATGTGTTTTCATTTCCAGATTCCAAGTGTTGCAATAATTAACCCCAAAGGTCAAAAAAAAATACATGCATGGAACACTGTGATTAACTCTGCATCTGTCAGAATGCAGTGTAGATCACCTGACCAGGCTGTGCACTGATTTAATAACTGGAACAGGGGAGAGGAACTCAGATGCCTCTGTTTATAATTTAAGTTGTTGGAAACATTTAAAGAGCTTAGCCCTCTTCTCTCCTGTATCACTCCCCCATCTTATCCTGGTTTATCTTAAACCCGTTGATCTTTAAGCATGTGCTGATCTCACTCAGGCATTTGGAAAAACTGGGAAATGATACTATACATTTGACTTGAAAGAGATGGAGAGCTAAGTGTCATCTAGTTACCACTGGCTACGGCACACAACCTCTTCCAGTGGTTTAACAAATATATATTTGATAGGGAAACTTCCACAGAAAAAGGGAAGTCATAGCATTCCCAATAAAGATATAAAACACATGTAGGCCCTTCATAGTTTTTGGAAAATACAGAAAAAGTGCCATTCTACATCAGTGCCATTCTAAATCAGGAACATTTTGGAAGGCTATTTTCAACATGTGGATGGGACATTCCTGTCTTAAGTCAAGTCATTGCCATTTCAGACTCTGCAAAAAACGTATTTGTCCATTGAATATATGATAAATAGTTTTCTTGTTTGCAAACATGAGAAGTTCCTGCATTTTTCAATACACTCCTTGCATTTTATATACACAGAGATACAGACACAGAGGATGCAAGCAGAAAGTGAAACTATTCAATCATGCCTGTACATGTGTATAAGAACACTTCTCCACGAGCAGCAGTTTAAACTAACAAAGACGACAAAAGCCCAGAAGAGTCTGAGCTGTTGCTGCAGAATTGACAATGAGCATTGTTGTGCAGGAGTACAGGCACAAAGTTACTCCTCTCCCTCACATACACTTTGCTTGAAAAAAGGGGAGGAAAAAATGTAAAATGGAAAGGGGAAATGAGATAGCGATAGCCACAGACTCAAATTTGAGTGTTTTACTCACTTAACAGACTCATACCTATTAGAATCTGTCTGGGCATACAGGCTTCAAAAAATATTTTTCTTCAATATGTGAAAACATATCTTTGTCAGTATCTGAATAATCTCCCAACTCAACATATCACAACTGTGCATTAAATAAGACTATAATTGGGACAGTATTTGTAAGTACTTCAATTTAATTTGTGTCTGTGGTAAGGAATCTTTCCCACATTTTCCAATGGAGTAAAAGTAGTTCTCACAAAATGAAGTAAACAACAGAACTTGAGAGAGAGGCAATTCACCTATTGCTTTTATTTCCAATGGCATTTCTGTTTTCCCTACCTCCTCTCCAGTTTGAGAGTTCCCAGAAGAGGATGATCATGCCTGTGCTCATGTACACTAGCTCTCTCCCACTGTGAGAGCACAGCAGTTTGGAACAGACTAGACTCATACAATTCTAGCAACTTTCAAATTGCTGCTTTCAGTATCATGGAGAAAGTGTTACTGTACAGGACCATAAGCATAAATGAACAGAGTAACGATTTGGCCATTTACACGAGGAGGGAAAGCATGATGTTACCATGATCCAAACCTAATTTAAACCCTTATTTTTTCAAACAGAGTTGCTAACTTTGAGGAAAAAATGTAAGAGGTTTTTTTTAACTGTATATAACCCACTAAAACTATATTAATGGTCCTTACACTAAGAAAACATTTTCTTACACCTTGTCAACTGTCTGAAATGGGCCATCTTGATTATCACTACAAAAGTTTTTTTTCTCCTGCTGATAATAGCTCATCTTAATTAATTAGCCTCTTAGAGTTGATATGGCAACTTCCACCTTTTCATGTACTATATGTTCCACTCTATGGATCTGATGAAGTGGGCTGTAGCCCACGAAAGCTTATGCTCAAATAAATTTGCTAGTCTCTAAGGTGCCACAAGTAGTCCTGTTCTTTTTGTCTCATTTTAGTAGTTCTCACACATGGGATAGCCGCCACACTTTATTTATTTCAATTTAAGTGTATATACACAACAGCTTTAAGCACTTGTGCACCATCATACAAAAGATCCATAAAAGTTTCAAAATAGAACCCAAGTCAAATTCACTATCGCTAAAACTAAACCAAACTAACCAGCCAGACCATTAAAAACCACACTCGTGTCAAACCTTACTTCTCCAAAAGCCAAAGAAATCAGATGTATATTGCAGCACAAGGCATGTGACAAAATGTTCACAATGCTTTGAATCTGTTAACTGTGATATAATTACCTTAAAGTGGAAAATGGTTCAAAAGCACCAAAGTGACTTAGGAGCCTAAGACCCATTTTCAAAAGTGACATAGGCACTTTGAAAGCCAATGGGATTTAGACTCCTAATTCATTCAAGCACTTTTTAACATATTACCCCATAACCTGACTACACTGTAATGCTGTCAGATACAGGGGGGAGGTTTTGAAGATGCTAAAGGACAAACATCACGAAGCTAAATTTCTTCCAGTTACCTACCAGACCCATTTTATGGTAAAAGGCCAGATTATGCCAGGCCATTATATATTTGCAAGATGGGGATGGTGCAAGTGGCTTCCCCAACTTGTTCCATGGCACAATTGCAGTTCCTTGAGTGCAGTTACTGCTCCATCCAGCACCTCTTGATGCACAACTCACCCAAAAGGGAGAAGAGGTGCAGCCATTCCTATCCTAATCACCCTTCTTTTGCATCAGCATACAGAGATAAATTTAAGGGACAGAACAACAGATCCATTCCCCTGTGCCCTCCATGAGCTCCCTCTATGGCAGGTGTGGGCAAACTTTTTGGCCTGAGGGCCACATCGGGGTTCCGAAACTGTATGAAGAGCCAGGTAGGGAAGGCTGTGCAGCCCCAGACAGCCTGACCCCCATCCCCATCCTCCCTGTGACTGCACCCCTCAGAACCTCTGACCCATCCAATGCCCCCTGCTCCTTGTCCCCTGACGGCCCCCTCCCGGGACCCCCCCGACCCAACTGTCCCTCCAGGATCCTGCCCTGTATCCAATCCCCCCTGCTCCCTATCCACACCGCCACCCCCTGACAGGCTCTCCGGGACTCCCACGCCTGTCCAACCTCCCCGTTCCCCGTCCCCTGACTGCCCCCCACCAGAACGTCTGCCCCATCCAACCACCTCCTGCTTTATAATTTAAAACAAAACAACCCCCCCCTGTTCCCCACCCCCTTACCATTCCACTCAGACTGGCAGCAGGACTGGCAGTGGCGCCGCCCGGCCAGAGCCACCCACACTGCTGCGCTGCCCGGCAGGAGCTCGCAGCCCCACCGCCCAGAGTGCTGGCGGCACGGCGAGCTGTGGGGGATGGGGGACAGCAGGAAAGGGGCCTGGGACTAGCTTCCCCAGCCAGGAGCTCAAGGGCCAGGCAGGACGGTCTCGTGGGCCGGATGTGGCCAGTGGGCTGTAGTTTGCCCACCTCTGCTCTATGGTAATATGGCTCCATGCTACTTAATGTGGGTAAGAGGTTAAAAGCCACAACTGGAGTCCAAATTATGCTGGTAATTTTTTTCAATACTACAAGATTAAAAGCATGCCTACTCAAGAAAGTTGCACAAGTATAATTTAACATGTGAATTTAAACTGATAGTTCAGCTGGTGCTAAAGGTTATATGGACAAACATATTCTGGTGTAAAAGTAGCTTATTTCAATTTAATTAAACCTGTTCCTAATTGAACTTAGCTAAGAGTGGTCACACAGCCTTTTGCCTTGGTTCAACAATATCAGTTTAAAAACCAATTCAGATTATACTGGTAAAGAAGCTCTTAGCTATCAAAGCAAAATGAGAAAACGTAGTTGCCAAATTTTGTACATGGAAAAGAGCACCATCTTAGTAAGTTAAGAGCACTTTTGACTTTAAAACAAACTATGTAGTAAGTTATTTGGAATTTTTATTTTATTTTATAAATGTTTGCTTTTGTTATGGGCAGATTACCAACAAAGAGGTTTGTTGCAGACTTTCTTTTGGATCATTTGACCCTCAAATGCTATATGTGTTATGACATCAGGATATGTTAGGAGGATAAATACATGGTGGTAAACCTCAACACACACATGCATGCAAAACCCCAGCTATCTTATGAAATACACAAGCTATCATGATCATAGGCTAGTAATTTATCTTGGATTGTGTTGTTTTATAGCCACTGTACATTTAAATTATAAATGCATGATGGTCATGAAGGTAAGTTCCAGCTATTATATCACCAACAGAACAAGAATGGAGTTAACCACAGACAACTTACAATACTCATCAGGAGACAAGATTGTTACTGTTTTTGTCATTGTTTGCTTCTTTCTGAAATATGATAGAAATCTATGTACAGAGAACCTTGTCAATGATAAACACACAGTTCTTTAAATTGGCTTTTGTTGTATTCAAGTTTTCAATACTAGTGTTCTGCTACAGTTTTAGGATAGTGAATTTTTCTGCATGCCAGAGGGAACAGAAAATGTGAACAAGCCATGTCATACTGATGTCAGAGAACATTAAGATATAAGTAGAGTTAGTGTGCAAGTGTGGTTTAGATTTATATTGGAATTAACCTAGAAGAACTAATATATCTAGGGTTACCAGATGTCCCATTTTTAAAGGGACAGTCCTGTTTTCTGGGACTTTTTCTTCTATAGGCATCTATTACCCCCCACCTCCTGTCCCGTTTTTTCACAGTTACTATCTGGTCACCCTAAATATACCTAATTTAGTTGGTATATATTATACATATTTTGTGCAAGATCGGAAGACCATGGATCTCTTGTTCTGAGTCCTCACACCCAACAGGCAGAACATATCACTGTAAAGAACCGGATTTGATTTTGACCAGACACTTAGCTCATATATATATTACAGAGCTAAATCCTGTAAGAAAGGATGAATTTATTAGTGCAGCTTCCCTAATCATTAGCAGATCAGCATTACTTTTTATATTATATATAAATCCTATAATCTTGAATGTTCAAATATTGGCCATGGAGTTAATTAGTGAAACATTTAAAAATAGTTAAGACTCTCTACATGTAAAAGTGAGCATATTTTACCTTTCACATATATTTATGAATTTCCTTGCTTTTATTGGGTTTTAATTTTAACTTTTTAAATGCAAACTTTGGGGATAATTTTATTTGCTAGATTAAAACAGATAGTATGAAGTGCCTTCTATAAATACAGCTATAAAATCTATTTTATTTTCTAAAATAGAACCAGCAGAATAAAGATTTAGGACCAGAGACACAGTCCCAACACCCAGACTGAATAGCTAGATCAAGTCAGCACTGGGCCGATGGAGAAGAAATCTTCTCTCCCAAATTCAAAGAACTGCTCCTTGAAGGCTACTTCAGCCTACAGGGTGAGTCTAGAAAGATCCACATCGAAATGGCCCAGCCCTGCCCCAACCCAATCCAGAGACGCTCCACCTATCTCACATGTGTGTTGCTATGCAGACAGCTTGTGCAGAGTGATTCACATCATCCCATATCTTATACTCATAGTCTTGGCCCTTATTGCAATCAGACATTTATAACACACTTTTTTTACCACAGGATCTAGGCAGTACCACTGTTCTATGTGTGGCCATTGTGAACATGAGCCAGGTCCTTCTGCTACAAAAGCATTAGGAACAGCCAAAAGTCCTCATGCAAATTAAAAAAAAAAAAAAAAGGCACCAAATATATTGCAGACTAAATTACAAGATATTATATATCTTAATTAAGCCGAGAAAAAAAAAAATCCAGAAATCAAGCCCAAGAGACTCACATTTTCAGGAGGCACTAATTTGAATGAACTATAACTAATTTAGATTTCTTTTTTGTTTCTTTTTCATGATACTCTTTATTACTCTGTAAAAGAAAAAGTGACTCCATCGGATTTTACAAGTTCTATTCTACTTAGAGGAAATGAAAATTACCCCACATGCACAGCAACTTTTAACATGATATAAATGTACTGCACATACATGTTTAAGGCAAAACAGTTATCCTACATCAAGGACCAAGAGCCACTTTAGAGCTTTCAGAAATGTTTAATTATGCAAGTGTGCGAATGTATCAAACTTTTTTGACTGAACTTCTGCAAATGTAAAATTTCTAAAGATGCGTATGCCAAGTTTTAATTAAGAGTAAACGTTTACAAACAAGCACAAGTTTATAAGAGAAAGGCTGAAAATCACAGCTACACAAATGGTGTAACAGTAATTTATCCCTTCCAAAGGAAGTGTAGTGATTATTAATCCTGGTTCAATAATGTTGTATTATGTGTTTCAACATGTATGTAGAACTAATTTAATAGCTTAAAACATAATATTTACATTTAAAGTCTGAATTCTTGGTAGGAAAAAAGGAGGAACTCTCTCATCTAGTGTTGCAACATAATCAGATTGTGAAAGATATAGTATTCAGTATTATATGATTTAAGCAATTTGGGAACATAGGTATTCTACAACAATTCTACTTCTTTGTTCTTAACTAGGGGACATTCTCTATTTTGTGGTTAAAAAAGTGTAAAAGCGAGATGTTAGAAAAATGTGCCCAAAAGGTGGACCTCAGATGTACCATCCCATCCAGTTGGGAGAAAAAATAAGTTTTGAAATAATTGACAGTGACCACGACTACAAACTTCCACTGAAGAACAAACAAAAAAAATGCATACCATGTGGGAAAAGACACAGAGCACTGCGCTACTGAATCTGTAAGAGAGAGCTACAGGACACAAACATGCAAAAAAACTTTTTTGCATCTCTCTTGGTTTGATATGAAAGCCATGCACACCCACCTTTTAATGCATGTATCAGTGGTGTTCAATCTTTTCACCTGGAGGACCTAATGTTATTTCACAAAGGTCACGGGGCTATTTTGGGGCAGACTGTCAGTCCTGCGCTGCTCAGGCAAAGCAAAAGGGAGAAGAAGCCACCTGCTAGTTCCCTGCTGGAATTCCTCTAGTATGCAAGAACCCCAATATGCATAGAGTTGTTATAGCCTGCTCCTACACCTCTCTCCCAGCAGACCACGTCACAGGGGAATGCTGGAGGCTGTAAGAAAGAATGGTATGGGCATTTGGCACATAGTCCTTTGGGGACTACAGCCAGCTGACACAGCACAAGCTGGAGCAGCCCCAGACTGCTTTAACCTGCACCAGGGCTTGGACAGAGACTCAAGCTGCACTGAGTGATTGCTGGTTCTTAGTGTGTCCTCTTATTCCCCTTTTGAAGACTGCCATGGGTGGCTACGTGAGAAGGGAAGCCATCCTTTGCTAAGTACTTACCTAGGCGGAGGCTTCCGTCCTGCTCTCTACTACTTCCCACTCCTGTGTTGCAACAGGTGAGAGGGTCACATCAGAGCTGTTCTTGGCACAACAGTGGGAGGTAGTGCCCACTATCTCCTACTAGTGATTATAAAAATAACAGGGCATGATCCAAGGATCTCATTTCAATTGAAAATATTTTTTTTCTTTTAACATAGTTGCCACTGAGGGCCACAATTTAGAGCCTACAGGACCACAAGTGGGCCCCTAGGCAACAGGTTGTACACGTTACTGCCAATATGCTTTGGCAACCACTATGATATTTAGGTTTTGCCACAGAAATTTCTGATAATAGCAAGTTAATACTACACAGAACACCATTATCTTACGGTTTCCTTATATTCGTTTATATTTTTTAGGATCTCATTGCTAAGTACTTTAATTTTTCTCCTGACTACTCTTGTTTCTTCAAAACACACCTCCTTCTTTACAGCATGCAATTTCTGTACAGGGCCATTTTTGTGCTGTGAATTGGTATGGCATAACATTAAGCGGGTGGTTTTGAATTTTTGGCAAGATTTTGAGGCAAGTTTTGCAGTAAGTTACTATTCTTTTCAGTGCACACGTAATGGGGGTATGTATCTCCCCTATATTTCGAACCTTTCCCAGCGCGAACGTAAGATTTCTTGCAACTATAATAATCTATTATTTGACTGATTTGCTAAAGAAATACAGTAACAATAATGTACCACTATACTTTCTTTCAGCTTTAATACTTCAGCATTAAAGTTAGTAAACTTAATGAGCTACTTATACTCAGAAAATTATACTGAAGAAATTCCAACCTTCAGGAAGCTACCTCTACCTCTTATCACTCTACAGTGACATACAGAAAGATTTAAATCTGAGAAAAACATACTTTCCTAAAGTATAAAAAAAATTAATGCAATGATTATGGCAAATTCCAAGAAAGTTAATCATGATACCCCATTAGTAACAATATTGTATAAATAGCACAGACAAGTTAAAGATCACATTGGCCTCAATGGTGTAGGTCCAGACTGTAAAGTGACAACATAAAAAAAAACAAACAAACAAAAAACACCTTCTTACTTAACAGATCTGTTCCCTTGTGTATTCAAAGTTATGACGGCTGAATGTGGTGACTAAATATTTTACTGTATTTTAATCACATTGGCCTTGCTAAGCAAATACAGCTATAACTGTGTAGAGGATTTTATTCCATTTTAGTAAACAATTTTGTTGATGTATATGTTCTAGTCAGTTACACCTGTGTGAACCTACTGAAAGCAATGAGTTTTCACAAGCATCCCTGGGTGCATAATCTGAGAATGAAGCCACAAGGGTGAAACTGAGAACTTAATATGCCCTTCAGAATTTTTATCAGTCACAATGATACACAAGAGAAAGAATCCAAATAGCCTGGATTCTGATAGCATTCTTGCAGCATTTGAAATCAGAATGCCTTTTTTTTTTAAATTTGAAAACTGAGCATGTCTGATCTGGAAATCACTGACACAAACATGAATACCCCATACCATTTTTTACAGAGTGACTTTTCAGAATGAAAGCACATTTATACTTTTAATTTTTACTAATCACAAAACAACAGTATAGGAACTACACTTTTCATTATTTTTACTTAAACTGACATAGTTAGGCTGCTTTAAGACATTAATATTAAAAGAATTATTTTGGATTTAATTGTGTTATACAAATAGGTATTTTAATGAAACATATACTTAACACTTCTGAAACCTAATGATTCCACATGTGAAATCAGCATATTTTAAAATTTAATGCAAAGCCATTTGTTCTCCTCTCCAACACTCTCTTCAAATTTAGGCCCCAGACCCAACAATGAAGCCAAGCTGATGACCTTCAACTTCAGTGGATCTCCAGGAAGACATAAAAGGTCCATCTACATAGACGTTATGGCTAATCACTTGCCAAGTATGGTTTAAAACCTGTTTATTCCCATGACACTGTATGCTTAGTTTAAGTCTGGAAAAAGTATTTATGGCAGGTGTAAAATAAACATGTTAAATATATTTTAATATAGAACATTCATGTTTTTACATTTTTGTATTAAATGTTACTACCTACACAATGGCAATAGATGAAGTAGAATATTTTCCAAGTTGCAGTCTGAAGATTAATTGTGTGAAAATTGAGCTGTTTATCTTGTTATATTATGGTGGCTTGTTTGAGCAGCAGTTTGAAAGCATTATAAACAAATTAATTATAACAGTAATACAATTTCTTTATTGTTAAATTTAAAATTGCTAATTTCAGCACATAGCACTAGGGTACTTCCAACCAGGCTCCAGATACCTTTTTAACTGGATACTCGGAGTACAGATTAAGGGCCCACTGCTCAAACCCTTATACAACTAGTCTTTATTCACAAGTATCCCCACTGACTTCAACAGGCTTCTCACATGAGAAAGTTGGCAGGAACAGACTCTTAGTATTATGTGGAGGTCATGACTAAAATTTTGTTTAGCTTGCTACTTTATGATAGCTTGTTTAAGTGGCAGTACTTGAGAACATGTTATATTCACACAAATGTATATTTTATATATATACTGTTAATAATGTTTTCAAAGCATTGACATCCAAACAAGTCACCAAAATATAGTAGTCAACATATTCAACCACTTGTGTATTAAATCATAATTATTTTATATTTATTATACACAAAACTACATTACAAATTATTAAAGGTTGCAAAGTCAAGCACTCAAAAAGGTAGGAAATGCCAGAATTCAGGATGTCTGCACATAATTAGAGGCAGAGGTAACAGAAAAACCTACTGTTAAGGTTAGCTAACACTTTAAACACCATGTTTTCAGCTCACGTATAACTCTGTCAAACTTTAATCATTTGGGCTGAAATGTGTCATACCAGGTGCATGCCTCATGCTAATTTTTTGAAGTCTCTGTTTTTGAAAATTAGGCGAGAGAAAAATAGGTGTCCTCAATATTTTTTTTTAAAAAAGGAATCCTTATAACCATATTACTGAGATGCTATAGCACCTCCATCCTTTGAAACAGGGTCTTGACATTTGGCGGGGATCATCCTGGGGTTAGAGAGGTACTTCTTTGCTGTCCCTATAAAAAGCCTCCCAAATTTGGCTGAGTTCTAAGTCTCTGAAAATTACTTTACATGTGCTCACTAGAATTTTGTTAAGAGTCTGGCATCAAAATTCTCTAAACATTCAGTTTGTGCTGGACATGCTCCAGCTTAGCAGTGCAGGGACTAAACAAGTCTTTTCTTCAGTTGCTCCTCCTACCTGTCAGGCCTGCTGTGGCACTCAGCACTTTACTGTGCTCTCAAGTTTCCCTGGTGGCATACAGGCAGTACAGGAGAAGCCACGCACCTCAAATGCAGTGGGGGTGAGGAATACAGGCAGGGGGAGGGTTACAAGAGTTTGTAACTATTAGACGACACTCAACTTTGAATCTTAGAATGTAACCCAGAATTTCTGAGACCCAGCATTCCTCTGCTGTCTAGCAAATATGTACACTGGTGAACATACGGCAACAGCCTCCTACTGCTACCTATTACTCTGTAAGCTCAAGTGGTAGAAGTCTGTGCTGTAGATCTAAAAATACCAACCTTACCAGGGACCCACATGAGGAGGGTTAATACAGTTCCACATGATGGAATTTGTTTTTTCAATTTGCTATTTTAAAAACCTAAACCTACATATGAAAACCATGTTAGAGGAAAATTGAGGGTACAAAGCCAAGCAGTCAAATGTTAGGAAATGCCAGAATTAAGGTTGTCCATGCAATTGTAATTTGGCCCCCTTTTTTGTGCAGTATGACAAAGTAATTACATGATCACATACATTTTTCCTCCACAAGATCATGCCTCATTCAGTGCACATGGTAAATGGTGCTCAGGGAATGAATTACGCTGTTGTCTGAATAGGATCTTAGCCTCACTTGCTGCAGAAGTTGAAGGTTTCTAGTTAATGAGGAAGAGAACTGTAGAAACTGAAAGGACAGTCTCAGCATTAAGGCGGTAGTATGCCACCCTGAAGAACTGGATTCCATCCTTCTTTCTGCTATAGAGTTCCTATTTGATGCTGGGCAAGTCACTTAAACCAAAGTTTTCATAGGTGGCCACTAACTGAGTGTTCATCACTTTTTGGGTGCCCAACATTGGGACACCCTAAACCTGATTTGCAGAAGTGCTAAGCACTCACAGGTACAAGTAAAGTCAAAGGGAGCTGTGCTTTGAAAATATTAAGTAGTACAGAAATACTAAGTACTCAGAAAAATCAGACCTTATGCACCATAAATTGGACATCCAAGATTTATGGACACTGTCTACAATTTTGACCTTAATCCCCATCTGTAAAATGGGGGTAATCATAGAAGCATAGAAAAGTTGGGCTGAAGGGACCTCAACAGGTCATCTAGTCCATATGACTGCACTGAGGCGAGAGGCAAGACAAGTAATCATACCATATTACCTCACTGGAACGTAATGAGGATAAATTATTTCAGATTTGTGAACCACCCAGATACTTCAATGGTAAGCACTACAGAAAGCCCATGAGGAAATTAATAATTCTGTATTCAGTGCAGAATTTGGATGGTGTGTGGTAAATAAGCCATAGGGCCACACATTGAATGATCATGATAAAAATAAATTATGAATAGGTAGCAAGTCAGTGAGCACTGTCCATCCTGAGCACTGAATGAGTGCTGTGAAAAATAGCAGTATGTGATTATGTAACTAAAGAGAACAGCATACACACAAAGGGGCTGAATTAAGGTTGCACTGCAACTTTAATTCTGGCATTTCCTAATTTTTGAGTCCTTTACTTTGCACTCTTACTATTCTTTTAACAGCTTTTGTACATGATGTGTATATATATGGACTAGAGTTTGAATAAAATGTTTCACATCAATGCCTAGCAATACTATTTTGCAAAAACTATAGAGACTTACCCATATTTGTAAAGCACTTTGAGACCAATGGATGAAAAGGGGGAAAATTCTATCACTGAGAAACAACAGGTAACACTGATTTATCTCAAATACTAATAGCAATATGATGAAACATTTCTAGATTTTTTTTAATTGAAGGCAAAAAATACTTTGTATTAAAATCTTTCAAGTTTAACATGGAAGAAATGAATATTGAAGAATTGTTCTTTTCTTTATAGTTTGTTTCAGGTGAATTGTAATCTTCACGTTCTCTCTCTGTGCACTATCAATGATTATATTTAATTCAACTGAAATTCCTGTTAATTTTATATGTACATTTAGGCCAAAATCCTCTCCACTACTACCAGGGTTTTCTGTGGTGGATAATGGGGCAGGAAGCAAGAGAACTGTAGGTTCTCTCCATAGCCTCTGCCAAACTCCCTCAAGTTCTACACCCCTAACTCTCTCACCTTTGTGAAGTAGACCTGCACCACTTCCAACATAAGAGGGCCCTTTGCACCCACTTAGGGTGAGGGTCTGGATTTGCCCCTTAAAGCAGATTCTGCCTATAAGTGTAAAGGAAATAAAAAGATGCAAATTTAAATAAATGGAGCAGTAAGTCCTCAGTACAGTCCTTTAATAATTATCTTTTTAAAAGGGTTTCTCTCTAATTAAAAAAAGGTCATCTTTTACACAGAGTGTCTCCACAGAGAATCCATATCAACAATAGCCTTGAAGATGTCGCCACATAATTGGACTTTTATGATTATATGATCATTCAAATCAGAAACTAACCTGAATAGCAAATTTTCTAAGAAATGGAAAAAGCAAGATTCAAAAGAAGCAGCACCAAATTAAAATGGCCAGTTCTATCCCCCATTAAATGCAACAGGATTTTTTTGTTTTTTGTGGTACCGTATTCTGAGAAACAAAATAGCTATTCTAATATAGGCTAGTCTTTCCCCTCCCCCAACCTAAATTGGAAGTCATCACACCAGAGACTATCCATAAGTACTGAATACATGTACACACACAGAGCATATAGTCCAACAACAGTTTCTAGCAACAGACTATTTAGCTGAATTCTTAATTTCAAGATTTAAGAAATTTCTTCTCTACTTCTAGATACTGAGGCTGCACAATTTAGTTTCTCTTTCTGAAAGAATTACTGATTTTTCACTAAAATGTTTTGGTTTCTGGAATGGCTTTCATGAACTAAATTTTAATATAAAATCAATATTATGACTTTTGTATTACTACATATGTTTGGCACACATAAAAGCATCACATTTAACAGCTTAAGACACTGAAAACTGCAATAGAACACCTTATTTCAATCCCTAGCTGAAACCATTCCCTGGTTTAACTGGCATCTCTTTCACCTATTACTCTTCAAAGTATTTTATATATAAGTGCAAGAGTATCCAGAGTGCTCAATCAGCGTCAAGCTGCCTTGTCCTAATTATCATACAACAAAAACAAACAATACAATCCCTGACCCAAAGAAATTACAGTCTAAGGCCTTGATTCTTCAGTTAGATCACAGAGTGCCAATGAAGTCAATAGGGTTCCTCATAGTGCAAGAGTCACTCCATGTGTCCAACTGCAGGATTAGGGCCTAAAATTGATTGTACTGGCAGATTTATGATTCTGAGTTTTGTTTTACTTTCACAAATAAGAGAAGCATATTGTTGTTACCTTTTAAAAATGTTTAAAATGTTTGAAGTTAAAGATATACCTTCATCCTGAAACCCAGGTTATTTTAAAAAAAAATGTAAAGCAACTTCAGGAAATACATCTTTGCCTGAGTCCTCTTGCCAATTTTTGTGGGACTCAAATTGTGTAAAAAAAAAAAAAAAAAAAAACACAAACCAAACCACATAAATAGGAGGAGGAACAAAGTGACTATACATGGAAAAACAAACAACAACATACACAAAGTGCTGTCAAATGTACAAAATAAACTGAAAAATGTTTTTCTCTCTGTTCTCTTTCAGTTACAACTAACACACCTAAGATTTCTTTAACACTAATAAATAAAAATCACTTGTCTGACTTTTAAAAGTTATGCTCTTAACATAGTTATTTAAGTAAATTACTGTTCCCATTTTTTAAGAAATTTTCTTCTTGGACACATAGCTGTTCTGACAAATGGAAGTACAGTTTCTTATGCTTGGGGGAAAATAGGCATGAAAATTAAATACTTCTGGTTTTCCACTATTTTTAAAATTTGATTTTCAAAATGTTAACTAAAAATTAACGTCTCCCAGTAAAGTGTAAAGTACTTTTAATTTCCAGATAAAATATTTTTGAGTTTGAGAAAATATATCACCAAGTAGCCCATGATGACCTTAATAATTCAAAATTAAACACATTGCATATCACTAGAAGTGTGATTTTTTTTAAAAAAAATCATAAATACAGTGTCTGCAATTTACAGGTTTGTTTATAAACATGTTTTTCATTTTCCATATATATGAATTTTATCCAGAAACATGTATGTTTTGGGATTTTAAAAACAAGCAGTAAACCGTGTCAGAAGAAAAACTTGACAGGAACTATATAGCAGCTCAATTCCTACTCATATCTTGCATGTTTCAAGTCAATTGCCTTATTTAATTTAAATTACTGAAATTAAAGTGTATAAATCAAACAAGTCCATTAGCAATCATCTAACCGAAACTAATTTTCCCTTGTTCCAGAGACTCGTTCTTTAAAAATGACGAGAGAAACCCTAGGGCCAATGTCGCTTCCTGATGATGAAAATTACCCAAGTACAACAGTTTTTGTACAGTCCTTTCTTTCCTGTAAACTAGAGCTACGTCGGCCTCCACACCCTCTATGGCCCAAAAGAAAACAGCAATTCAGTTACACACAGAGATAGGACAATTCGAAACAACTTGCAGCTCTCTCTACAATTCATAAAGTTTAAAAATAAAAATTGCTTTATCAAAGTGTAAATGGTTCCTCTCCACGCATGTAGGCCTGAGGCCCTGTTGCAAACAGTGTCTCTCACAGGACCAGGCAGCACAAAGACAGGAATGGGAGATTAGTGGGAGGGAGGGAGGCCGGGATTGGGGCTCAGCAGGATCTTCAGGCTTTTTAAAATTCAAACTGCTCCCTGACCAATACAAATCACGGACACGCTACTGACTACTACATGGATTTACAGCATTAAAAACACGCCTTCTATGTGACAGCTATATTAACTTCAATCTTTTAAACATGTATTAGGACACTGAGAGGCAAGTTAGCAAGGCTGAGCAGAAAGATTCTGAACACAATACAAAAAGTTACTTTTAAAGACACATTAACCACTTAATGTTACAAGAGATCTCCCTGAACAAGAAAACATACTACAATATAGTGAAAGTTTATTGTGCAATATTGCTACATTTTAACTACTTGAACATTTCCTTTCAATATTAAATATGAAACTTAGTATCAAAACAGCCTGATCAGAGCAAATTTTCACCAATGATGCAGCTTTAGTGGAAGTATTTTACTGGTTACCAGCGGGTACTTTAAATTTACCAGTTTTTTCAACAGCATTCTCAACTCCACTACATATTAGTCCAAGGTTTACTTTACTATAAATGACTTACACCATTTACAGACACTTTCTGTTAAGATGACACCTAGTTACCCTGTCAAACATCATGGACACAAACAGCCAATAACAATTCCGGGACCTCAAAATGATCTGACCTGACAAGAAAAGTTAGCTCTTATTTTAATTCAATTTAAATCCCACATTCTTAGGGTAAAATCCCAGTTTTACCTTGATCCCTGAAATGTCATATTTATCACTCTGTGCACAACCCCTGCCCATTTGTTCACAAGTTATTAGAAAGCATAAAACAATATTTTTGTGTATTACTTATTCATGGAATATATATAATCTCTACGTTATACATTATATTGATAACCGACATGATACTCCATGAATATTTCCTGGGGTCTCCAGGTGTTCATGGTGTGTCAATCATTCAACAAGGACTAGTTGTATTCTATAAATAAAAGTAGTGATTACAGCGCGAGTCAATTACTATATATTGGGAGGTTCAATCTTTTAAACTGTACAAATCCATGTGTATTAACTTTAGAGTGTTCAAACTGGAGTTTGTTTAAGGAGAAATAATGGTGAGGATAATGGTTATAATGGAAATATTTGTTTCTCCCTGCTCCTCATACTGCTCTCTCCCGGTCCAGAAGACTCTCTGGGCTGGTTGCGCTGGGACCTTTCCCCCCTGCCCTACTGAAGTTGTAAATATGGCAAGGGATCATTGCACATTTGCTGTTAATTGTATTGTTTCCTGCTGCTGCTCTCCGGGTTGAGGCCTGTCACTGAGAAGCCGCTTCGCCTCTCTAATCCCCGAGCTGGAGTGAAGGCGCTGGCCGGCGGCCTGCGCCCTCCGCCGGGCCTGAGCCTCCCGGCAGCCCGGGAAGAGCCAATCTCCTCCGCCAAACCCTACACAGAAGGAAGGGGGTTGTGCAAGGAACACCTCCGGCTGCCCCTCACTCCCCCTCTACCCGGGTAACAGCTAATCCCCTCTGCCCCCGGCAGAGCTGGGCCGCCTGCGCTGGAGGCCCGGCCCGCTGCTGGAGAGGGCAGGGAGGGGAAGGGGAGACAAGGAGGGGGAATTACCTGAGCAAATCGGCGTCTGAATCCAACGAGAATCCGAGAGAGGGGGAGAGGAATCCGCCCCCCTCCCTCCTCAGAGGAGCCGCCGCCGCCGCTGCTGGGCCGCCGCCGCCGCGGAGCAGGAGGAGGAGGGGAGATAATATAACAACAATAATCCGGACCGGGAGGGGGGCTGGCTCCTCTTCCGTCTCCTCCTCAGTGCAGCGAACATGTAGAGCCGGAGGGTGAGCGGCCGAGACAAATCCCTTCCCCCTGAGCCTGCTTCACAACATCAACACGGGCCGGGCAGAACCGGTTCCGAGACACACACCGACCGGGGGGGGGGGGCCGCTGCCACTGGCCCGCCCGCCGCCACCGCCTCTCCCTCTGTGCGTGTGAGTGTGTGCGGGCGGGGGAGGGGGGAGTAGCTGGGGCACGGTGAGTCGGTACCGAGCGGGGGGGGGGGGAGGAGGGGAAGGATCCTGTGTGTGTCTCTCTCCCTCTCAGAACAAAATGCCGACCGGAAGTGCAGCTGCAGGAATGACTCCCTCCACCGGCGCCAAACACCAACAGCCTCCCCCTTCCCGCTGCCGCTGCTGCCTCCTCCTTGTTCACTCAGCCAGCCCTGTTTCCGCCACCGCCACTGCTCTCCTCCCCTCTCCGCAACACACAGCAGCTGGAGCTTCTCCGTCTGCCTCGTCTCGCCTCCCGGCTGCCGCAGCTGATGTAGCTCTCCGTCTGTGTCTCTCCCTTTCTCCACCCTTCCTCTGCCTCCGAGTTTTTCTTTCTTTTCCCTTTCTCATCTAGATGAATGCGACTGGAGTTTGGATTTAGGCCTGCGCTAAGCAGAAGGGAACCTGCGATCTGTGAAGAGGGGACCATTTGAAAGAAGATTTTCTTTTAATGTTGATGAGAAGGAAGACTTTAAATGACTGCAAAATCCTTCCTCGCATGAGACACTTGAAAGGGTGCATTAAAATGGATCCCAAAAGAAGGAAATCTTCCCTCGCCCGAATGACTGCGATTTAGCAGACCTTGGAAACTTGCTGGATCTTATTTTATTGTTGTTCTTGTCCATGTGTGTGTTAAGATGCTGTTGTAGCCAGATTTGAAACATCCGATGCTGAAAATGTTGCTGTGTCGAGTGATTTCCAGACGAGTATGGTAACCGAATAATTGATTTTTAAAAGCAAGTGCAGAGGAGGGGAGAGACTACTGTTGAAGTGAAGGCTCGTTGGCTGGAACCTGAAATGTTTGTTGCCAGATTTTCCTAGAAAAGACTTTACTAAGCTAATTATGTGTTGTGAAGGAATCTTTGGCGAAGACAACAGCCCTAGTCAGAAGGCTTTTCTATTTTCTGTTCTGGCATTGTGTGTGATCATACCACAGGATAGTGCGAAGTGTGTGTCTTTCATTTATGCTGGGTTAACCGCCTCCTTTTTACTCACTATTGAGATTCCGATCCTGCAGTCCTCACTTAGACGAGACTCCAGTTGATGTCAATAGGAGCCTTGTTTAAGTAAGGACTGCAGGATTGGACCATACAATTGGACAGTAAGTACATGTAAATGTCATGGAATGCATCCTTTCGGCTATGGATGGACGTAGTTTACACATGGGAGAAATGCCTTCCAAATCATGCCATTGCTTTTGCATGCGACGCAACTGGATCCTCTCTGACCTCTATGTGATCACTGCTTGAATAATTACTAGGTATGTCTCCACCACCGTTTTAAAAACGTGGCTGTCCCTCTCAAATTGAAAACTAGTTCATAGTGTCAGAGTGGAATATAATTTTTAAAACTACATATTTTTGGGTGAAGGCAGTAGGAGCGATATCTTACTTCAGTACTGTATTGATGATACTAATTTCATATGGATAAATTTCTATATATAAGTTTAAAGGGACAACTTTTGTCTGAAATTTGTTACCTACACTTGTTCCAAATAACCATTTAGGCCCTGATCTTGCAAATGCTTATGCATCACATGTAATTTTAAGCGCAGATGTATCTGCAGAATTAGGGCTTGCATTAGTTATTCCACTTCTTTTTGTGGACTGTTCAGAGAGTAATGGGTGGAAAAGACAGGAAAATTTGATTATAAAACCACAAAACTTGGCAGAGCCAGGTATATTACCTACCTGAAACTATGGTAACTTATTATTATTAATTGACTAGATTTAAGTTTTTGAGTCCTCTAAGTAATTGTAATAAATTATCAATACAATGAAATATCTTAAAATCAATTAATAGATTATAAGGCCAGAAGGGACCATTGTAATCATCTAGTCTAACCATCATTTGTAGGATGGAATAGCAAAGTGCTTCTCTGTAAAATGTGGCTATTCAATGCAAATGTCATGGTAATAACATACATTAATCTATTGAATTTCACTCTGAATCTTTGATTAATAATATGAGTGACCCTCTTCTGATGTCTTATCAACCCTATTTAATTAAATTAGGCAGTAATACTTGGGAAAATTGTCATTTTATTACATTAGATATGCATCAGAAAAGTAATTAAAGGATTGGAAGCAATGGTTGTTTTGGAAACTATTGTTATGACATGATAGATTCAGAATTACTTGTAAAATTAAGCTCCTTACATAAAAACTAAATATATTTTACTTATCTGGAAGCAATTAGATATAAAGGTTTTTACAGTAATAAAGTAAGGTCCTGATTCTGCATTCAGATCCATACAAGTAGATCTCTATAGTCCATTGTCTTTATTGGACTCCATGTCAAACCATAAGTATTGGGTCATATATGTTTACAGAACAATTTATTATACATAATTCATCATGTTATATGATTGATGTCCATGAGGAAGAGAGATTATGGTGTCATGAAAATTATAGAAACAAAATGTTACAACAAAAGTGAATTGCAGATAAGTCTTCAAAAGTTTTAGGCCTCATCCTGCTTCCTTTGAAGTCACTGGGTGGTGGTTAAGACTACATCTTTTCCTCTAAATGACAAATGTATGGCTATCATCACTGTAAATCTAAGATAATTATCACTCTAAATGTGCACACTTTTTAATTTTTTGATTACTTGTTAGAATGAATAAAATAAGTATGCACTGTAATTTTTCCATTTGTTTTTTACAGGATCTGGTGTAACATATCCATTCAAGTTTTCCCTCATTTTAAGTTCTGCATGGTGTACTCTAGTAGTAGCTAGAGTGGGACTCAGGAGACTTGGATTCTATTCCTGGCTCTACCACTGGGCTGCTGGGTGACCTTGGGCAACTCACTTCATCTCAGCTTCCCCATCTGTAAAAGGAGGATAATGATATTGACCTCCTTTGTAAAATGCTTTGAGACCTCCAAATAAAAAGTGATATATAAGAGCTTTTTATTATTACCATTATTTCTGTTTGTTAGTCAGTCCATATGTAATATGTATTTATTTCTGCACAGAATTTTTGGAAGGTCTTTGGTGTATCTGCATAAATAAAAAGCCCGAACAAGACAGTTATATTTTTAAATAAATAAATAAAACTTGCTAGCAATTTAAAAAACTTTTGTGCACAATTTTGGGAATTCATTGTATATACGTAGCAGTGTAGCTCAACTAGCATTCTAAATTTATCAAGTAATTGAGGATTTTGGTATTAAGGCTGTGTTACAATAGTGAGTAGGAGGAAGGCAATGATGAATGCTATCTGCCAAGAATGTAAATATAAAGTAATGCTTATTGCATTGACTGTTATCCACAGGCACAAATAATTGCACCAGATAATTAATTCATTGGGGAATATTCATCTTGAGAAGTAAATAACCTTAAGGTCAGGTGAAGCTTTCACTGATACAGATTTAAAAAAAAAAAAAAAACCCAGCCAAAATGGCCTGCAGTGTGGGGAATAAGATATGTGTACAGATATCTATGTTATGATTTTCAGGTTTACAATCTTGCAGTGACCATTTATTTTCTCGGATATAGGAATTGAGTATAAAATTCTATCCCATTGCAAGTTTCCTTATACTAGTTCTTTAGTATAATCAAGCAACAGGAAATTTGGATAACATAGCACAAAATGATTCATTTTCTTTTTCTTATAAGGTAACTACAAAACCTTTTTTTTCCTTCAGTCCAGAAACTCTAAGACTCATTTTAGTAACTTGCATTAATACGACTGTATTAAGAATTTTTCTTTTTGTGTGAAATGTTCAAGCCATGTATAATTATAGAAACCAAATTGTGCCCTCCTGTAGGGGAAAAACACAGAAAGCTATGAAACTCGCAGAGTTGCAGTTTAGTGTTATTTCCAAATAATCCTATTAGGCGTGGATTCTAACCTTTAGTTATCCAGATGTCACAAGATCAGTGTTTATACAACTATTCTTTGGGAGCATCCACAAAGAGCTCCCTGTGGCTCATACCTCCAGCCAAGCAAGCATCTGCCTTCTGCACCAAATGCAATTTCTGAGTGAGCTTCAAGGATAGCCCATGTAGAGCACATAGCAGTAATCCAATATCAAGGTCTGAAGGGAATAGACAGTGGTAAGGAGATCCACATGAGAGAGAAATGATCAGTCACCTTACAAGATACAGATGCAAAAAGAGTTTTGTCAAGTGACAGAACTTTGAAATCCAGAAAAAGAATATGAGCATCCAAAAGCATGCTGTGATGGGGAGTACCAGGCCCTTTATAGCCCCTTCCTGGAGGTCTTGTGGTCCTACTACATCTCACCCCAGGAAAGGAGTAGCAAAGCTGGGTCCTTCAGCTGTGCCTAGAGACGCTGCATGAAAGCAGTAAACCCGAGTCCATCAGGCTCAGATAAAATGGGACCAAAGGGTAAGGAAAAGTGCTCCTCTATGGCCAAAGGAACTTGAGGGACAACCAGAGTTTGGACAGAGAGGACCTGAGAACCATGAGGTAAGAGGTGAAGATAAAGGGGCCAGGTGGAAAGAGGCCCAGGTAAAGAGCGGTAAAAAATTTAAGTGTTTATAGGGCTTCTTGGTTGGAACCCGAAGTAGTGGGCAGGCCCAGGTTCTCCCACTGACCAGTGGTGAAGTGCTATAAACCCCTAAAAGGGGACAAGGCTTGTTTGGAAACCCAAGTTAAGGACTGAATTTTAAGGGCCCATTTTAAGGGCACTGTCCCCAGCGTCCCTTCCAGATACTTCCTCCCCACTTACTAACCTCTGTCTTTTCTAGACTGAGTTTCAGATGGATCTTTTCCATCGAAGATATTGTATTGGCTAGACACTGGAAAGCAAACTCACTGTCTAGGTTTTATGATTAAAGAAACACAGAATTGCATGTTAGTTATATACCCATACAGGGAAAGCAAATTTTAAGTCCTGTGGAACACCACATGAGAGCTATGAGGATTAATAAGTAAATTCCTAACACACCTTCTGAGATCTTTCTGAGAAGCGCTAAAGTAATTCTGTCTTTTCTGTCAGGATGTGCAAGTGAATCAGTACACCTTCATGATCAAGGAAAACAAAGGTTGTTAAAGTCAGCATGAACATTTTACCTCTGTCCCCTGCAAGAAGATGATGGGCTAGATTTGCAAAAAAACCTAAAGATAGAAGAATATCTCAATTACAGATGCATCATATGTAATTTTCAAACAATCATAACTTTAAAAAAACAATTATTCAAACTTAGAAAAGTCCATTTTCCATTTAGTGGTTTGTTTTCCAACTTTTAAAGTTTCTTTATTTGTTCTTACTCTCCCATATTTTAAAATTGTCTAAATGGTTTTCCCCTCAGATTTTCCAAAAGTAATTTCATTTTGGACAGAGACAAAGTATGGAAAGCTTCAGCCCAAAACGTGTATGTTGGAGGCTAATAAGGGAAGATTGTGTATTGTTTTTAAGTCATATGTGAGTGAAAATAGGAAGTTGTAATGGAAATTGTTTTGAAATCTTAAGTATAATAACCATTGTCAGTGACAGTTGCCATGTTAATTTTAAGAATTTAATTTTAATGGAGTTTATCTTTGTATATTTTCTAGAAGTGTATTAATCTACAAACTCATGTTTGTTACTGTTTCAGTTATATTACAGTAATGCTTAGGAGCCCTAACCAGAATTGGATCCATTTTGTTAGGCAGTGTACAAACATAAGAAGACACAGTCCCTGGCCTGAGGAGACTCCAGTATACATGTATCTTTGCCTGTACATTACCTGCGCAAAGATAATCAAAATAACTGGTTACATATATTACTGTAATTTTAGGGGAAATAATTTTCTTAAATAGCACCATGGCATGACCTGTAACTCCTACTCATCTATGAGGCATTTAAGTGATTGAATTGATCAAATATATGCTCTATGGGTCCTGAGATACTTTATCCTGACAATCATCGATTCTGTATTATATCCCATATAACAGCCGTTCACGGATTCCTTCAAGTTTTTCAGTGTTTTTCTGTACTTCATTCACATTCCCCTTCATTTCCAGAGTTATATCTCACCATCTTGTGCTTTGCTCCAGGCTCAAGTTCCAGTTTCCATTAGGCTAGTTAATGCTGTCTCTCTTCTGTTCAAAGCCCTTGTTTTTTTCCTGCATTTCCTCAGGCATTATTTGTCTTTTCTCTTTAGACTGTATTTTCCCAAGCATTTTTTGAGTGTTTCCTCCTCGGCTGCTCCTGAAGATAGACACTGAGGCACAAAAAGCCCCTAGTTGCCCTCTTTTCCCTTTTACTGTCCCTTATTACTGACAAAGATCCTTCAGAATCCAAAGTTCTACCAGTCTCTCTTCAAGGACCTATCAACCTAAAGAGGTTCTCCTTAAAACCAACTATTTTATTATTATTTTGGACAATTTGGCTACAGAAAAGACTTGTTTATGGAGGGGGAGGACATGTTGTATCCCCTTAGTGGGGAGTGAAGGGTATAAAACGCGTGGGCAAACTACAGCCCACGGGCCGGACGTGACCCGTCAGCCGTTTTAATCCGGCCCTTGAGCTCCCACTGGGGAGCGGGATCAGGGTTGGGGGCTGCTCTGTGTGGCTCCCAGAAGCAGCGGTATGTCCCCCCTTCTGGCTCCTATGCATAGGGGCAGCCAGGGGGCTCAAGTACCGCCCCCACAGCTCCCATTGGCCAGGAACCGTGGCTAATGGGAACTGCAGGAGTGGTGCCTGCAGATAAGGCAGTGCACAGCAGAGCAGCCTGGCCGCACCTCCACATAGGAGCCGGAGGGAGAACAGGCCGCTGCTTCTGGGAGCCCTTTGAGGTAAGCACTGCCTGGAGACTGCACCCCAGTGCCCCTGCCCCAGCCCTGATCCCTCTCCTGCCCTCTGAACCCCTCGATCCCAGCCTGGAGCACACTCTTACACCCCAAACCCCTGCATCCCCAGCCCCACCCCAGAGCCCCCAGCCCAGAGTCCCATCCCGCACCCTGAACTCCTCATTTCTGACCCCATCCTGAAGTCACACCCCCAGCCAGAGCCCTCACCCCCTCCTGCACCTCAACCCCAATTTTGTGAGCATTCATGGCCCGCCATACAATTTCATTACCCAGATGTGGCCCTCGGGCCAAAAAGTTTGCCTACCCTGGTATAAAGTGCTTGAATTGAATTTATGTGCCATGTCAATGATGGCAAAAACAATACAGTAAAGGACATCTGTGTTTGAATAACACTTTATAAAGTAAATCAGCTAAGAGATACTATATTAGGATAAAGGATCAACTGGAGAGCATGTTTAGTCAAAACTTATATTTCATCATAGTTGCATCTGTTTTCTTTACAAAAAAGCAGTCATATGAAATTATGATACATGAGCTGATTCAGGGAAAAATGTTAATCATCTATAGACTGAATTGTAGTTGAAAATATTTTAACACAATCATTCCTTTATGAGAATTTTTTCTCACCTAGCTTCAAAGGGTTGTATTGAGGTTGCAAGTTCTGTGTGGCAACTTTGTTTTTAGCTTGTCTGTAAAAGTACCTAGCATACTATTAGTATTATAATAGCTTAAAATAAAGTACTAGACAATTCTCAGAGCAACTGCAGTTAATTTTTGGACTAAGGAACATCACAACTAGAATTGTGTAGACTACACATGATGCAAATGAAAATACTCAGTATTTGTCCCTTTGAATTTATTTAGCATTCTACAAGTGTTTTGTTCAAAGTCCGTCACATACACAACTTAAAATATTTGTTTATGATTTTTTTTCACTGTCTGGATCTCAACAACCATTTAAGGGCAGCTTTTTACAGTTCATTTGAGTTTTGAACTGGAATAGCTTGGTTTCATCACATAGTTAGCATGGTATTTCTTAAGGCAGAGGTTCTCAACCAGGGATACGTGCACCCCTGGGCGGTATGCAGAAGTCTTGCAGGGGTGTACATCAACTCAACTAGTTATTTGCCTAGTTTTACAACAGGCTACATAAAAAGCACAAACAAAATCAGTAAAAACTAAAATATCATACAGACAATTACTTATTTTACACTGTTCTAAACTATATACTGAAATGTAAGTACAGTATTTATATTCAAATTGATTTATTTTATAATTATATGGTAAAATAGGAAAGTAAGCAATTTTTCAGTAATAGTGAGCTGTCACACTTTTATATTTTTATGTCTGATTTTGTCAGCAAGAAGTTTTAAAATGAGGTGAAACTTGGGGGTACAGAAGACAAATCAGACTCCTGAAAGGGTTACAGTAGTCTAGAAAGGTTGAGAGCCAATGACTTAAGGTTCCCTGTTTAACTAAACCCTACTCCTCATTCTCAGCAGTATCACAACAGCATAATTTGATTTGTTTGCTTATGCCCATGTGAAAGATAGGAGGGGCGTGGGGAAGGGATTGCTCCAAAAGATCGTGGAAGGGACATGCACCTAATTGCCAAAGATATTAAATGGCGGAGCAGGCCACAAATCATCCTCATGAACAAGTGAACACCAAGTAAAGGAGGAGGATGATTGTTGGGAGGTTTTTGATGGTGGTGAGTGTCTGTCATAAGACTTGATGAAGATAGGAGGAGGATTGTATGGAGACAAGGGTTGTAGGGCCCACACCCAGTGATAGAAGTCTCTGTAGCTTTGGATGCTTATGTAAATTGAAGTCCGAACTTTTAGATGTTCCTCTATCATATGTATATTTCCAATTATGAGACTGGCTTACTGTGTGCTTTCATGTGTCACGTTGCTATATTAAAGATGGAGTTTGCATGTTTTTATTTTATTATGTTGCCTTTGTAATCCTAGGAATCTGGCCAGGCTTATTTAAAGGAGAAAAGTTAATTATTTCAGTTTGGCAGACATGTTTGTGGTGCTTTTTTATCCACTAAACAGGACAGCAATAATGCAAACTTCCTTCAATGCTGAATATTTTTCTTACCATCTCTCTCACCTTTGTCCTCTTCCAAAAAATAATTTCAGAGATATCTATCAGACTTCCTTGAGAATGTTGCTCTTCGTAAGACTCGATATAATTTCTCCAACACCCCAAAATTTCACACACAAAAACCCTATATATGGGAGTTGCCAAAATGCCTGAAATGAAATAAAGAAATCTTCATTTGCAATTGCTGGAAAAAAAGAATTCCTCACTTCAGTATATCTGTAATAATAAATATATATATAAAAAACTATCCTTCGTAGTTGTGATATTGTAGTTAACTTTTAGGTTTTGAAATATCTTTCCTATTTCAAGTATAATTAAGGTTAGGTAGCAAATGCCTAATATACTATGAGAAGTTTGTGTATAGTTTTTTTCTCTCTCTCTACTTTTTACAAAAAAGTTTAATAGGGAAAAAAGAAATACAGTATCTTATTTCTTCACAAATCGTAAAACAAAAAGAGAAAAGTTTTAGCAACAGTATCTGTGCTAAGCAACAAGTTACAGTATTATAATCAAACAAGTTACAGTATTAATAATCTAACAGATGTGTGTCTGTATACACGTTTGCAAAATCATACTGGAGTCTTTTTCTTAAGTGTTATTTTTGTGCGTGTGTGAATGTAGAGCTCATGAAAGTTCCTGAATTGATGAGAACTGAAGTCCTCATTTAGCCATCAAATAGGGCAGCAATAACTCAAGCTTCCTTGCACTGCTCTGCTATTATGCCTCAGCCCTGAAGAGGCCACCTCAAAGGGCTTGTCTACGTTACCAGCTGGATCGATGGTCAGAGATCGATCCAGCGAGGGTTGATTTATCGCATCTAGTCTAGATGCGATAAATCAACTGCTGAGAGCTCTCCTGTCGACTACAGTACTCCACCAGGGTGAGAGGCGCAGGCAGCATCGACAGGAGAGTGTCAGCCGTCGACTTACCGCAATGAAGACATCCTGGTAAGTAGATCTAAGTACGTTGACTTCAGCTACGTTATTTGTGTAGCGGAAGTTGCGTAACTTAGATCGATTTCTCCCTCCCACCACCCCAGTGTAGACCAGGCCTCAGGTTGAGAGGGTAGTTCAGTCTTTACCTCCATTCAGTACTTGGTCTCTCTGCATTTAATACTAGCCTCATAATTATTAATTTTATTAAACAGCAGGTATTTAGAAGAGAAGCTGGCAGATAGAAGCAGTTTTATATTCTACATAGATTTTATTTACTTAGAAGATATAGCAGCAGGAAATTGGGACTACAAAGGGCTATCCCTCTCCATTTGTTTACCATTTACCTCCCCACACACTCTGTCTGTGCTCTTTGTTGTGATTTTGGTTTAACTTTAGATTTTAAAGCTCCACAGAGTACGGATCTTGTCTTGTTTATAGTTGCCAGTAAAGCATCATACGTATCTATTGTGCTGCAGTTTTTTTCCCTATGATAAAATAACTCTGCTCTTGTTTACCATCAACAAAGTGGCTGCTGTTACACCAACAACTTCCCAAACATTTTGAATGGCTACAGTTGGCCAAACACTGCAGATACAGATTGAAGGACATGACTCCTCACTTTCTTGGGACTCTTATTATTGCCTTGTAAATCAAAGAGACCATGCTATCTCACTTCATAATAGAAAACCAATTATGCTGAACTGTTAAAAATATCACAAAGAACATAATTGGAAGTTTAAAACACTTTGCTTTCTTAAAGTGCATTCAGATGCCTATAAGAAGTATTTAGGCATCTAAATCTAAATTTAAATTTTAAATCTAAGTTTAAATTTTGTAAACTAGCTACTCAGTGTCTAAATTAGCCTAACCTCAGTTCTCCAAAAAACTACTTTATTTATTTGAAACCTGGACATGTCCCTCAATATTATTCACAGAAAGATCTTGATTAGCCAAACTCATTAAAACTCTGTTACCTAGAGGTTTGAAATGGCCTAATGACATTTTACTTCAGCACATCAGGTGAAGTTATTATTTACACTTTAAAATGGTTCCCCCAGTAACTGAATTCCTGATTAAACAAAGTTTTGGGGTGTCCCCTGAGATGTCTAGATAATTGAGGTCCTAAGATATATTAAGACCTCTCAGTGGTACATTTATCTTAATTACTATCATGTTCTTCTCTTCTTTCTCCCCAGCCTCATTCAGGTAAATGAGGCCTGACGATCACTGTAAGCCATTGCTGTGATTATTAAGTGAATTGTGATTGTGCTGAAAGGAAATACTTAAGCAGGTCAAAAGGACTTTGAAATACTCTGTAAGCCCAGAACTAACCAGGGTCAATGATGTCTTGTGCCTAGAACCACTGCAGCCAGATTGACCCATCTGTTCCTCAGAGCTTGTCTATAAAAAGAGGAGAATTTTAGAATTTTACCTCAGGTTTGCTTATTTTACTTCACAGATTTATCTCTTATGATTTATAACTATAACTTCACTAAGTCATTTCAAATTTTGTTTAAAAAAAATTATCTAATAACTAACTGACTGCAAAAAAATATCCCGCCTCCCCCTTTCTCATATGGGTAATGGAATGTTCCGATTGCTTCCTCAGATGGTTCAACTTTTAACTCCTTTTCTGCCAAGTCAGAACTACATCTTTTAAGTGTTTATTAAATCCCTATATACATTTTGTCTTTTTCAACACAAAAATACAACGTACATTATTAAAAAAAAACCCTCCAACATTTATACTGTGAACATATTAAAAGGAACAGATTAAATGACAATAATCTTTAAAGATGAGAAATGGAATAATGCTAACTATATTCATCCATTGTGCGTTTTTTGTTTTCCATAAATTCTATTACCATATTTTAGTTTTTATTATGTGTATTACTGTAGCACCTAGTTATTTTTAAAGCACTGCAGATAATGATTTTTTTAAGTTTCACTTTAGATTTTGCAAACCTTGAACTGCATTATGATATCAGATTTATTCTGTTCATAACAAACTCTGTAAAAAGTGTCAAATGATCTGTAGTAAGTATGTTTTTATTAAAATAGAATTTTGAACTATCACTCAGCTAAAAACCCTGTTTCAATTCCCTCAGCCTCTTCAACTACCAGCCCATTTAATTTCTCTGTTCCTGTTCCACTTACCTTCAGATGAACAGTTTTACTCCCATTCTTTCAAAATCCTCTGTCCACTTCCTCTTTGTCCACTTCCAGTAGCCTGACATTGCTCTCAAAGACTCCAGTGACCTAGCATAAGCTAAATCCAATTGCTTTTTTTCCTGGTCTTATCCCCCTTCAGTTTCTCGGCTGAACAGTGTAAACATTATAAACCATACTTTCCTTTCTCAAATCATCTCCCCTCTTGTGTTAACACTGGCCTCCTTTGGGTCTTTACCTACCTTACTGAATGCTCCTCTTGCTTCTCTTTCAATGTCTCCTTTACATCTCTGACATATCATAAGACTCCATCCTTGTACCACGCCTCTTCTTTCTGTGCATCCTTTACTCCATACCAGTCTTATTTTTTTCCTCCTCCCATAACAACCTGTAAGCAACCTTGGAATGATATTCCAAGCTATATACCAAGAATCATCTAAGTTTGTTTTAGGGGGAAAAGAGAGGGATAAAGTTCAGGGCACAAGAAGAAATAAAATCAAAGAATTAATTATGCATATTAGGCACATTCTAGCAATGATAAGCATTGTACTGGGAGAAACTGTACCCCCTGGAGCTCCCAGGCATGTGGCAATCTTTCCAAAAGTTTGATATGATTACATGAATGAATGTAAATTGTAGTTCTTAGTCTGTAAGGGACAAGTGTGCCACAAGTAAAGCTAGCTGGACAGAAGTTTTACAACTCACAAATCCTTATATCATATTTGCTATAGTAAATAATGTTCCAAGACTATGTTCGCTATTAGCCAAGATGGACAGGGATGGTAACCCTAGCCTCTGTTTGCTAGAAGCTGGGAATGGGCAAAGGAACGGATCACTTGATGATTGATTACCTGTTCTATTCATTTCCTCTTGGGCACCTGGCATTGGCCACTGTCGGAAGACAGGATGTTGGGCTAGATGGACCTTTGGTCTGACCCAGTATGGCCGTTCTGATGTTCTTATGCTCTTATGCACATATGTTGTATATGACAGAAGTGGACTCAGTTTTCTTACTCAGAAAGGGCTTCATTTACACAAAGTAAACTCTATAAGTGCAACCACAGCCATCAAAAGTGAAATGAGAAGGAAATCATTTTGAATAACAATTGCAGATTTTGTTCAGTTCATCCCACAAGAGAAATGTCTGCTGATTTAATTGGAGAACTTGTACAACAATGAAGTGTAAACAAGACTACTGTGTTCACTCTTTATCTAAACTAATAATTTCCTGCCTGTAGGGAATCTGCTAAAAAGGTGATATTCTTAGGCTACATGACCTTTTCTAGAGAGCCCCCTTAAGATACACCCAGAATGCACTTGGCTCACCATCAGAACAACTTACTGATGTGATGGAAACTTAGCAGCTAAAACCCCCCGGCACGATCATGTTTGAGAGAAAGAAAACAAATGAACAAATCACAAAATACTTTAATGAAACTAGAGTGCTTGTAATGGAGTCTCTCTTACATCTGTCTTTTCCACCATTAACCAACAGTACGGACCCTCAGTTTCTCTCTCTGGTGGGTTACAGGCCACTGTTGTGCTTTTAACTCTAGTGAAAAGTCAAAGTCTATCCTTTCTCCTTCTGAAATAAACAGCTGTACAACATAAAACCTTTGCTCCTTTCCTATGCTGAATCTTCAGCTTATTTGGGCTCTAATAGTCACCCCTCAGCAGGGGCATCCTGAAATCTTTGTTGATGCAGTGGTTGTCCACACCATCTCTAGTTGTGTGTATTTTGCCCTAGGTTCAAAGGTCCTCATGACATTCCTTGGCCTCTAAAAAGTTTCCTTTTCTGGGAATTCACAGTTAAGGTTACACTTAAAAGAAATCCAAACATATTAAGGTATAGCATTACACAAAGTACAGAACAACCTTAACTCTACCCTCTAATGATACCACGAGGGGAAAATATGACAAAAGAAAGAGTGGGCTGGAGAAAGACCCTGGAGTCAGAGAGGGAGATGCACCAGGACATATTGGGGCTTCTCTGGTAGCAAACACAGATGCTGCAGTCTTGAGCACATACAGGTTCAATAGTCCTGGGCTCGCCTCCCTCCTAGGTCTCCAAGGCTCTTAGGACTGCTGTGAAGCTTGAGGCAGTGGTAAACTTCAGAGTGGTGCAGATCTCTCTGCCTTGTTCCACAATAAGCTAAATACAGTTTTACTTTCCTGCTGTTGTCATTCTTCTGCATGACCAGGTCTGTGTACAGCTCGAATTCTTCCTTCCACCAGATCTTCGCTGGGCTAGGTTTGTGTCTGCAAAATCCAGGTATCCAGGGGTTTCATACTGAGTTCCATGGCTCATGCCACCAGCTGTTGTACTGCAGAAAACTCACAGCTCAGACACTGCCCACACTAGAAATTGGATACTGAGTTTTTCGGTTTTACTTTTCAGCGTACAGATTTGTACCCTGGAACATTAGTAATTTTTAAGAGTACCTTGGTACAGTTGATGGTGTAAGAAATAGACAGGAAATGAGATAAGTGTAAGGGGAAGAAGATATTTCCTCTTTCAGATGTTATATTATTGTTGTTATGCTCAAATACCAACCCATTTTTTCTATTTTGCTCATCAGCTCATACCTTACCTTTTAAAAGCACTGACAGTTACCTTGGTTTTATTCTTCACCCTGAGCTTGCCTCCCATCACATCTCTCCTATTTGTAAATATGCCTATTGCCATCTCAGGCAACACTGATAACTACTGTGACGTTCCTCTGGTGTTATCTGGACCAGTGATCTGCTAGGTCACTCTAATCCTTGACTCTGCGAGCCAGCCTTACCCTGCTGTGAGAACCCCCACTCCCAGGAAGTTCATGCACAGCCTCTAGCATGTAAGCTGCTCCCAGCTACGTGAGTGAGCACTTTTGGCCAGTCGCTGCTTGGATTGTGCAACCGAATGACGCTAGCCAATATCTCCGGTCCCAGACACAGCCCTTGGAATCTCTGTCTTGTAGTGTCCAGTTATGCCTGCTGGACACTGCAAGCTTATATGAGTTCATCAATTTAACAAAGAAATTGATACGCACCAGGCTTGTTATTCCAAGAGGAGTCTCTCACATGCTTCAAACCAAACACACTGCTTCAGGTAGGGTAAACAAACAAATTTATTAACTACAAAAGATAGATTTTAAGTGATTATAAGTCAAAGAACAAGAAGTCAAATTTGGTCAAATGAAATAAAAGCAAAACACATTCTGAGCTGATCTTAACACTTTCAGTGCCCTTACAAACTTAGATGCTTCTCACCACAGGCTGGCTGGTTGCCCTTCAACCAGGCTCTCCCTTTGGATCAGTGCTTCAGTTGCTTGATGGTGATGTCTGTAGATGGAGGTGGAAAAGAGGTGGAGCATGGCAAACGTCTCTCCCTTTTATCATGTTCTTTCTTCCCTCTTGGCTTTGTCCCCCACTTCAGGGTCAGGTGAACATTACCTCATTGTAGTCTCAAACTGACCAAGGGAAGGGGGGTGACTCACTCGAGAGTCCAACAGATCCTTTGTGGCTGCCTAGGCTAGTATCCTTTGTTCCTGTGAGGCTGGACTGGGTTTGTCCCATACATGCCCTTATGGCATGGTTTTGCATGGGCTTGTTTTAAGCCATGAGGACATATTTTCAACCTCATAATTATATACATGAAATTACAACCTATAACATTACTATAACTAACAACAATGCTCAGTGCATTATGAGCCTTCTGAAGACACCCGACATGACAAACTTTTCATTCAAACTTTGCATATCATAAGGATTGTGTGGTATAAGGATGAACATGGGAGTGCAGGGTGTTCCCCTAAGATACAGAGTGTCACAACTACTATCTGCACTCTACAGGTGTACATCTTCACTAGGAAAATGTGTGTTTTTCTGTGCCAGTGCAGCTCTAAGCAGGGCTCGATGGCATGGCGGAAAAAACAATTGCATGCTGCCTACATGGCAGCTTCCACCTTTAGTAGTACCATTGGAGCTGTATCAGTGCAAAAAAATGTTTACAAATGTTCCTAGTGGGGCCTCTGCTAGAATCTCCATCCATGATTTCAGTCTCCTCTTACTTTGACTACTGCAAGTGGCTTCTCCATGTCATCTCTCCTGACTTCAGTAAACACAGAATGCCTCTGTTCCCATGATAGTGATACGTTCTAAAAGCACATACATTCTAAACACATTCTCAAATGGATCACTTATCTCCCACATTTTTTTTTCTGGCTCTAGTCCAAACTTGCCCTCTTCACTTTTAAAATCTTCCCTGTACTTGGACTTTCAGAGAATGGATGGATATCGCAATTTTTGAACCCCAGGTATTTAATATTCCAGTGTTCTATCACTTAAATTAATAATGTTTGGAGTCAAAATTTTAGCTTCAGATTTTCAAATTTGAAACAGGAAAATATAGCAAATGTACATTGTGGACTATGATAGGCAGGAGTGTGGGGCAGCAGCAGCAGCATTACAAAACTAGTCTAAATGGAGCAAAGGACTTTCTGTCTTTTTATTATGAATGTCAGACAGGATGATCCAAGCATTACATGCCCCACTGATCCCATAGACTTACCACCCTGGGAATATATATCAAAATGAGAAGAGATTTCCTTCTCCTAATATTGCAGTCAGACATGGGGTGAGATGGCTTGGTTCTGCCTCTGTTTTTCTGACCCACTCCTCCTTTGTGGCAAAACAACAAAGAAGAAAAAAATGGGGGTCTTTTGAATACTTTTTTAGTATGGAAATTTGACAACAGTGAAATTAGAACAAACTACTTCCAGCCCCTCCCAAAATGATGTCTGCAACACTATTCCCATTGAAATCTCTATCACCCACCAGTATCTGGACATAACTGTATTTAATGTGTAATAGCTCCACCTCCTCTTGTACAAGTATGATTGCTTGTACTGATCCACACATAGTCTAGAACAGGATCAGTAGGCAAATATTATCCATTCTCTAGTGCAATGTCTCAGGGGAAGGTTGCTTGTACCAGTGTATCCATTTCCTGTGAGCTGAAACACATACAATCTCAGGAAAACATTTTTTTGTTCCACAGATGTAACTTAAAAAAAAAGTGCTCTCTACTTTACATATGGAAGTTTCAAGATTCATGAGCTATATGAAAAAGTCCTTTTTCATATAATTTTCACATATATGACATACATATAACATATGTATAGACTCACATGTATAAAACACATGGTCTTACCATAGTGGATACTATGTATTTTGGCTGATGAGATGGGGAAGGAAAGCTGATTTAGAGTTTTGGCTTGCACTGAAGCATGTGATGAAGTTTTCATTTAGGCAGTACAAACTGTAGCAACACACTGAGAACTTTAGAAAAAGAAATACATGCACTGTGAACCAAACTCTGGTCAAATTGACCAGGCAAAGTTGCTAATTACTGCTATGATTAAGTATTATTGCTACTTATCCTCACAGCTTGTCATAAATATAAAGGGAAGGGTAAACACCTTTAAAATCCCTCCTGGCCAGAGGAAAAACCCTTTCACCTGTAAAGGGTTAAGAAGCTAGGATAACCTCACTGGCACCTGACCACAATGACCAATGAGGAGACAAGATACTTTCAAAGCTGGAGGGGGGGAGAAACAAAGGGTCTGTGTCTGTCTGTGTGATGCTTTGGCCGGGGACAGAGCAGGAATGGAGTCTTAGAACTTAGTAAGTAATCTAGCTAGATATGCGTTAGATTCTGTTTTCTTTAAATGGCTGAGAAAATAAGCTGTGCTGAATGGAATGGATATTCCTGTTTTTGTGTCTTTTTGTAACTTAAGGTTTTGCCTAGAGGGATTCTCTGTTTTGAATCTAATTACCATGTGAGGTATTTACCATCCTGATTTTACAGAGGTGATTCTTTTTACTTTTTCTTCTATTAAAATTCTTTTAAGAAACTGAATGCTTTTTCATTGTTCTTAAGATCCAGGGGTCTGGGTCTGTGGTCACCTATGCAAATTGGTGAGGATTTTTATCAAACCTTCCCCAGGAAGGGGGGTGCAAGGTTTTGGTGAGGATTTTGTGGGGAAAGACGTTTCCAAACAGGCTCTTTCCTAATAAAATAAAACCGGTTAGACGTTTGGTGGTGGCAGAGAAAATCCAAGGGCAAAAGGTAAAATAGTTTGTACCTTGGGGAAGTTTTAACCTAAGCTGGTAAAAGTAAGCTTAGGAGGTTTTCATGCAGGTCCCCACACCTGTACCTAGCGTTCAGAGTGGGGAAGGAACCGTGACACAGTTAAAAATACTGACATTCTAAAAATCAGAGAAAGTTTATCCATTCCCACTTTTACTTGACATTCAAGTCCTGATTTCAAAGATGGGCAAGTTTACATTGTTCGTGCCTAATTTGTGCTTGCAAATGCCATATATGCACATACAAACTGACAGTTTGCACAGTCAAATGTTCTATTATGCATCTAGCTATTTGCCCGAATACCTGATTTGAATGCACAGTCGTATGGTATTTGCATGAATAGAGTAAGCACATACAATTTTATACAATACCAATCTTTGAAAATCATGCCCTGGATGTTGATGATAATTTATTTATTACTAGAGTGCAATGCCTTGTTAAGTACTAAACACACAAACATCCTTTTTTTCTATTTTGGGCCATACCACTGGTTTCTTGATTCTTTTTTGCATTGAAAAATAGGGAAAAGGATTGGGCTACAAGCAAGGGTTTCTGCAAAATGACTGTCACATAGGCCACATGCATATTGTTCAACTCCCCTCCATTAGGAAGAACATTGCTCATTTCAGATCCAACCACTGTTGTCTGGATTTAAGTATTTCTATGAGATTTGCAAGTCTTCCTCTAACTCCATGTTGGTACACGCCATTTCAATATCTGGCAGCTGTAACATTTCAGATTGTTGTTGGGAAACATGGAGCTTCCTGAGTAGGATAAATATTCATGCTAATCAGAAAAATTATTTGATTCACTCATCGCCATTCTTCTCTTTATATAGTCTCCACTCCTCTAACATCAGTCTCCTCTTAGTTCCTTCATTCAAGGGTGGCATGCAATGGAAGCTTGGGGAAGCTAACCCTCCCCAAACCTTGCACTGCCAGGGTGGGAGCATCGGTGGATTACCACACGGGCCCATGAGACCTATGCCCAGGGACCCCGGCCAATTTGGGGACCCTGGAAAAATCTCCACCTGCCATGGCCCCAGGTTGGGGACTGAGACGGAAGCATAGAGCTTTTCCAGTTTCGGGGCTGCAGTGGGGAGAGGGTAGAAAGGAGCAAGTAGGGATGGAGCCTTGGGGGAAGAGGCAGAGTGGGGGTGGAACAGGGTTGGGGCTGTGGGTGGGGCCTCCTCTAGAAGAGATAGACCAGGGGGCTAGCTTCCCCAAGGGGAAGCTGCACCCTGCTGCACATGCCTTCATTCATTTATTGGAATAGGCTTCCAAGGGAGGTGTAGAATCTCCATCATTGGAGGTTTGTAAGAACAGGTTGGACAAACACCTGTAAAGTATAGTCTAAGTTTACTTGGTCCTGCTTCAATCCAGAAGACTTGACTTGACGAACTTCCAACCCTACAATTTCTATGATTCTATTATATGATGCTTGCCACATTCCTTCATCTTCAGCTACTTTCCATCTTTCTCATCTGAAACATTGCCTCTGTCTTTTAATTCCTCTATCCCTTATAATTACTCATAATGTTATATGGTAAAACATTTTGTCTTAGTTTATACGATAGACAGTATACACATCCTCCCTGATTGAACTAACCTCTTTATCCCTAGCCTGATTCTTGCTTGCATATTTATACCTGTCTCTGGAAATTTCCACTACATGCATCCAATGAAGTAGGTATTCACCCACGAAAGCTCATGCTCCAATATGTCTGTTAGTCTATAAAGTGCCACAGGACTCTTTGCTGCTTTTACAGATCCAGACTAACACGGCTACCCCTCTGAAGCTAGTATACACATTATTGTTCTTATTTGTTTCTCATTATGATACAATGCCAACAATGTGCAAGGCACTTTACAGACAAATAATGAAGACAAAAAAACAGATCCCAACCCAAAAGAGTTTACAATCTAGATGGACAACCCAGAGAAGAAGGACAGGAAATGAGAAATAAATCAAAATAAAGTGACTGAGCAGTAAAATTTAATTCTCATCTTGTTAGTTGCACATTTTTTCTTCAGAAGTTAAAAAAAATCTACCAAGTATTTTGCTTTTCAGTAGGATTTTGTGAACAAGTCTCTGTGAAGGAGACTTTTATAGGCCTTTTCAAATAAATGTTATTTTAAGAATGGAACCAGGAGGAAAATAAAGTTGCTTTGACATTGTCTGATTGGGAAGTTACATAGATTTCCATAACATAAAAAGCAAGTGTTGCCTAGTAAACCGTGAGATCATAGCTGTAGGCATTAACCCTATTGATATTAGAAATAATATGCCAGCCAGATCTCTGCATTTCTAGGAAGCCTCCATATCCTCTAACTCTGGAAGAATTAAAATATTCTCTTATTATTGAGTAGAAGATTTCTTTTGTTCAGAGAAACTTGTAGTTTTTGGA